>NC_092780.1:27365262-27673323 GCF_047496795.1 Chiloscyllium punctatum | reverse complement strand
ATAACAAAGTGCACACACTGAATACATTGTAACAGAATTTAAATGGAATATATATCCAGTCTAAAAACAAATGCATTAGAAATTTAAGACTGATAATTCAAAAATTCAGTAATGGGATAATTAGTCACACAGGCAATGTGTAATTGTGTTGTGAATGTATTTGAACTATACTGACCTTGAATTTATGTAGTGTCTTTCAAGCCTGGACCATTCCAAAATTCCTCATAGTCAATGGATTACTTGCTGTTTTGTCGGCAGACACAATGGTCAATTTTGACATGATCTCCCACAAACAGCAATAACTTAAATAACTAGTTGATCTGTTTATGGAGGTGTTGATTGAAGGATAAATCTTGGCCATGGCATCAGAAAAACCTACTGGCTTTTGACTAAATAATGTCATCGAAACTTTTACATCCTTTGAAGCAGCCAGGCAGGCCCCAGTTTACCGGTTCATCTGAAAGAGTCAAACTGTTGACAGTGCTACTGATACTACATGCATCCTCCTGGGACTTCCTCCTGTTCAAGGATGTCCAAGCAAGGACACTATCATCAAGCTAGTGGACCTATGCCTCACCAGCCACTTCACTTTCAAGAACAAAACCTACAGACAAACCAACAGAACATCCATGGGATCTCCGATATCAGGGTTCTTAGCAGAGGCAGTAATGCAGAGCTTCAAACAAACAGCTCTGCCAACCATCCAACCCAAACGCTGGTACATGAATGACACCTTTGTCATCACTAAATGAAACAAATTAGAGGAACCTTCAAGACCATCAATAATACCCTTACTGGCATAAAATTCACTAAAGAAGAGGAAAACAACAACAAACTGCCATTCTTAGATGTTGCAGTAGAGCGAACAGCCAATGGGGAACTTCAAACCAGCATCTACAGGAATACCACACATACATACCAAATATTGAACTACAGAGGCAATCATCCCAACACCCACAAACAAAGCTGAATTAGAACATTATTTCAATGAGCCACCACACATTATGGCACAGAGGAACTACAAAGAGCAGAGGAGCATCACCTGTACAGTGTATTCAAAAAGAACGGGTACCCAATGAACACAGTGCACTGATTTCTCAGCAATAAACCCAAACAAGCAGACAAAACACATCCAGAAACCTTAGCCACTCTTCCCTACATCAAAGACATCTCGGAAATGACTGCCAGACTACTCAGACCTCTTGGCATCATGGTAACCCACAAACCTACCAACACACGAAAACAGCAGCTAATGAACTTGAAAGACCCTATAGAGACAACGTGCAAAACTAATGTCATTTACAAAACACCTTGTAAGCACTGTAACAACCGCTACATTGGACAAACAGGCAGAAAACTAGCCACCAGGATAGATGAACATTAACTAGCGACAAAGACATGACCCAATGTCACTAGTATCTTTCTTTAAATACAGATGAGGAAGGACACCTCTTCGATTGGGACAACACCTCCATTCTAGGACAAGCAAAACAGAGACACACACGAAAATTCTTAGAAGCATGGCATTCCAACCGGAACCCTACCAACAAACGCATTGACTTGGATTCCATTTACCACCCCCTGAGAAAAAGAATAGGGAATGAAATCACCACATGAAATGATGTTATCACAGGAAATGACATCACGAACCCAAGCGAACCTAAACACACAAATAGAAAGTGGACCATACCACTAATACTTCATCAGAAGGCTCACTGACAATGTTACCTAGTATGGTGATGAAACATCTGAAAGTGAACCTTCCAGCTCAGCAAACAAACCTACATACAGAACCTCAACCTGAGCTACAAATCTTCTCAAAACTCGCTAACTTCCTCCGTATTGATGGGATCAGGAGAGACTGGAGGAATGATAGATGTGAGACATAATTCGAAGACTGTAGTCATTGACCTTCATCAGTCAAATGTGGCCACTTGATAACTTGAAGCCCTGTTGCCAGGTCTTTGGGGCTAGATGACAGGAATTGCCCTTCTTTACCACCAACTTGAAATTCATTCTAATCAAGGTCACCTAGGATTCTACTCTGGCATAAAACTATGGTATCCATGCTCCTACCTCCCTCTACCCTCTAACACCTCCAATGCATATCCATGACTCTTGGGCTGTTTCTCTGTATCGGTGTTCAATCTTCTTTGTTTAGCGTTCTAACAACAGCCTCCTCAGATTGAGTCCAGCTTTCCTTAAGCGAGTCATACAGCCTTTAAGAAAAGCAAGCCAGCTGCATCAAACGGACATTATGTTCAGCTCCCTGCTAAATGTGAGTCTTTAATGTGAGTGAGCAAGGCAGAGATGCTGTGAGTATTCAGGTAGGCGCAAGTGGCTGTAAATTGTGGCCATTCAGAGATTGGGCTGAAAGCACAGCATTCCCTCAGGGCTGCAGTGCGGTGTCAGCTTAGGTATGCTGAAGCCCTGGAGAAAGGATTGAGCTAGTGACTTTCTGACTCAACAACTAGAGAATACGTGTATAATTTTATTAAACATGACAATTAGTTCACCTCTTCTCTCCTGGTGAATGTGGAGACCAAGGAGGGGAACAATGGGCAGTAGATTGGATGGTAAGGACGAACATGACAAATGAATGATGCACTGATGACTGCAACAAACAGGGAACAGAGTCCAAGATCTGAATTTGCCTGCATCAACATTTCTCTCCAGCAGCAGACATGACCTGTGAGCAGTAAGACAGAGTATCACAATTTATTTGAAGGATTGTCTGTATCCAACAGCACCATTGGAATAAGTGATCCAGTCACTGCAGCTTAATTAAAGTCAAGTTCTAAACTCCAAACAACTTGCATATAATGTATTGACACTCTTCTGATGCCTCGTTTCCAGCTTTGATTCATTCTTATCATTTCACCCACACAATACAATCAAACTTTTAAAGTGGCTGTGTTCTATCTATTGATGGCAATCATTGATCACTGTGGAGAGCCTTTGTCACTGTAGAGTTATATTTTTATAGCAAAGATAGATCTTCAGTATTTCCTCAATTAGTGTTCGCATTGACAATTTCACAAAAAGTAATAAAGGAAGATAGACTTTTAGATGATGTCATATTCTGAATTGGTGGAAAGAAAAAGCAAGAAATGAGTTTAAGAGTTCAGTGTTGAGAAATAGATCTTTAATGGTTGAACAGAAGAGCTACTTCCTTTGTGCATCCCACATTGTGAAGACAGAAAGAAAAATGATTTTTAAAGCTTGAGAACTCTTGAATTTGAGTCAATGAACTCAACCTTCTTAGCAGCCAGAAGTGCTGTTCCCAATCTCTCCATGTTAATTAATGTTTCTTCTTGATTAATGAAGAATACTCACTCTGAAATTGAATTTTTTTGTTCACATCAAGCAATCATAATGGAAAAGAAATGAATGCTAAATCTAATGTTAGAGGAATATAAACATACATAAATACATGCTAATCTGAAGTAGAATTGGAAAATTCAGCTCCTTTAGACTGCTCCTTTAGACATTTAATAAAATTAAGGCTGATCTGATTGTCACCTCAAATTCAAATTCCTGCTAAAACTAGACCACTTTTGTTTCCTTCATTAGTTAAGATTTTCTGTACTTCTGTCTAAAAAGACTGAGGCATTGATGTTAAACACTGCCTGTGACCTCCTGTGCCATCATCCCCTGACTAAATGCTGTCTCCCTCGACCTGACTGAGGGCTACTCTGCTTAGCCTTTGAGACATTGCCACTTGGTTTGAAGGATGCAGAGTGTTTGCCATACAAGCTGCTGGCACATGGTGCAAGTGTAAGATTTATGGAGTATGGTGCTGCATATCAACATATTCCCCCCACTTGACTGATCACTGCTGACAATCATGACAAGATGCCTAACCTTGTGTTTGTGCGAAAAGACAAATCAAGATAGAAGCACTGTGAGCCTTTAATGTCTGGCTGAGTGAGAAAGATGGAAAAAGGCAAAGCAGAGATGCTGTGAGCATTCAGGTAGACACTGGTGAGTGCTATGACATGAAGGGATGAGATGCAGTCTGAGATGCACCCTGGTCAAGTCCATGAAAAGTGCCTGTCCCTGCAGTATGACAATGATAAGTGCCAGTGCTCCAAAGTGCAGCATTGAAGTGTACAATTATACTGTAAATAGGTTGGAAATGTGACATGAGCATATAGTAAGGTTGGTACATGTCCAATACCAATCTTTGAGGATGGTGGTGCTGGTAGTCATTGACTGTGGAATGTGCCTGAGACACAGGACTGCTGTGGAAGATGGAAGTCCAGAGGAGCAAGGGCAAGCTGGAGTCGCTAAATACTTTCTCTGACTCTCAAGTAAGGAATTGTTGCCTTCTGCTTTCTATCTAGCAGGTGGAGAATAGGAAAGTGCATCTCAGTGAGGTGAAATTAGGTAATGATAATAGCATGCTGTACATTCAGCAAATAGCTGAAATAGGTCTTTTCCTGATTACCATTCAAAACATGGTTGCACAATCGGATTTTTTTAATCACAGTGTTGAAAATTGAATTTTTCCAATTTGCCTTGCAAATGTCCACATCATTCAAGAGTTGGGAAGATTCTGCCCATAGTTTTACTGCTATCAGTCTCCCTTGGATAGAGGAGCCACATTTGCTATTTATGATGGATTCATGTCAGAATTTAGGGAATTTTGGAAAATTAAAGCTAATGTATAAGCAATATCATCAGCCACTTCTTTTAATACCTAAGGATGGCTTAGGAACAAAATGTTTCTGTAGTACGTTTGTTAACTTTAATTAAACAGTTCTATGACTGGTGCTATTGAATAAACAGAGCAACAAAGCCTCAAACGATGCATGGTGAACAGCCACTGTTAACCTAAAGAATCCTTAAAATGTAGAAGCAGGCTATTCGGCCCATCGAGTCAATACAGATCCTTCAAAGGGCATCCCACTCGTACCAACCCGTTACCCTATCCCCGTAACCCTACATTTCCCATGGGAAATCCACCCAGCCTATACATCCCTGAACACCATCTCAATATTGACTACTTTTGTTCACTTTAAGTAGCTCCTGGACCCTGATCTTGACCTCTCTGATTGGAACCTCAGATTGTGACCCACCAAAGCCATTGCATCTGCATACATATTATTCATTAAGAGAACAGCCAGGAATAGAACCCAGTTTTAGAAACAATTTTCCAGTTTCTGGGTGCTGCATCCATAGAAACAAGGGTCGGCTGATCAGTCCTAAAAATGTGTTGCTGGAAAAGCGCACCAGGTCAGGCAGCATCCAAGGAGCAGGAGAATCGACGTATCGGGCATAAGCCCTACAGCCCTGTTTCTTGGATGCTGCCTGACCTGCTGCACTTTTCCAGCAACACATTTTCAGCTCTGATCTCCAGCATCTGCAGTCCTCACTTTCTCCTAGGCTGATCAGTCCTTTGGTTTACTCATTCAGATGATCTGTCTTTCAACTTCAATCTTTTTCGCTTGATACTAATACCTTGCAAAAGTGTTTTGAAAGTTCCAGTAAACCCAGCATCCATGGTCCTTTTGCAATTTGTGTGAAAAAGAGGTTCTTGGTTGGAATGACTGATAATCATTCTACTTTTCTTATAATTTAATGGTCTAGACCCTTCCATCCATCTGGTGTATCTTCCCCAAGACCAATTCACCTTGTGGTGCCCAAAGCTAAATGGACTGTTTTAAATGATAAAAGGGCATTTACACCAAAAATTAGCTTCTTCCCCTTTGTATTCCTGCCCTATTATCCCATTTGCTTTTTTGATAGCTTTTCGTTCTTGTCTACTAGTTCAAAATCATTTCTATAATTGGACTACTCAATTTGTGCATCTATAGCTTCTAGTTCCTCTCGATCTATAAAATGCTCAGATTAATCTTCCTTAAAGTTGATAGCATCATACCTGCAGATTTGTCATGTCGAGGAATTAAGGTTTGGTCTTCTGTTGTAATTTGTGATAGCACCGACAGCCTAGTTCCCAGGGCAATACTGAAGAACAAAACATATCCTTCATACACAGAGCTTTCAAGCACAAGTCAAATTGTGTAAATTGAGTTCTAATGTTCTAAAGCCAGTGCAACCATTGATTACAAATGCTTGTCATCTATTTTAAGAGAAATGGGTCTCTGAGACAGTGGTACACTTAGGATATTTGGAGAATGGATGCTATCATAACATTATTCCCATTGGTAAAGAATGGTGTGGGATTACTTGGCTCATTGAGTTAGGTGGTTAAACTGAGTTTCAGTTCTGTATGAAGAAATAAAGTGAATAAATATCTCACTTGGAACCAAGCACAAAACAATTTGGTGGCTATCCAGAGAGTTTGAAGGCTATTTTCCTCTGGAGGTGCGGTTAAGGTCCATTCATGTGGATCAGGTGATTTATACATAATGAGCTGTCACACTAAAAATGGGATAGAATACTTCACTAGAGCTGCTTCAGCTTCCCGACTGAGACTTTTTCCCTTCATCTTTCAGTGCCTTGCATTTTGGTGTATACAAACATAATAGCTACTATGTGAAGTGGTATAAAAGCAGTCAAATTGCTTCTGAGCTTCTTGGTTTGTTCTTGCTCATGTGCATCCTCGGGGAAAATGGATATAAAATTACATTTTAATACCTTACCATTTTCTCTCATTTTACTTCTCTGTTGCTAAATTGTCTGTGTGTTTCCTCCCCCTGCTATTTCCATTAACTTCCCTCCCTCTTTTCACCTAAAGGTTTTTTTTAAGAATAATGTTACAAAAGGTTCGCAGGAAATGTCCATTTTATTCTGCTTTAAGGGAATCTTTCTTCTGTAGATCTGATTAATTGGAATTTTCCATGTCCTGGGTAATTACACATGAACGCCTGAAAAGTTGAATCTTATATTTTATGATGACCAGACCTCAAATCACTGGAGCCATGTCATTTTGTTAGATGTCTGTCATTTCTCACTTCATGAAGCAGACTGATATACTTCCTTCTCTGAGACAGTTTCTTTTGAAAATATAGACCATAAGATTTCCTCACAAACTGTCTCAAAGCAACTGTGTAATATTATAAAGATGGATTTATATTAATAAAAAAATCACTGTTTGATCGCCATCGGAGATGTTTTTCCTTGAACTTGAATTCTTATAATGTGGGGGTCAGTTAGCTGTTTTGCACTGCAAAATGGCACCAAAAGTGTGGGTTTAATTCCCATACTGGCTGTGGTAACTATGAACTTAGCCCCTTGCCTGATGTGTGGTGACTCTCAGTTTAAAATTGCAACCAGTTATCTCTTACTAACGGCGATTTTTATTGTGTTACGGTACAATTCCTTCATTTCCATCATTCTACACCAACTACACTTGTCTCTGGTATAATTTCTTAAAATTATGGAATGTAAATAGTTTCCAGGTTACGTTCTGTCAACATGCCTGGGAACATATCCTTCAAAAATATGTCCAACCTACTTACCGGTATCACTTGTAATTGTGATGTAATTTGTTGTTATCAGAGATAAGTAATCCAATGCCTCACAATAAATTTGACGCTTCAGTCACATTACCTTGTGGACTATTATCAACATTTCAACACAATGAATAATTGTTACTATGGAAACTGTTAAATGGCTCCCAGGGGCTAGTGAGCCAACACCTTTTATAGGATAATGAGAATGATGGGAGATTCAGGTTGTATTGACAAGGAGAGACAAAGAAATTGTTGGTAATACCATGTGGTTCTGTCATTCTAGGATGAATTACTACTTTAGTTTTTAGTTTGAATTTGGAGATGGTTGAAATGACATGACACTCTTTACAAAAGAATCTCTAATAAATCATTGACTATCAAGAGAAGTCTCATGATCCCTATAGAAACTTGCCTGTAACTGATAAAGCTAATGGGTGTGTTTTTGTTTGGCTGTGACTTGATCTCTTTGAATATTGCCACCCCGGTAAGCTTGCTCAAAGCGGTAGTATCTCCAGGAGCATCTTAAAGAAGGAGGGAAAAGTGAGAAGTTTAGGCAGGGATTTCCTAAACCAAGAAACTAGGCAACTTGAGGCATTGCCACCAATGGTACAAGTGAAGCATTTGAGAGGTGCACAAAAGACCAGAACTGGAGGAATGTAAAGATCTCATATAATAAAGAAACTGGAGAAGGCTACACACATAGGGAGGGGCATGGCCATGGAAGGATTTGAACACCAGTCAGAGAACTTTAAAACTGAAGCATTGGTGAACTGGTACATATTGGAGGTCAATGAGTTCAGTGGTGATAGGCGAATGGAACTTGCTGTAATTTAGGATACAACTTTTGAATCAACTTAGGTTTATGGAAGGTGGTAGGTGGGAATCTGGCCAACAGAGCATTAGAATAATCAAGATTAGAGATAACAGATTCATGGATGAGAATGTTGTACACTTGTTTGGGTAATTTGCTGCCACCAATTCTCCTTTCTCTGTGCTGAGTCTAGATTTAATTAGTAGTAGGGGATGGATCACAGGTGAATCTAAACAGAAGGGGCACTTGGCATACTTAACCAATATCCTGTTGTTTATTTCATGATCACAATAGGTACCATTTATAATAAGATACAAAGCATAATTACTTTAGGATTATCAGGAGCTGCAAGAACACATCTGTTCCTCTGGAAGTTGTGCAGATCTCAACTGCCTCCAACCAAGATTGTGTGGTATCATCAGAATGAGTGGACCTTAATGTAACAGTTATATTAACTCCATGAGATTAATAATCTTGTACTACAAAGACTTTAACAGAAAACAGACTGAGGCAGGAGTGAAGATGGATGACATTATTGAAGTGAATGAAGTAGACCTGATGATGGTGCAGATATTGGATTGGAAATTTAGCCTTCGATAAATACGACATTGAGTTTGTGAACCACACTTTGTGTAGTGAGGGGAATAGAAATAGTAGCTAAGGAATGGTGATTATTCAAGAATGATGGTCTACCAAGGGAGTGAGGTTGTGATGATGGCAAGTTTGTTGTAAGTATGGTTTTATTTCTGTTTGACCACAATTGTTGTTCGTGATCAATAAACATTTTTTCAAACATGTGCCCTTTAGATGACAAGAAGTAAAGTGAAGAATAGAATGTTGCTCTTTTGAACTAACAGGGTTATAAGATAAACCAATGGCAAATCTCAAATGAAATATTGGTGTAGATTTTACACTTCCCACATTGGAAGAAAATGGACTTTTGTGGATCATCTTTCCGTTGCAGACAGTATCTAATGTTCACTTTCATTGATTTGGGTGGCCAAAGAATCAAGCTAAATGCTGTGGACTATGTCTAAGGAAATTTCACATAAAGGACATAACAATTAGTGATTTTCTTTCTTTCTATTAGTGATTAAATAAGATGATTGGTTCATTCACCTGTTCCCAACGTATCAGTTGTTCAATTGAACAGATATGTGCCAAGGGCAATAAGGGTTTAGCTTCAATTAATTTGATAAAGAATACATTTCCAATTTAAGTGTTCTACTTCTTTCTATTACTCCAGAATTAAACCACAATAAGCCTGATATCCTTTCTGACAAGAGAATTTCATAAAACTCAAGCTAACTCATTTCTCTCACCTATCCTTGACCTGTGTTGCAATAATTATGGTATTGCACTGCACCCTTGACAGGTCTAGTTTTAAGCTCAGTTGAAGCATAATCGAGTCTTAATTGGAAATCTGGTAATGCTGTAAGTCCTTTTTCTTTGTGTCTTATTTTCCAGAACAAGACGATTAGTCCTTGTAGTTTGCTCAGAATGTATGCATTGTGTTCAGAATGTTCAGTTTTCCACCAGGATTGGACAGCTAAAAATCACATTAAAATACTCCATCTTCACTTAAATTACCCATCCCTGTAACCTTTTTTGGATGTACCAGTGTTACTAAAGCCTGATTACGATATACTCCAGGCCCTAATCAGCTCAACACACAATTTATGCAAATACTTTCTAATCCACCTGTTCAAAGGTATTATAACACATCTGTGGAGCAGGTGGGACTTCAATCCAGTCCTCCTTGAGCAGAGATAGAGACACTACCGCTGCACCATTAGGGCTCTTACCCAAACTATGCAGCCAATTCAATATGTGCTGGTCAGCCATTTTACTGAGCCCTCGCACATTAGGTTCTCTGCAACTGGTCA
Source organism: Chiloscyllium punctatum (assembly GCF_047496795.1). NCBI lineage: Eukaryota > Metazoa > Chordata > Chondrichthyes > Orectolobiformes > Hemiscylliidae > Chiloscyllium > Chiloscyllium punctatum. Next base: position 27,663,205 of record NC_092780.1, on the reverse strand, counting down.
TCAACCTTACTGAAACCCTGAAATTGCTTACTGAAATAACCTCATTGCTGAGCTGCTGGTTCTGCAAATATTTCCAGTTTAAGCTCACCTGCATTCAGTTTCTGTTACTGAGCTTATTCACTTCTGCATTCCTGTATTCCACATTAAGATGGTTGATAATCCATTTCATGCTCCCAAGCCTCTTCTAGAATCATAGAGATATACAACATGGAAACAGGTCCTTCAGTACAACTCGTCCATGTTGACCAGATATCCTCGATTAATCTAGTCTCATTTGCCAGCATTTGGCCCATTTCCCTCAACCCTTCCTATTCAAATACCAATCCAGATGTCTTATAAATATTGTCATTGTCCCAGCCTCCACCACTTTTTCTGGCAGCTGATTCCATACACACAACACCCTCTGTATGAAAAGCTTGCCCCTGGTGTTCCTTGTGCTCCCGGGAAAACAACCCAGCCTATTCTGCATCTCCCTCTAACTGAAACCCACCAACTTGGCACAATCCTTGTAAATCTTTTCTGAACCCTTTCAAGTTTCACAACATCCTTCCTGTAGCAGGGAGACCAGAATTGCATGCAATATTCCAAAAGAGGCCTAATCAGTGCCCTAGACAAAGGCAACATGACCTCCCAACTCCTACACTCAATGCATTGACCAATGAAAGCAAGTGTACCTTATACAAATACACTGCACTCTATTGCTGTCCCGTGGTTACTACTCCTCTGTGCCATGGTTCCTCCAGCTCTTTCTTGTTTAGATACAAGAGCAAAATTTGAACATAAAACATAGAACAGTCCAGCACAGTACAGGCTCTTTGGCCCTCGATGTTGTGCTGACCTGCTGACTCTAAGGTCAAACTACATACACACGCTACCCATGTATGTAGAGTGCCTATCCATGAGTCACTTTAATGTCCCTAATGTATCTGATTCTACTACCACTGCTGGCAGTGCATTCCATGCACCCACCATTCTCTGTGTAAAGAACCTACCTCTGACATTTCCCCTAAAACTTCCTCCAATTACCTTAAAAGTATGCCCCCTCGTGATAGCCATTTCTGCCCTGGGAAAAGGTCTTTGGCTATCAACTCTACCTGTGTCTCTCATGATTTGGAGATGCCGGTGTTGGACTAGGGTGCACAAAGTTAAAAATCACACAACACCAGGTTATAGTCCAACAGGTTTAATTGGAAGTACTAGCTTTTGGAGCACTACTCCTTCATCATGTGGTTGTCACCTGATGAAGGAGCGGGGCTTCGAAAGCTAGTGCTTCCAATTAAACCTGTTGGACTATAACCTGGTGTTGTGTGATTTTTAATTATGTCCCTTATCTTCTTGTACACCTCTGTCATTGTTACCTCTCATCCTTTTTCATTCCAATGAGAAAAGCCCTAGCTCCCTCAACCTTTCTTCATAAGACGTGACCTACAGTCCAGGCAGCATCCTGGTAAATCTCCTCTGCACCCTTTCTAAACTTCAATATCCTTCCTATAATGAGGTAACCAGACCTGAACACAATATTCCAAGTGTGGTTCAACCAGGGTTTTATAAAGCTTCAGTGTAACTTCATGACTCTTAAACTCAATTCCTCGCTAATGAAAACCAACACACCATACACCTTCTTAGCAGCCCTATCAACTTTGAGGGATCTATGGACATGGATCCCAAGATCCCTCTGTTCCTTCACACTGCCAAGAATCCTGCCTTTAACCATGTAATGTGTATTCAAATTTGACCTTCCAAAATGAATCATTCACACTTTTTTCCAGGTTGACCTCCATCTGCCACTTATCAGCCCAGCTCTGCATTCTGTCAGTGTCCCATTGTAACCTACAACAACCCAACAAACACTCTACAACTCCACCAAACTCCATGTCATAGGCAAACATACTAACCTACCTTTCCATTTCCTCATCCAAGTCATTTATAAAGGTCACAAGGAGCAAAGGTCCAAGAACAAATCTCTGTGGAACACCACTGGTTACCGAGCTCCAGGCTGAATACTTTCCATTTACTACCACCCTTGGTCTTCTATGGGCCAGCCAATTCTTTATCCAGACAGCCAAATTTCCCTGTATTCCATGCCTCCTTACTTTCTGAATGAGCCGACCATGGGGAACCTTATCAAACCCCTTGCTAAAATCCATGTACATCACAAACATTGCTCTACCTTCATCAATGTGTTTTGTCACATTCTCAAAGTACTCAATAAGGCTTGTGAGGCATGACCTGCCCCTCACAAAGCCACGCTTTTCCAAATAATCATAAATCCTGTCTCTCAGAATCGTCTCTAATAATTTGCCCAGCACTGATATAAGACTGACTGGTCTGTAATTCCCAAGGGTTATCTCTATTCCCTTTCTTGAACAAGGGAATAACATTTGCTACCCTCCAATTATCTGGTACTACTCCAGTGGACAGTGAGGATCATCACCAAAGGCACAACAATCTCATGTAATCTTGGGTATCTCCCATCTGGCCCAGCTGACTTATCAATTCTCATATTTTTCAAAATTCCCAGCACACCCTCCTTCTTAACATTAATCTGTTGGAGCAAATCAGCCTGTTTCACACTGTCCTCACAAACGTCAAGGTCCCTTTCAGTAGTGAATACTGAAACAAAGTATTCATTAAGAATCTCCCCTACCTCCTCCAACTCCATGCACAAATCCCTGATCCATCCTATCCTCAAATCAGACCATCCTCTTGTTCCTCACAGAAGTGTAGAATGCCTTGGGATTTTCTATAATCCTACCCACTAAAGCTTTTTCATGCCGTCTTCTACCTCTCCTAAGTCCTTTCTTCAGTTCCTTCCTGGCCCCCTTGTAACCCTCTAGAGCTCAGTCTCATCCTTGCCTCCTCAACCTTATGTAAGCTTCTTTCTTCCTCTTGAATAGATGTTCCACATTTCATCACCAAGGTTCTTTCACCATTCCATCCATTCCTTGCCTCAATGGGACAAACCTATCCAGCACTCTCAGCAATTGCCCCCTAAACAACTCCACATTTCTGCTGTGTATTTCCCTGAGAGTATCTGCTCCCAATTTATGCTCCACAGTTTCTGCCTAATAGCATTGTACTTTCTCCTACCTGAATTAAATACTTTCCCACACCGTCTGCTCTTCTCCCTCTCTATGACTATAGTAATATAGTCATAGAGCGGAGTTGTGATCACTATCACTGAAATGCTCTCCTACCGAGCGATCTGACACCTACACTGCTTCATTGCCAAGCACCAAACCCAATATGGCCTCCCCTCTAGTCAGCCTATCTATATTTGAGTCAGGAGTCCTTCCTGGTCACACCTGACAAAATATGCTCCATCCAAACTATTTGCACTCAGGAGGTTCCAATCAATATTATGGAAGTTGAAGTCACCCATGACAACAATCTGTTACTTCTACATCTTTCCAAAACCTGCTTCCCAATCTGTTCCTCTTTGTCTCTGTTGCTATTTGGGGGTCTATAGAAAATTCCCAGTAAAGTGACTGCTCCTTTCCTGTTTCTGACTTCCACCCAAACTGATTCTGTAGACAAACCCTCCCCGACAACCTGCCTTTCTGCAGCTGTGATAGCCCTGATTAGCAATGCCACTTCCAAATCTCTCTTACCTCCCTCCCTATTCCTTTTGAAATATCTAAATCTTGGAACATCCAACAACCATTCTTGTCCCTGTGATATCCACATCTCTATAGTGGCCACAACATCATTGCTCCAAGTACTGATCCATGTTCTCAGTTCATCACCCTTATGCCTGATACTTCTTGCATTAAAATAGACACACTTAAAACTATCACACTGTCTGCAAATTTGCTCTGTCAATCGTCTGTCCTTCATCACAGATTCTCTGTACGCTGTATCTGCCTGTTCACCAGCTACCCCATCCTCTGATCTGTGGCTCCAGTTCCCATCTCCCTGCCAAACTAGTCTCAACCCTCCTGAAGAACTCCAGAAAACCTCCCGCCCAGGATATTGGTACCCCTCCAGTTCAGGTGCAACCCATCCTCCTTGTACAGGTCCCACCTTCCCCAGAAGGCATCCCAATGCTCCACATATCTGAAGTCCTCCATCCTACACCAGCTCTGCAGCCATGTGTTCAGCTGCACTTACCCGTGGCATGGGTAGCAATCTTGAGATTACTAATCTACTTATTCTGCCTTTAGCTTCCAACCTAACTCCCTATATTCACTTTTCAGGTCCTTATCCTTTTTCAACCTTAATTATTCTAATGCTGTGTTTGTACTGATGTGTACCACAACTTATGGCAGATCACCCTTCCCCTTAAGAATCCTGTAGGCTTGATCCGAGTATAAAAGTTTTGTGTAAAAGCTTTGCAATAGAATTATTAGATTACATTACATTACAGTGTGGAAACAGGCCCTTTGGCCCAACAAGTCCACACTGACCCGCAACCCACCCATACCCCTACATTTACCCCTTACCTAACACTACAGGCAATTTAGCATGGCCAATTCACCTGACCTGCACATCTTTGGACTGTGGGAGGAAACCCACACAGACACGGGGAGGACGTGCAAACTCCACACAGTCGCCTGAGGCGGGAATTGAACCCGGCTAACCACTGTGCCACTGTGCCACCCATGAACAATGTTGCCAAGTCACTCTGATTCTATACATTAATGGTCATTGAGTCATAGTCACAGAGATGTACAGCACGGAAACAGACCCTTAAGTCCATCCCGTCCATGCTGACCAGTTCACCTAGCCCAATCTGGTCCCACCTGTCAGCACCCGGCGCGTTTCCCTTCAAACCCTTCCTATTCATATACCCATCCAAATGCCTTTTAAATGTTACGGTTGTGTTGTCTTTTTTTAATGATACTCAATTTGTTAAATATTTCTTGATTCTTTTAATTTTTCTTTACCAGTTTATTGCTTGAAGTATAGACAGCTGAGGTTTCTATCAATTACCATAACATCCTTGTCTCAATGAACCATCAAAACTGCATTCAGCTGGCACAGTATGGTTGGGTACATTTCAACCTTTGAATTGGACAGAGACATTCTGCCTCAAGTCTTAGGGATGATAAACATGCTGCAGTAATTGAAAATCAGGTCGCACATCAATAAATAATGCTCCCATTTAAACTATCTGAGGGCATCCTCTGTTTACATGCTCATAAAATCATAAGAAGTATGAAGATTCAGACCATCTAACCTCCTCCACCACTCAAATTCATTCCATTCTTGTGCCTGATCCCTGCAGCCTTTGGCTCCCTTGTAGACCCGAAATCTGATTTATGATTGTGCTGCAAGGATGGAACTTGTCGCAGGATTTACTGTTTTGTTAAGTAAGCCAGGTATGCTGTGGCTCTCACCTTTTGATGCTTGGTACCACTAACAGTCCTCTAAGTGTTCCCCATTGCATACTATTTTCTCGGAACACTGAGAAAGACCAGATAATACGTTGGCACTTGAAGTAAATTCATTCCACAAGTGTGCTATTAGTGGGAGGCAGATTCAAGTCCAGTGCTACAGTGTGTTGGAATACATAGGTTCAGTTTTTAAGTACATACATCAATGCAAATTCTTGCATTTGTACAGTGCAGTGTAGAGATGTGGATTAAAAATACCAATAACAATTGCCTGTTGCCGGAGAGCACAATGAACACTGAAGACTGTTGGTCTGAATCACACCTGAATTTAGTTTTTTAATTGTTTCCAATGGGATATATAATGCAAACTCTTACACAATGTGTGAGAGGCTCATTGAGAGGATTTTATGTAAATTTATTAAAATTGCCATCACCATCCCCCACATTATGTACTGACAGCATTGTGAGCACATCTAAAATCAACAACTACACTGTTGTGGCACGAACCGTTAATTTATTTCTATTTCTCAGAATATATTAGTTTCAAGGAGTGTTGATTGTTTGATTCTTACTTTGCTTTTCTATCACCTTCGTTGGACGTCAATCTATTTCTGATGGCCATAATTGTTGCACTAACTATGTCTGAGGATTGGGATTGTTTAAAATGTTCCACAAGGATTGGATCGAGGAAGACGTGAGATCAAAGGCGAGATGATGAATTCTAACCTCATACCCATATGCTGTGCGTGGTGGGAGTTGATATGTATTTTCTCAGGATATCTGGTTGAAGACTATGAAACCCTGTATTATATCTGATGTTTTTGTCTTTGCTTATTATTCTTCTTGTTAATTAAGTCATGCAACATTGCACAGCTGCACAAACAAATCACAAAGTGAATACTCTGCCCCAGCGCTGCTTATGAGATGAATGAGTGGGAGGTTTGTGAAGTTAGAACTGTATCTGAAGTGAATAGTAGATCGGGATTCTTTGTGGTTGGGAGAGTGAGCAGTCATTAGCTGGTGCATCATAGTGCCATCGCAAATATGCAGGATCAACAAGCTCGAGTTAAGACTCAGAACAACGTCTAGCTGATGCTTGACGGCAGAAAATATTGGTTCCCCTCTCCTCAGACCTAATGAGTATTTTCAGCGATTTTTGTTTTTATTTGTGAATTCTAGTGTCTGCAGCATTTTGCTTTTGTCTTGAATTAATATTAATGGCTACTTGCACATTCAAAAGGAGAACTGCATACAGTGGAGGACTATAACCTGCTTCTCTGGTTAACTCTGGTCAAAGCGATACTTGCTCTAGAGGTGACCCTAACTGACACAGATCTTTTGATGTTCCTATTTTTGACACCAATCAGTCCAAATAAAAGGTTTATTTGGGATGATTTTCCAATGGATGTGTTATCAAGAAACGTTTGCAGGCTCTGGATACTGCAATGATTATGCGTCCTGATAATATGTCAGCAAAAGTACTGAAGGCTTGTGCTCCAGAACATGCCACATCCTTAGCCAAGTTCTACCAGTATAGTTACAACACCAGCAGCTACCCAACAATGCGGAAAAATGCCTAGATATGTCCTATACCCAAAAAGCAGGACAAATCCAACCAATCCAATTACTGCCCCATCAGTCTGTTCTCAATCATCAGTGAAGTGATGGAAGGTTTTATTCAATAGCAACTGCTCAGTGACGCCCAGTTTGGGTTACACCAGGGCCACTCAGCTCCTAACCTCATTACAGCCTTGCTTCAAACATGGACAAAAAAAGCTGGATTCCAGAGGTGGAGTGAGAGTGACAGTCATTGACGTCAAGACAACATTCGACCGAGTATGGCATATCTTTTACTCAGATCAGACCAAAAGCAAAAACAGTTTTCTTTGGGAACAAACTGTGTCCTTGTTGAAGTCATACCTGACGTTTGGAGGATGGTTGTGGCTTTTGGAGTTCAGGCATCTCAGCTCCAGGACGTCTCCATAAGAGTTCCTCAGGGTAGTGTCCTAGGCCCAACCATCTTCAGCTGCTTCATCAAAGACCTTCCCTCCATCACAGAGTCAGAAGTGAGGATGTTCACTAATAATGGCACAATGTTCATCACCCTTCACTACTCCCCAGATACTGAAGCAGTCCATGGTCAAACACAACAAGATCTGGACAGTATCGAAGCTTGGACTGACAAGTGGCAAGTAACATTTGCACCACACTAATGCCAGACAGTGATCATCTCCAATGAGAGCCAATTTAACCATTGGCCCTTGACATTCAGTTGTTTTTCCATCACTGAATCCCCCACTATTAACATCCTAGGGGTTACCATTGACCAGAAACTCAACTGAACTTGCCATATAAATACATTAGCTACATCAGCAGGTCAGAAATTAGGAATACTGCAGCAAGTAATTCACCTCCTGATTTCCTAAAGCCTGCCCACCATCTACAAAGCACAAGTCAGGGATGTAATGGAATACTTCCCAGTTGCCTGGATGAGTACAACGCTCAGTAGCAGCAGTGTGTACTATCTACTGCAGAAATTCACCAAAGATCCTAAGCCAGCACCTTCCAAACCCATGACCGCTTCCATCTAGAAGGACAAGAGCAGCAGATACACGGGACACACCACCAGCTACAAGTTCCCCTCCTGCCGCTCACCATCCTGATTTGGAAATATATCTCCATTCCTTCACTGTTTCTGGGTCAAAATCCTGCAATTCCCTCCCTAACTGTATTATGGCCTAGCTACAGCACATGGATTGCAGCAGTTCAAAGCAGCAGCTCACCATCGCCTTCTCAAGGTCAACTCGGGACATGCAATAAATGCTGGCCAACAGTGACACCCATGCTCATGAGTGAATGAAAAATCTCCCCAAGTGCAGGAATCCTCAGAGAGTGCAGGCTGCTGTAATCAGGTTAGGAAGGGTATTGAGGTCTGGATGGTGCAGTGGGGGATTTCAAGTGGGAGTTGGGGAGGTCAATTGTATAATTACTCAGCCGGCTCGGAAGGGGATTCCATCTTGGGTATTCTTTCAGATTTGAAGGGGTGCCCAATGACAATACTATTCCATCCAGCCTCATGTCACCCCACCTACCATCATTTGCCACGGCCTTTCTAACTGCTAGCAGTATCACCACATCCATCAGTTACTTAAGAGGGCACCCATATGGCCAATGTTGCACCCTTTTTTTCCCAGCGATGGGGTACCATTTCCAGTGGCATGAATGACGCTGCTTAGATGTCACTGCTCTGATTGAGCTGGCAGCTCATATGAATGGGGGAAGGGGGAGTTGTCTTTCCTGGGAATTTGGTGCATGCTAAGACAGGAGCAGCAGATCTTTAGATGAGTTTAAGTTTGGAGAGGTTGCAAGACAGGAAATGGATAGGGGAATGTTGGATCAGAGCTAACAAAAGCACGGTGAGAGTTGTAAATGAACTGAGGCAGTGGGGTTGGGAGATAGGTGATGTTATTAAGGTTCAGGTGTCGGTTTTGGTGCCTTTAGAAGAGGATGTGGTCCTGGGGGATGATCACAGGACTGATTGGATATGATGGTTGCAAGCCATCTGTTTCAGCCTCAAACAAGAACCAATAAGTCAATGACTAGGGAACAGATTGTTACAGGAACTGAAGACAGTGGCCTGGGCCTTTCCAATTGATGGATGTTCCACTACTAGTTGTTAGCCAAGCAGTGTGATAAATTGGGCTTTGTGTCAGGTAGTGATGAGCAAAGGCTGGCTGTCACAGCATGTACGTGGAGCTTGACGTATTTTATGGTGATGTTGTAGAGGATCATGAGGTAGAGGAGGATGTCAAGGATAGATCCCAGAGAAGTTCCATTGCTAATGGAGTGGGAGAGAGAAGAAAAGCCATTGTAGGTCATTCTCTGTTATGATTGAATTGGTATAAATGGAACCAGCAGTGTGCAGACTTATCCAGCTACACAATGAATGATAGCACTTGGAGGGAAATGCCACTCTAGATGTTGTTTATGTTTTTTATAAAAACTGTTTCAATATTGTTGCCGAGGAACAAATAAAAATCAGCAGGACATAAATGCGGAGTTGTTGGAAAGATGGGCACTTATTTGGGAGAGAACAACATCTTTAAGGATTTTGTTGAGGAAAATTAGATTGAAGATGGGCAGCAACAGTCACAAATCACAGACATGCTATGAGTTCTGTGCTCTCCTGTGATGTCTATTCACAGATTTTTCAAGCTCCCAACAGCTTTGTCAGTTTCTTCTTACAGCTCAGATGCCTCAACCCGTTATTTTCAAACTGCCATTTGTTTGTCATTTCTGCTAGAACAGGGCTTTTGGTGTAGGGAACATCTACAACAGCTGCGGTCACTTAATTATTCAGGTAGTTAATTAATGAATGTTCTGTATTGGTTTTTATATGGGATTTGCTTGTGCTGCCAAAGTAAATTTGACAGCTTCTGCAGTACATCTACATCCTTTCTGAGAGAATTAGGGATTTCTCTCATTTCATTTTGCACCTATTTTTCATACTAATCCACTGTGTACTGGTTAAGTAGATTGTCAGCCACTCGATTAGTGTGAACTAATCAATCAGTACAGGGGAGATTGTTATCCAGTTTTGAAATTTCATTTCTCCTAACTCAGGAAGGACCGTATGTAAGTTGCTGGTATTTTGTTAACAGAAAATCCAGGCGTTCAGTCTTCCGTGGAACAGAGTAAAATATAACCTGAAGAGACTCGGTGACTGACAGTAGTTCAAACACAGCATCTAGAGGTAACTATTAATTATCTCCATGGCAATCTCTGCAAATAAGCATTCATTAGTCCAATTACCTGTGCTGAAGAACTTACACGTTGAAGGCCTTAAGAAAAAACAGCTCCAAGGTCAGGCAGTCACTTCCCAGGAGGGAAGGAGCTGAAGTTAATGGAATATTTCTTGGATCCTTGAGGAGATTTGACAATAGACTGATGTGTCATTTAAATACAACCCTGAAAATGAAGTTTCGTTTCTGCCCTCGTGAGTTTCTTTCATTTCATCTTGAGTTTTGAGGCCGTTCAACAATTGGAAGCAGCCTGCTTCCATCCTTCCTCTTGTGACGTTTCATAATACAAACCCTCCTTTGAGAATATGTTGTCTTCCCCAAAGGGATAACTGATCAAAATTTTAATATTTGTTTCCAGTCATGCACCATTTCAACCTTTTCCTGCTATATGAAGTGTGGGGTTGTACATTGTTAATGTACTGCTATATTTGATTGTTTGCCTGATTGATATCTAGCCATGTACAGAAGGACTAAGTTACCTGAGAAGAGTTGCCAACCTTCAAAAATTGTCTGCAGTATCTATTAATCCCATAGGCATCGCTACAGACATGAGAAATATCACAACAGTTAAAAATAAAATTGTCATGTTTGTTTTGAAGATTTTTGCAAATTAGAGAAAGTATTGAGAATGGGGAGGGCAGGGAAGAGGCAGCAGACCCACGTGACCATTCCTTCAGACATAAATCCAACCTGAATGAGCAATTCTAAACTTGGATCAAAAAGGCTATTGATCAATGTAAATGTGATAGAGCTGATTTGTAGGATGAGGGCTGCTTTGGAGCAATACATGTGCATTGTACTTGAAGTATGCTGCAACCCGGTTAGTTCATAAAATGATTCAATTTCCTCTTGCTCCTCATTATAATGAAGACACAGAGAGTTATCCCACTCAAAAGAAATGAAGTACATCTACAGTGGAAATGATGTACTCGTCATACTGGAGCTTAGGTTTGAAATATACAAGGTGAGTTGGATCAGAATAATCCATTTGCAAGTTTTACTGTTTTTTGTCAACTCCTGGGGAGGTGAACACAAAGTAAATGATAAGAATTAGGAGATGTTTGCATTTAAAAGACAGCATTAAAAAGCAGGTGCAGACCTGTTTCATGAAAGATCCAGAAGTGAGGGTGGTTACAGCACAGAAGGAGGTCATTATTCAGCCTTTTGATTAGTCATAGTATTCTGCATGAGCACCCCAGGTGGTTCCCCTTTCTGTCCTTTCTACATAACCTTGCAATTTGTTTTCCCTCAAAGTACTCACGTAATTTCCTTTCTGAAAAGCCAACATTACCAGCCGCTCAGGCAGCGTGTTCCAGGTTGTGATCACTTGCTCTGTGGCAAGTTTATCTGAACCTATAGGTTGTACTGGAGCACTGTTCTGAGGTATATGACAAGTCAGACCAGTGTGCACCAAATGCATGTTTTACTGATTTTTTTTCCCTAGGATCCTAGAGGCCCAAAGAATATATGCATCTGAATATTACGGACCTACATGGGCTTCGCAGTTCTCACAGGAATGAATTATTAAAAGGCCAGAAAGAATAAAAAAAACCAGTAGAACTTTCAAATACCACACATAGGTCCAATTTGTCTTGTACACATAAAAATGGATGACCATTGTGATCATTACATTCATTTCCAAGTACTTATGTATCTTTTTTGTTTACAGTTTCTTCCCTCTAGGTAGATGAACTTATTTACAATCAAATTACACCCAGGGTCTGCAATGAAATAAACTGTTCTTTTAAAGTCAAAAGGAGACGAAACATGGACTGTGCAAATAGTTCAGTACACTGTGCAGACCAAAATGAGAGTACACAATCAGACTATAATTTTTGTGGATGAATCTGTCATTTGTGTAGGCTGAAACAAGGGAATTCCATCCACGCAAAAGCCTGCAAAACTGGCAACTGAAGTGGGAAAACAGGTGGTAGCCATTTTGAAGTGTGGAGCTAAATAAATATTGCAGATGGCAAGATGACCAGGAGGGGGAGTAGAGTGTTCCAATATAGGATGGCAGCACCCTTCAACTATTTTGCACATCAAAGTGACGGAGGAAGCAAGAAACAAGAACGACTCTAAAAAACACCAATAATTCCAAATGTTACAAATAAGCAGGTAAAAATAGATTTATTGAAGAAGTTCAGAGAGTGTTGAAGATGCAAAAGACTGAGAATAGTGAATGGGATTCAGCTTCACTGAAATATAAAGGAACATCCTTCAGGAATAGATTCAGTTTGACGTGTAGGTGTAAATACAAATTCAACTTCTTTGTCAAAACTTCCGACCATATATCTCATCTCAAGGACACAAGAGAGTAAGAACAATCAAATGACAGAAAGAGAAATCAGAGGAATTGTTATAATTTCAGGCAGTGAGAGATGTGTTTGCAGAGAGGCGACATTGCGTGCACAGGTTTAAGGAAAATAGCACGTGGAGGTGCTGCTGTTGAACTGGAGCGGATAAATTCAAATCTCAGATGACACCGGGTTATAATTCAACACGGTTTATTTGAAACTACAAGCATTCAGAGCTCCCGCTCCGAAAGCTTGCAGTTTCAAGTAAACCTGGTGGACTGTAACCTGGTGTCGTATGATTTTTGACTTGAGGAAAATAGTTTACAGACCCTGCTAGAATCCGACAACAGTCACTCATAGGTAGGGGGTGACCATCACAGAGCATACAGTACCAGAAGAGACAAAAGCCAAGGTCATCTTGGGTGATGTTGTGGAACTGAGGTACCTACGGATGTAGCTACATAATTCTTTGAAGTTTGTGTCACATTGGTTTAAAAGGCATTTGGCACTCTTGCCTTCATTGCTCAATCCTTTGAGTAAAGGAGGTGGGAAGTTACGTTGAAGTTGTATATGACATTGGTGAGGCCTCTTCTGCAATATTGTGTCTAGTTCTGGTCACCTGAGGAAATGGTGGATATGGGTACAATTACAAGACATTTGAATACATTACATGAATAGGTTTGGAGGGCCAGGAGCAAGCAGGTAGGTCTTGTTTAGTTTGGGATTATGCTCTGCATGGACTGGTTACACTGAAAGGTCTTTGTTCTTTGTCTGATTCTGTGCTGTATAACTCTATGACTTTCTAACATGCCAAATCTAATTGAGCCACCAGTCAAATCAGTTATGCAATTTCCTTGAATCTGTGTGTTCTTGGATCTGGTCTGTTTTATCAATGGAAATAAATTATCTTTACCTATTCTGTTTACACCCCTTGGGAATTGAAATACATCCAACAGATCTCATGTCAACCTCAAGAGAGCATCTGCAAAATAATTGAGTAGGAGCCTTATCATGCCGGCTACTGATGACTTGGAAGTCTGAATGGAGCTGTGATTTTCATTTCCATGTCTTGAAACTGTTCCACGTGAATTAATTATGCCATAGCTAGGAGTGTACCAGTGGTCTCTTCAGTCTGTTTGCTGTATTCTGACAAGGACTAGGTGTGATAACATAAGAAATAAAATGGTAAAAGTCAGTGTAGTCCTACACTTTCATTAGAGAGAGAAGCAACTGGTGGTGGTTTATCCTGAGAACCACAACACCTCTGATGAGGGGAGAAGTCATACAGTCATAGAGACGTACAGCATGGAAACAGACTCTTCGGTCCAACCCGTCCATGCCGACCAGATATCCCAACCCAATCTAATCCCACCTGCCAACACCCGGCCCATATCCCTCCAAACCCTTCCTATTTATATACCCATCCAAATGCCTCTTAAATGTTGCAATTGTACCAGCCTCCACCACATCCTCTGGCAGCTCATTCCATACACGTACCAGCCACTGCATGAAAAAGTTACCCCTTAGGTCAAAGAAGTTGAGAAAGAGTGTCCTTCATGGTAACCTCAGCCAGTGCTGGAATTGAATCCACACTGTTAGCATTACAAACCAGCCATCCAGCTAACGGAACCAACTGATTGTTAGAATTCTTTCCAGTTCGCCCTCTATTCCAGCTGAATCCACATTACTCCCACCCATGGTTGAACTCTGAAAGATACTTCCCTGTCAGTCTTTACCAAAATAGGTATAGAGTTTTCATTATGGGGACTACCATTTCAACAGATCATGCCTGTTTTTAGTTGTAACAGGATATGGATATCAGTCAGCAACACCAATAGAACTGAAGCAAAAGTCAAAACACTCAACAACCAGCAGCAATTAAGTCAGATTGCATGTTTTGCGGGCGGAAATTGTTCTCCATCCAGAGCTTTGAAATGAAAGAATTTAATGTAATCACAGTGTTTGAAGTTACACACACCCAAGCTGTAGGGTGCGCTTGAGCTGATTAAAGATTGAATTGAAGGGCCCATTTAGTAGGCAGAATAACTTTCTCACAACTTTAGGACAACTCTAGTTGTTCAAGTAAATTAGAGTGCGCAGACAAAGCGATCTTAAAAGCTGTTTTGGTGATTTTATCTATAATTTGATTTGTACTTGATGCTGCAATGTGTGATTCACAATAGTTTCCTCATGCAATTTGCATAGACCTCTGTCCATAATTCACAAGAGAAGAACTTCCTTGAAGTTTTGAATTGCAATCATTTGAGTTTTTCCAGGATTTTTAGAGTTGCTTTAAAGATTGTGTTTTGTTGGAATTTTCTTTCTCCTGAAGGCCTTTTGCATTGAAGAGCTGCAGTCTACAGCAAACCAGTGATGTTGCAGTCAACAATAAACAACTCTGGAGGTTAGATGTACCTGGTCTCGTGAATTGCCACAGGCTCCACTGGGATTAAAGGTGGAGCAACTCTGTTTCCTTTTTCAGGCCTTGATTAAACATCTCACCTGAAACATAGCACGTCTGCAGAACTGGATTCGATTCTTGTGCTGGTGTTCTAGAGTGAGATTTGAATCCAAAATCTTGTAACTCAAGCTCAGAGTGCTACCAATTGATCCATTGTTGACACATTCTACACCCAATCGTTAATGTTCATAGTGAACATGGCACCATCCCAGAATTGCCTTGTCAAACACTTTCTGAATGTTTTATGTAACCCAAATCCTCATGCACCAGGTCTATCCTGTCATCATCCCAAATATGTTTGTCAAGGTCTGGCTTCTTTTCCACGATTCATTTTGGCTTATAAGGATATGCATCATTTTCACCTTCAATTAAAGATTTGATTTCTTTTTTCCTCCTAACCATGCAGATATTAAATTATCTTCCAGTTAACTTGGGTTCCCATTTTTCTCTTTTTGCTTTTTTTGTTAGTAATGCATTCTCTACTGATTAGCTTCTATTCTTCCTGCAGGTGTTAATTGGAGAGAGTGCTGGAACATATTCATGTTTCTGCTATTTCTTTCACCATTTTTCTTAGGATCCTCTGCTATAAGTTGGAGACTTCTATGAAAATTGGATGAGCAGCTAGTAAAACATTCAGGGTGAATTACCTATTTTACTTGGGTTCTGATTCTACCGGAGGACAGACAAGATCACGGAGGAACAACACTTCAACTTTTGTCTGGTCAGCCTACAGCCAGGAGGACACACCATTGGGTTCCCCCAATTTCAAAGAACCTCCTTCCCATCCCCTAACTCAATTTCCAGCCCCTCTCCCTCCCTTCCATTCCTCTGACCAACCCTTCCTTCCAGCTACCAACTGGATTTATTCCTCCCATCGACCTTCTAGGCCATACCCTCTACCTGTGTTCACCTTTCAGTGCCTCACTGCTCCACCCCTCTCCCCACCCAAAACGCGCCCCTTTATGTGTAGCTCCCCTTACACCCACACCCAATCCTGGGGAAGGGTTAAACCCAAAACATCAACTTCTCCACCTCCTGATGCTGCCGGGTTGCTGTGTTCTTCCAGCCTCCTGCTTGTGTACCTAATACCTATAGGAGCTATAGGGTAGGTTATTGAGCTGTAAAGATCATTATTGAGGTTGTCGCTGATCCGTTGACCTAATCTTGATGTAGTCATCCTTGTGCCAAAGCCCTTAATTTCTTTAGTTCATTGAAATTGAGCAATCTCAGATTTAACATTTAACAATTGTCTGTGTATACCACCTTCTGCACATTTTTATTCTCTGGCTAATGTCCATATCCATGGCATCCTGAAACTTGAAGTCATTTTGTTTTCAGAAACGCAGAATGATACAGCACAGGAGACCATTTGACCCTTTGCACATGTGCTATCTCTTTGAAACAGGAATCCAGTTATCAATTTGTAACTCTTCTCCCAGAGCCCTGCAAAATTTCCCTTTTTAAATATTCTTCCAGTTGTCTTATTTTTAAAATCCTCTTCCACCACCCAAGGCAGGGCATACCAGATTATAATTTCATGGTATATCTTTCTGACTCAACCTCACAGTTTTGTTTTAAAAGGAGTCCCATTATCAAACCTTTCCCTTTTGTCTTTTGAACTTGAACCTTATCTCTAAATAGTTACCACACCCTAACTGAACTACTTCGCTGCTCCCAATTGCAGTTAGCAACATCTATCCCAGGTCCTTTTCCCACGATTCATTCCCATTGGCGAGGTCCCAC
This sequence comes from Chiloscyllium punctatum, assembly GCF_047496795.1. Classification (NCBI taxonomy): domain Eukaryota; kingdom Metazoa; phylum Chordata; class Chondrichthyes; order Orectolobiformes; family Hemiscylliidae; genus Chiloscyllium; species Chiloscyllium punctatum. The sequence goes on along the minus strand of NC_092780.1, from coordinate 27,646,566 downwards.
CTGTGCTAAATGAGATAACTATATAAGGAAGGTTGGGGAAAAGGGAAGAGATGAAGGAATACAGTGAGGAAGGGAAGTTGTAGGAAGAGGTGAATGATGTCATTGAGTTGGAAGCGTTTGGTTTTGTTGATAGGACCTGGAGTTTGAAACTCCACTCTGAATCAAGCAGACCTTCTATAATCTGGAACATCTTGTTTTAAATAGCTAGAGATAGGTTTAGAGTGAGTGGCAAAGGGTACCTTAAAATGAAACCATTTGTGTGTCTTAATATTCAATGTGAAGAAAGGTATGGCAGATCCATGTGATGATTGGTGAGTTAGACCTGTGTGTCATGTACATATTAATAAAGCTGGACCAAGGTCTCCAAAATAAATCACGTCATAAAGACCAAGAAAGGATCTATGGGGAGGAGAGTCTGGAGCTGCTGGAAGGAATCAACTCCATTGCCGATGAGCGTCGTCACCCACAAGTTATCCTCTAAGTCACAGAACAACTCCCGTCCAGACTCCCCAAAGCCTGACCACCATCCACAAGGCACAAGTCAGGAATACTGCCCACTTGCCTGAATGAGTGCAGTTCTAACAACATTCAAGAAGTTTGACACCGTCTAGGACAAAGCAGCCTGTTTGATTGGCACTACATCCACAAGCGTCCACTTCTTCCACCCCTGATGCTCAGTAGCAGCAGTTTCTACTAGCTGCAAGATGTTTTGCAGAAATTCGCCAAAGATCATCATACAGCACCTTCTAAACATACGACCACTTCCGTTTAGAAGGACAAGGGTAGTAGATACATAGGAACGCCACCACCTTCAAGTTCCCCTCCAAGCCACTCACTATCCTGACTTAGAAACATGTCGCTTTTCCTTCAATGTCACTGGGCCAGTATCCTGGAATTCTCTCCCTAATGGCATTGTGGGTTAATCACAGCAAATTGCCTGTAGTAGTTCAAGAAAGCAGCTCACCACCACCTTCTCAGGGGCAACTAGGGACAGGCCACAAATTCTGGTCAGCCAGCAATGCCCACATCCTACAAATGAATAAAAGAAAATCAAGAGGGTTGTGCAGCACAGTGAATGTGTCCCCACCTCTGAACCAGGAGACCTGGGTTTAAGTTGTACCTGCTCCAGAGGTGTGCGATGGCAAATCTGAACAGATTGATTGATGTCAAAATCAACATAGTTGACAGTGTCAATCATTGTAAAGATGTCAACGAAATATATCCAAAAGTTGCAAATGTAATTTCATGTTTGACTCCAACTACAAGCATACATTTCCCCATTGAATTCTGGGAACGATGTGTGCAGGAAATGAGGCAACAAATGGTCAAAGTTCATGTTCATGAACGTAATGGGGAGGTAAAGTGTGTGCAAAAACTGAACCGTATCAGAAGAAAAATAGCAGTCACAACAAAAAGGAGCGCCCTAAGCAAAGAAACAGCATGGCTTGTGTAAAGCTTATAGGATGACCACGTGTTCACCCACAAAGGACCTTTATCTGCGGAAAAAGGGGTTGTACCATAATTCTATGTGCTGTATAGCTGACAATTTTACCTTTGCTCAAGATCTGGATATTATTAAGCTGGAGAGGGTTCAGAAGAGATTTACCAAGATGTTACTGTGTATGGAATATTTGAGTTATAAAGAAAGGATGAATAGGGTGGGACTTTTTTCACTGGAAATTAGGGGGTTGGCAGTGACCTTATCGAAGTTTATAAACTCATGAGGGGTATAGATAGGGTTAATGGTAGATGTCTTTTCCCTAGGTTAAGGGATTTCAAAACTAGGGGGCCTATATTTAAGATGAGAGGAGAGAGATTTTAAAAAAAGAAATGAGGGGTAAATTATTTATACAGAGGATGGTTCGCATGTGTAATAAACTTCCTGAGGAAGTGATGGATGTGGACATAATTCCAGTGTTTAAAAGATACTCAGTTAAGTACATGAATAGGAAAGGTTTGGAAGGATATGGGCAAGGAGCAGGCAGGTGGGACTAGTTTAGCTTGGCATTATGTTCAGCATGGAGTGGTTGGACTGCTGTATAACTCTGAGTCTATGTCAGTGACCATAACACTTGAATTATTTGGAAACCGATATCAAAAGAAACCTACACATGTCACTTGAGAGATTTTATTACTTTCATCGCATTTAATTAAAATAAATTCTGAGCATTCAGCATAATGAGTCTTATAAATTTTTCGTTTGAAATACAAGCTGTTATATTTTCATGAATTCCCTATTTTTAAACACACTATATCTACCTATTTAGTGATATACTTTAATTGCAGTTTAATGGCGTTATTTATTAGATACCCATACTGAAATAAAATAAAGGCATAAATACATTTGCCTTTGCTGATACCATGTCACATAATTTCAGAAGTCAGGCTGTTGAAATGGTCACCTACAAGTGCCACATCTGAATAAATATTACCTTTTATAACTTTTCTGAGGTTCATTGAGAAACCCAGGAAAAGATTTGGACATTTGTTACTTTTGCCAAAGTTTTACAAATAGACTAGGAGAAAGTGAGGACTGCAGATGCTGGAGATCAGAGCTGAAAATGTGTTGCTGGAAAAGCGCAGCAGGTCAGGCAACATCCAAGGAGAAGGAGAATCGACATTTCAGGCATAAGCCCTTCTTCAGGAATCTATTTTACAAATAGACGACAGGAATGTACTTCCAATTTACTTTTTAAACTGTAAGGAAATAGACTCCCTCTCAATTATTGCCATTAAATTGGAAGTAAGCAGGACTGTACAAATTAATGACAAGGCAAATCATAACAGTTCAATGATGCACAAACATTTTCAATGTAACGGAAAGCTATTCTATTTACCTCTTATGTAAAGCACTACAGGAATTATTAGGTGCCTTTCAGTTACTTGCACTTTTCTAATTTGCGAATTTACTGTAATTAGTCATTTGGTTGTACAGAACTTGAGTATTGCTGAAAACGAGACAATTTTGTCAAAGCTTTTCATCTTCCACTTATCAATACATTTCTCAAGAACAGCAGTAAACAGGAAAACCAACACTTGTACTGTTTGGCAGGAAGTAGTCTCTGGTGGACAAAGTGTCTTGGAGAATGCACCAGTTAGTGCTGATTGACAGTTAGCTCCTGTGTTTTGTTTAAATTCTATACCAGACAGACTGATTCTGGTCAGGTGCATTGTCCTGAGAAATGAACCAGTGAGTTGTTGAGTTGAAGCAGGCACACAGAATCCCATATACGAATCTGTGCTGCCTCGCCTATCAGGACAGTTTCCAGCATCTCACAACAGAAACTCAAAGCACAGCACAATGTTTTTTTTAGATGCATGTTAAGAAAAGTCAAACAAAGAGCTTTCAAAGTTCCATCCATATCGCTCAAGGGGATATGACCTCGAGGTTACAGCTTACAGACCATATGGACCCTCCTCCTTTGATGAGAGAAAGGCTTTCAATACATGGCACGGCTGATTGTGCTGCTATAGCTGTGAGAAAGGTGGGGAACTGTTCTGATGGAGTGGGGAAGCCGTGCAGAGGCCATGCAAGGTTAGTATTGTGGGAGATTCTTGGGGTAAAGTGGGTGGGAGAAGATGTTGACTGCAATAGCGCGAGTGACGAGCATAAGTCTTGGTGGGAGGTGGGTACAGCAGCAGAGAGAGATTGATTCTCAGGAAACAGGAAAGTGTGGCACTAACCCTGGTGCAGCAGAGAAGGCCACTGACATTCTTCCAGCAATGTCAGCCATACCTCTGCAGCATTAGGCTGGCACTGACCCAGGAGGTGATCTCGTACCAGGCTGTCAGGGACTGGTGGCATTCTAATCCTCCAAGAAGAGAGCACCTCCACTTCAAGCCACACCCTTGACCAAGACCTCCAGGGCCCTGTCAGTGAATCACGATGCCATTTTCCCTTTCTCCGACATGTTCACACTCTCTCCCAGACTGAGCAGGGCAGCTTCAAATCCAGTGCTTGTCCCCATGCGCAGGAGTCTTTTAAAGATGAAGTGGCTGCCAAGGATGCTGGTCTTTTGGTGGATACTCAGTGAACAGCGAGTTGTTCTGAGAACAGTGTGTGGTAGGTTGGGGCTAGAACCAGACCTGAGAGAGGCCGTAGGTGGGCATGTTTAGTTAGATGCAATGGCAAATCTCACCAGGCCTCACAGTGAGAATCTTTCCAAAACTCTGGGTGCAACATGCACTTAATCAAATTAATATAAGGTTCAATTCATTATTGCAATTACTTACAGGAAGTGCTGTATTGTAAGAAGCCTGTCCAATAGTAAGAGAAGGAATCATCTGTCCTGTTTAGAGAGGAAAAGTTCTGCTGTGTTAAACCATAGTAGAGATTAGAGAGGTACTGGAAAAGCACAGCAGGTTAGGCAGCATCCGAGGAGCAGGAAAATCGACGTTTCGGGCAAAAGCCCTTCAAGGGCTTTTGCCCGAAACGTTGATTTTCCTGCTCCTCAGATGCTGCCTGACCTGCTGTGCTTTTCCAGCACCCCTCTAATCTTGACTCTGATCCCCAGCATCTGCACTCCTCACTTTTGCCTCCACCATAGCATAGCCAACTGCTTGCAAAAGCAGACAGACTCTGTGTCATACCACAGTACTCAAGTGCAGTGCCTTAAAAGCAGTCAGTGGTTTCAGGTTTGGTTACTTTTATTTTGCCCATTAATGTGGTTGTAGTCTTGAAAGTTTAATTTTCCTATTTGCACTGAACATTCAGTTCCATGAATATTGAGTGTTGCTGGTTGGTCAGAATTGCTTTGTATCACTCCATTTGGTGGTTTGAAATTGAAAAGACGCTCTTTGTCTTGCTGAACAGTTCATGAAGAATAACATTTTACACTTTTGCAATAATACATGGAATAGACTATGTTAAAAATCAGTCCGGCGAAGGTTGGCATGTAAGTACAGTTGCTTCAGGCTGTTGCTACATTTGGTTTAGGTGTCAGGGAAATGAAGGCAAGAGATGGCACCAAGATGATAAGTGTAACCTCCTCCACTACCACAGTGTCTCAAGGCACTCAGTCAAGCAGTGCTGACATCTGCTGCTGACTGGCTTCTTAATCTTTAAGAATTTCATCTCTTTGGACAAAGATTGAAACATTTATTATGTTTATAGTCGTAAAAGGTAAAATGGCCATGGTTCTCCCGAACTGTATGGCTGCTGTCTCATTGAAGGGAAACAAGTGGCTATGGTTCACCTGAGGGTCACCATATCTCAGGCGGGGGGAGGGATCGAGAAGGAGAGTCCTTCGTTGTAACCTCAACAGTTGTGGGAACTAGAAAGAACAATTAAGTCTACAGGCATCTTAAATGAATGACTGAGTGTGTTACAATTTGCACTGTAAGTAAGAGAATATAAGGGCCAATAATGTGTCCTCTGTGCTGTGGTGCATGAGGAGAGCTGCTTTATTGGTGCTGCAGACACCTATGGCTCTGAAATTACTCATGACTGAATCCTGGGAGCAGTGGGGGAAGACAGTTTCTGATCTCCAATGAGATTGCCAAGGTTTGCGGTTTTCACTTTCCTGGCTTTGACATCTTTCTCTGCATCTTGACAGTACATTCATCCTGTATCTACCACATAAGGCACAACACATTGCAGTCTTGTGTCTAGTTTCCAAAGGTATTGGCCTGACCCAGTTTCAGCACTACATTTTGTTCTTTGGACATGCCAAGGCATTTTCATTTTCCAGTGATGACACAACATGTTTGGCAACTCAAGCATACAGCCAATTATTCATTACATTACAAGGACTTGGAGGTTTCAAAAACAGCACAATGCAAGTTCACTAGAATCCTGCTTAATGTGAGAAGGCACGAGCAGATTGAATAACTGGGGGTGGGGGTGGTGTTGGGGGGGCATTTTTTGCTTTAGAATAACATTGATTATGAGGCAATGTGATGGAAGCCTATAATGGAAAAGAATGGAACTCAGGTAGTTGCTTGATTCCAATAATTAATTAGCTGTAGAATGAAGAGCTCCAGCAGATTAATTTAAATCTAAGGTATGCAGAATAAAGAACCAGAGAAAAGTCTTTATAAAGAAGGTTGTGAGGCTATGGAATTGAAATGATACAGCAACAATATATCAATTGATACAGCAACAATGTCAGCATTCAAAACTAAATTGGATCAGTGAAAGATATGAAATAGGTAGGAATATAACAGAAAATATGATTAAGAATATTTGCTTAAATTAAGGGCAAACATTAACATGGATTGCTTTATCCAACGTGCCTCAGTGTTGTAATTTTTGAGAAATTCAAACTGATTTACTGAAATGATGCTGGAGTGAAGGACCTCAGTTATGTGGAACGATCAGAGAAGCTGAATTTATTTTCCTTCGAATGGGAGAGGATATTTGCTGGAGGTGGTTAAAATCAATAAATGGCTTAGGTCTAGTAAACAAAGAGAATTATTTTTAGTGCCAGAAAGTTCAGTTATCAGAGTACATAAAGAACCAACCTGAGAAAACCTTTTTGCGGAGTTGTTGTGATATGTGATTCAGAAGGCATGGTTGAAGCATTTCAGAAGTTATATTCAAAAGGGAATTGGATAAATATTTCAAGACGCAGCATATTAAATCTCTATGAGGAAAGAGCAGTAGAGTGGGGTTTACTCAACACCATAGGCAAGATGGGCCAAATGAACTTCTGTGCTGTATAATGCATTGTTCTATCATTAAGAGATAAAGTATTAGTAGTCTTCCTGAGGGAAATGCTCCTTCTTCTTCCCCCCCCCCCCCCCCAACCCAATCATCTTCTTAGCATTGCTGAATTAAAGCAGGGTAGTAGCAAAAGCTTAATGCCATTTTCTAACTTGCAAGTTTTAAATGAAAGTTTCCCTTTTCTCTGAAATGCATAAGAAATTCTTAATACGACCTGTCTCTAGATGAACAATATCAACAGCATAATGATTTGAGGCTTTGTAACATGACTGTCTTCTTGTATTATGTATGAAGATATGATCACAAAGGCACGGAATGCAAACTGACCAAAACATTTGCAGTTATTGATGCACAAATGTCATTGAACAAGCACAACTGGGATCGATGGCCTTAGAAAGAAATGAAACAGCATCCTAAATATAGAAAATATATTTCATCCATTCTTCAAGACACATGTTATGTCTGAAGGTGGAAACAATGTTACTTATAGATGATGAAGAGTCAGATAAGTTACTTAAACCTGACATGCAGTGGTTACCTCTTGCCTGAAATGCTAATCTAGTGGGCGGCACGGTGGCACAGTGGTTAGCACTGCTGCCTCACAGTGCCAGAGACCCGGGTTCAGTTCCCGCCTCAGGCGACTGACTGTGTGGAGTTTGCACGTTCTCCCCGTGTCTGCGTGGGTTTCCTCCAGGTGCTCCGGTTTCCTCCCACAGTCTAAAAAGATGTGCAGGGTCAGGTGAATTGGCCATGCTAAATTGCCCGTAGTGTTAGGTAAGGGGTAAATGTAGGGGAATGGGTGGGCTGCGCTTCGGCGGGTCGGTGTGGACTTGTTGGGCCGAAGGGCCTGTTTCCACACTGTAAATCTAATCTAATCTAAACTTTAGTTTCATTGATATTTTCTCTACTGAGAGGTAAGAATGAGCAATCACTATTGGAACAAATCAGCAACAGATTATTATTACTATGTGTCTGCCATTTTGCTTAAAAGCAACACCTCTTTAGGCAATATCAAGGGAAGTTACCAGTTAGTGCTGTTGATGAAGTGTTGCAAGTTCATCAACCATTCTTCATCGAAGTCAGATGGAGGGAATGTCACCTCTGCATGGACATAGCCCTGCAGAAGGGTACATCACAAATACTGGGTAATTCATAACTGCAATGAGAATCCTTAAAGTGTGCAAACAGGCCCTTCGGCCCAACAAGTCCACACTGACCCTCTGAAGAGTATTCACCAGGACCCATTCCCCTAACTCATGCACCTAACCTACACATCCCTGAACACTATGGGCAATTTTACATGGCCAATTCACTGAACCTGTACATCTTTGGATTGTGGGAGGAAACCCACGCAGACACAGGGACAATGTGCAAACGCCGCACAGATAGTCACCTGAGGCTGGAAGGGAACCCAGGTCCCTGGTGCTGTGAGGCAGTAGTGCTAACCACTGAGCCACCATGCTACCCACCTGAATGACCTTATCCAATGATAATTTCTAGACTATCTGGAACAGTCTTAACCATGTTTCTGCCCATTTCTATTTGCTGCAAACTTACGTTGCATATAAGGGTTTCATAGTATTTTGAAGTATATTGTCATTGATTAACTCAGTGGTAAACTGTTGAAGAGCAAGGTCATTTGTTGTACATCTGCCTAGATTTCTATATTTTACTACACATGGAATAATATCTGTATGCTTTGAGTGAGAATTGTTCACACCAATAGTATTCACATAATAGTCATCCCTTGGTTTGTTTATTGGTGGAATGTAAATAGAAAGTTCTTATGAAGAGAACTGAAGTCCAGATTTTCATTACTAAGCCAGGCAGTACGAGTTGAGAAATTTTCCTTCTTACTGCACCTGCCCGAGGAGATGTTCCCACGATTGGTTTGATTTTGTTCTGCAGTCCCAGGGATGTAGGGGAGAGGGCAGGATGGAGGCAGACCTTTCAGCCCTCAGGTGCAGGTCAGACATGGTCACAGAACCTGCTGGGTGCGATCTGGGTTTTAAAAGGCTTGCCTCAACTCTCTGGACTACATCTCAGTTGTTGCATTAAATTATAGATATTAAATTACAGCCCTTGTGCAAACCTCATGTCCTCTCATCTACTCCACACATCATCTTTGGCCTTTACAATCTTCGTGCTAATTTGTGCAACATGGACAGATATCAGAAGCCATGATGAAATAAAATAGAACTCAAAATATGGATCACAGGCTTTTCATGTTAAAATAAACTCTCCCATTCATGCATTTTAATACAACCTACCAGGCATATTTTACTTGCTTTTCACTCAAAACATACATCATCATCAACTCATTATTGACCAAATCCAGATGGTCATCATTTGTATTGAGTTAAGTAGGGACCTGGCTTCTTGCTGGTCTTCAGGGCCTCAGACACCACAGCATTTATTTCTGCTCCTTCTGTAGCTCATGTCAATGCTTGCCTCACCAGAATGTGACCTGGAGTCAACTCTACGGTATCCACAGAGGTCAATGTCTTTCAGCTTGGATGAAGGTCTTGATGAATCACCCTCCAAGACTTTCAAGTATTTCTCCTTAGAGCTGTGCTTTAATGGGCTGGTCAAGATAGGGCTACGTCTCTTCTTTTCTTCACCCTGGCTTGCATGTGGGATCAGGAGGCTGCATTGAAAAGCAACTGTTTGTGATGGGCGCTCCCACAATGACCCAAGGCTTTATTAAGACATTGGTACTCAGTCTGCAGCTGGGATAAGCATATTTGAGATTCTCACTAGATGACTTGGATGTCCAGTCTCCCCTTCAGCACAGGCACATTCTATTTTCTCTCTTACCAGTTTCACTGCCTGTGTCTTGCCTGATGTCAAGCATTCCCTTGGGTCTGAGCACATCTGTGCTTTATTGCACACATTCTTCTCCTGCAAAAACAGATTAGTTTTAAGCGACATTAACATGGATGTCATGCCAGCATTGACAGAGATGTTAAGCTGGGCTGTCTGTGGATGTTACCAGTAAGAAGAATATCTCTGACCTGTGCAACCAAATCGAACCAGGTTGCCTTTATTAGATAGCTAATCACCCAGTGCCATTCATAGATGGAGAAAGTGAGGACTGCAGATGCTGGAGATCAGAGCTGAAAATGTGTTGCTGGAAAAGCGCAGCAGGTCAGGCAGCATCCAAGGAGCAGGAGAATCGATGTTTCGGGCATAAGCCCTTCTTCAGGCCTCCTGTTCCATGGATGCTGCCTGACCTGCTGCGCTTTTCCAGCAACACATTTTCAGCCCATTCATAGATGTCAAAGCCTCTCATCTCTCCTTGACAGACTTCAGGAGAACTGAATGTGAGGTTTTATTAAACTGTGCCTTGTCCTCCTGCCTGGTCTTTGACACCTTCAGCTGTGGATGGGTGTGAGAAGTAGAGGTTGATCGGTGCTACTGACCAGAGAGTGAAGTGCTGACAGGGTACTTTTCAAATACGGTTTTCGGAATTTGGAGCCAAGAAGGTCCAAGCAAGCCAAACTTCCTGCCCATAAAAATAAATAGGTATTTATCCGTGCATGCATACATAAAAATCTGATAAGAATATAATCATATGAGAAAACACAGCCTGCTCCAAAGTGTAAGGTGCCTCCTGATTTTTGACGCATCCTCACACTTAAGTCTCAAAAAAAAACATATTTGGTCCATATGTAAAAATATTCTAAGAATGAATAAAAAAAATGAATGGGAAATTAATTTCATTGCAGAGAAATGTTAGGTAATGTATTTTGGTAGAAGAAAAACACAGAGACAGTACATGTTCAATGTAGCAACTTTAGGGGGAATATAGAAGCAGAGGGAACTTGGGGTTCATGTGCATGACTCTTTGAAGTGGCCAGGCAAATTGAAATGGTTATTAGGAAGGCTTACAGGAACCTTAGGTTAACAAATCGAGGCATAGAGTATAAAAGCACGGAAGTGTCACTGCACCTCTACAAATCAATGGTCAGTCGACATTTGGAGCATTGTGTTCGGTTCTGGGCACATTATTTAAGGAAGTAAGTCCTTAAGATAATGCAAAGGAGATTTACTACAATGATACCAGGAATTAAGGATTTTAGATACAAGGAAAGATTAAAGTGATTGGGCTAAATCTCCTTGGAGTATTTAAGATTAAGAGGTGACCTTAGTGCACTGTTCAAATTTATGAACAAATTTGACAGGGCAAAGAATCATATTCTATTTCCAAAGCTGATATGTCAATAACTGGGCATCACAATGACAAGACTATCAGCAAAAGAGCTGGGGATGAGACAAGGAGAAACTGCTTTGCTCAGAGTGTTATTCGGAATTGGAATGTGCTGCCTGGGAGAATGGTGGAGGTGGATTCCATAGGAAGTTTCAAAAGACAGCTGGTCATATGTTTGAAAGTGGTAAAGTTCGAGGACTATGGAGATAGGGCTGGAGAGTGAGACTACCTGGATAGCTGTTTTGGGAACTAGTACAGATATGATGGATTGAATGGCCTTCCTGTAAAATTCTATGATTGTTTGAATAAGAAAGGAAAAATAAGAGCATAAGAGATAGCTAAAAAGAAATATAAAACAGAGTAAAAATTACTATGGGCAGGATCTATGAGGAGAGATTGACCAGGTGAGGATTGTTTTTGTTGGAGTTCAGATGAATGAGGGGGTTCTTATAGAGCCTGATAAAATTCTAACAGGACTAGACTGGGTAGAAGCAGGGAAGATGTTCCTGATGGTGGATGTTTCTAGAACTAGGGGTCACAGACTAAGAATTCTGGGTAGACCATTTAGGACAGAGATATGGAGACATTTCTTCACTGAAAGAGTGGTGAGCCTGTGGAAATCATTACCACAGGCAGTAGTTGTTGCCAAAACATTTAACGTTTTCAAGAGGCAGCGAGAGCTAGCACCTGGGGTGAATGGGAACAAAAGAAATGGGGAGAAAACAGGGTTAGGTTATTGAGTTGGATGATTAACCATGGTCGCGATGACTAGCGGAACAGGCTTGAAGGGCCAAATAGCCTTCACCTGCTTCTATCTTCTATATATCCCAGCTCTTGGACAATGTGGAGAATGAGATGGCCAGTGAGAAGCTTCCTGATGTGGAAAGCAAATAGTTTTATTTTCCAAGCAAGTGTTGAACCATGAGATGAAACACTAACTAGTGAGCAGCGAGGGATCTATTTGCCTGTATAAGCATGCACAAGTATTCTCATTATGCTGTCATCTTGAGCAGGGTGCCAGAAATTCTTAACTAGTGAGCAGCGAGGGATCTATTTGCTTATATAAGAATACACTAGTATTCTCATTATGCTATCATTTTGAGCAGGGTGCCAGAGGGGCATGGCATACAGACGTTTGAGAATATAGTGTGAAAAATCCCACAAACTCAACAACAATGATACTTGGCTGGATTCTGGTATGACTCTGCCCTACAGATATTTTTTAAAAAGTGAGTTAAGTAAGTGTGTCATTGATCCTTTAGAAAGGGAGTCTGGAGAATTAATAATGGATAATAAAGAGATGGCACTTGAAATGGAGCAGGTATTTTGCATCAGTCTTCATTATAGAGGATGTAACTGGCATTCCAGAAGTAGCTATCAATGCAATGGAGGGAGAAACTGAAGGAAATGAGCCACCAGGGATGTGATGCTCAGCAAATTGTTGGAGCTACAAGCTGCCAAGTCCATGGGTTTTGACTAACTTCACTCTCGGGTCTTAAAGAAGTACTTAGTGAGATATTTTTATTTTACAGGATTTACAGGGTTCCGTGGATTTAGGAAAAATTTGTGAAATTAAAAACAACATGCCAACTATTAGTAATTATTTCTTTATTCCAGAGAGAATCAGACAGGAAGGAAGAAACTGCTAAACCAGTTAGTTTGACATTTGTCATAAGATGTTAGATGTTAGATGTTAGATGTTATTGCTATATTTAAAAAAATTATTAAAGCATACTTTGAAAAGTTCAGGGTGTTCAGGAAGAGTTGATGAAATCTTGCGAATTGAATTCATGTTTAACCAATGTATTTCTCTGAAACAGTAACATGTACTGTGGATAAAGGAGAGGCAGTGGGTGTACTGTTATTAGATTTCTGGAAGGCATTTGATAAAGGTGCAATATTAAAGGTTATTGCATTTAAAAAAAGCTCATGGTGTAGTTGGTAACATATTGGTTTGAATAGAAATCAATTAACCAACAGGAAAGAGAGAATTGGTTTAAATGGGTCATTTTATAGTTGTCAAGAAGTAACAAGTGGTGTGCTACAGGGCTCAGTGTCAACTCTTTAAAATGTATGTAAAAGACCTTGTCTCAAGGACTGAAGGTGTGGTTGCTAAAATGACTGATACTACAAAGATTCATTTAAAAAAGAAGCAACAAAGGGATATGGGCAGGTTAAGTGAATGAGCAAAGATCTAGTAAATGGAGTATACTGTGGCAAAATATAAAATCGTGCATTTTGGCAGCAAGAATAAAAAGAAATGTTTTACTTAAATGGTAAGAGATTAGAGAGCTCCAAGGGTCCTGATACACAAATTGCAAAAGGTTAGTATGCAGGTGCAAGTAATTAGGAAAGCTAATAAAACATTATTGCTCTTTGTAAAGGGAATTAAACACAAATGTTGGGTGCTTCTCCTTGAGTTATACAGGCATCAGTAAAACTATATTTGGAGTACAGTCTTGGTCTCCTTTCTCACAAAAATGAGAATATGTTGGAATCAGTTTAGAGAAGGTCTACTGGACTATTAACTGGAATGGGCAAGTCGACTTCTGAGGAAAGATTGGATAGACTAGAATTGTATCTGTTAGACTTTAGAAGAGTAAGAGACAACTTGATTGAAATGTATAAGATCCTAAGTGATGTTGACAGCGTGCATGTTGTTATGACCAGCGTCCGGGTGAGATTTCCCAATGTTTTACTGTTCCAAATGAGATACCGAAACTCTTAAGTTCCCTGGTGAGGAAGGATGAACTGACTCTCCTTCTTTCTTCTTCCACATTCTCAATTTGTTGGAACAATGTCAATTTAAAATCGTTACTTTCCCTGATGGATAGATTTCTCCAGACCCAAATGACCTTGTATTTTCAAAGGAGCCAATTTTACCAAGTTTTCTTGACTTAACAGAATAAGTTTATTAATTATTTAACACAAGAAGGGCTGAAGAAGGGCTTATGCCCAAAACGTCGATTCTCCTGTTCCTTTGATGCTGCCTGACCTGCTGCGCTTTTCCAACAACACATTTTTAAGCTCTGATCTCCAGCATCTGCAGTCCTCACTTTCTCCTCGTAATGCAACGTGCAAACATACAGCTTAGAAATAAGAGGTGAGCCAAGAAGGATAAAAAAGGTTTATAAAAGGAATATGGATCAGTATCTAAATTGTTCTGGATTGTTGAACTTTCAGCTGTGCAATGGAGGTTACCAATAACCATTGACATTGATAGTTGAACAATTGATTCCACAACCTTTAGTTTTCCATATTGGTTGAGATTCTGTAATTCTGAATCCTTTCAACTGTAATTGCCATCATCCAGGGTGAGTGAAAGCCCTTCTTTCCTGTTGCTAGCAAGGTGACTGTCAGAATAAGAGAGGACCTTTGCTTGTTGTGCGGGGGTTACTGAAGCGTAGTTCTTCCATTGTGACCTTCATAGCCCCCAAACACAGGCTGGTACTCATAAAAATGTTCACTGCTATTAACACGCTTGGGTAGAGTTAAAACTGACTATCTAACCCCTGTCCTCGTGTATTCTTCAAAGGGAAAAGCACAAAATGTGTCTGCAACTTGGGATATAATCAGCAGGGGTTGGCTTGCTATTGAGCAGGGGCAGTCAGCAGTTCATGATCTTTGTAGTCCATTTGATGTTTCTTTTACGCTTCAAGTGTTACATTCTCTCAGTCTCTCTTTCCAGACAACCACTTAATTTATATTCACACCATTTTTGACTGCACCATCCCTCTCTTTTAAAAAAAATCACACCCCGAAACTACAAATTAAAAAGATCCGCAGTACTTTGGGGTTCCAACTCATGCTAATTTAAAAAGGATGTTTCCTTTTGTGTGCGAATCTAGAACTATAGTTCACCGTTTCAAAAAAAAGGCTTTGGCCATTTAAGAGAGAATTCCTCCTCATTTCTGTTTCACAGACATGAGTTTTTGGAACTCTTTTCCTTGAGGATTAGTGCAAGCAAAGTTGTCAAATCTGTTTGTGGCACAGCTAGATTAGTTTCTTCATAAGGGAAGGAGTAAATAATTATTGGGGAAAGTTGTGAATGTGGAGCATCAGATCAGAAATGACCAGAACGGTGGAGCAGGCTTGATGGGCCGATTGACCTATTCCTGCTCCCAGTTTGTAATTTTAGTTTGTTGCAGCAAATAAAAGCAGGTTGTTCCATCCACCCGGTGCACATTGCTATTGATCCTCCTTGTGCAGCCATTTTAGTCCTACTGTTTCCTTTCTCTCAACCATCTTATCTGAGTCTTTTGTGGTAACCAGCACTCCTTTATTTGCAGCATGCCATTGAACCGTTTAAAGAACTAAAATCATAGTTTCTGTAATTCTCAATTATTGCCTCTGGAAGATTTTTTTTCAAAAAGCCATAAAAAGAGCTTGAATTTGAAGATATCGTAAAAGACTGATGAGAAGTCAAGGAGCAGCACTCCAATAGCTAGTGCTTCCAATTAAATCTGTTGGACTATAACCTGGTGTTGTGTGATTTTTAACTTTGTACACCCCAGTCCAACACCGGCATCTCCAAATCAAAATAATTCATGCTATGGATAGAAACAAAAGGCAAAATAATGCCACATACATTGTGGCTTGTTATCTACCATGGTGTAGCTGTCTGACAGAATGCTTTATGGAGTTCTCATTCCCGGACTGGGTGGACAACACAGAGTTTTCCCAGAATGCTATGATGGAATAGACATGTTAAGAGCAGAAGCTCTCAGAGTACCAAGTCATGACAAAGAAACAGTATACTAGCAACAGTTTACATATAAGTGCAGACACGCTCTGTAGTTACCCAAGTCGTCACAAGTTTCCCCAAGATCAAAATGATATCTATTTTAGATTACTTTAATGAATAGCATACAATAAATTTACTGATTCAGCATAATATAGTGGGGATGTGTGGCAAAGGGGCTGGCTCGATGGATTAAGACTAGTCTTCAGTTTTGTGAAGTGCACTACAAGGAATCAGAAGCCTCTTTTACACTCTGCCCAATTTTTCCTTCATATCAATTGAATAGAGAATAAAACTAGCTGTCAACATATCTGCTGATTGGAATTCCTGCCATAGGCCAGTTCTATCCCCATGCCACATTAAACAGATTACAATTCATGTCATCAAAGGTCAAATGGAAAGCACCAGCATCAAAAATCAAAGCAGAAGCTGATGGAAACATAGTCAGGCAGTCAGTCGTAGTGTTCTGCTAAGTGGGTCCATTCTCCTGTCATTCAGATGTTGAAAGGATGATTAGCTGAATAATAGTTTAAATGGCTGTCTGGTCTTTCATTCTATCACAAGTTGTAAAAGCTGGTGGTAAAAGGTGGCCACCTAGGGGATCATTCTGTTCCCAGTGAATGGGGTCAGTTTGTATTCAGATGAATTTCTTTTGTAACCTTTGACTCCTCCAATTTGAATTGCCTTGGTCTCAAATGTACATGGATGTCAATGAAGGTGGAATTAGTATGTAACATTTTTACATGAACATATTAGATTCAATATTTAGTGGGAGAATCCCTGTGTATGTTTGGGTGTCAGCACCTGATGTCTAAAACATAATATCGACATTGTCACAAACCAGGATAAAAAGGATTCAGAAATTATAGAAACAGGTGATGACAATAAGCATCAATCTGAAAAAACCCAATGTTTAAAACTAAATATTACAGTTGGAAAGGAAAGGGCCATTTCCAAATTCTTGCAATAAAGTGTCACGTATTTGGAATACCAGGGAACAGGTCACAAGATATACCTCGCACATTTCTTCTCCATAATATAAACATTAACAGTTAACACTGAATGAAGTAAGATTCCAAAAATTCATCGAAGGTCAAGATCCGAACACCCTGCCAGTTCAGTAACATATTCAGAATTTAACTGTGTCATTTCTTAAGGCCATATCACTTTTTCACAAATGCAACATTAATTGTTGGTCTTTTAATTGTTTCTGCTGTGATGTGATGTACATGTATCTTTAAGAAGGCCTAGTTTTAACTGCTGTCAGTCATTATTCACCTCTAGTTGGGATGTGGGCTAATTGTCCCATGACACTGTATTCAGAATATGGCAACAGCTCTACAAAGTGTCTATTCAGCCTCCCAGTTGACGCTTTATGTATTGTGGCCTAATCGTCTAATTAAGAACCGCATTATTGTTTTACTGATCCATCTAATTTATTTCATTTGTTTATCATAGAAAGAAGAACATAATGGTTTCAATTTGCCAAATTTAAAATGGTGAATATTTCCCTGCAATATTTTTCCTGTCATCATTCACGACAAAAGAACATAGAAATCAACAGGCCCCATTTAAATGGTGCTGGTTCTCCTGTAAAGATGGAAGGCACTTGTTATGGATAAAGGTTTAGCTTCTGGGTCTGATGGGAAGAGTTGACGATGCAGTAAGAAAGACGTGAGAATTCTAGGCAGGCAAGGCTGTAACATTCTCTACACCACCCACAAAGGAAAGTTTTACACTTGCCACCAAGATCTCTTTGATCTTCAGATCAGCAGGGGACCTGTTGCTGATTAGGCAATACATAGTTTAAAATTATATTTGAATCCTGTGAACAGAGTAGGAGCCCAAGTCTCACTCCTTTTATTAAGCTTCTATCTGTCCAACTTCAAAACGTACAAGATTATGCTTGCAAAGTGGTCAGAAATGGTTGAGATCTGAATATATAAATAAACTCCTTGCCCTCCTAATCAGTTTTTAATTGGAATCAGGTTAAAAAATCAATTCTTTATTACCTTAGGGTGTGTCCACCAAACCTCTGAATAAATGCTTACTCCAAAAATACAAACAAAAAACGATCAATTATTTTAGGATTTTTAAAAGTACAAAAGATGACATGTTTGAAATGTTATACTTTATGATTCCGATCAATACTTAATTGCAGCTAAATTATTTTCCACAGAAATGAACACATTGGAAGGATTGTGAAATCTGACTGATACTAATGTTTTCTCTGCTGCAAAATGTGAAAAGCACAATATTACAGCTATCTTTTTACAGATGCTTTTTGTGTGCTGGAATTGGGCAAAGGGATGTGCAGAGACAGTCTCATTCTGGATCGCAACCAACCCTTAACAAGGTACTCACTTTTCTCGAAAATCTTTCCCACGATTTCTGTTGTGTTCTGATGGACAATGGTGTATATCATTGTGGTGAAACAATGGTGCCAGACTGTCATCTTGGACCTAACTGTATTTCAAAAAAGCAATTGCCTTGTCCCGTGTAGTGGATTTCAGATAAATCCTTATTGATCATATGTCTGTCATCGTTCATTGGTTGTCACTGTTACTCAGTTTAAATGCTTGAAAGGAGAAAGGAGTTTTAAAGTGTACTATTGATGGCATAATATTACAGAGATTCTTAGAGTACCTATGTACCCATCCAGATGTCAAATTGTTTAATTGTTGACTTGAGTCAATATCAGAATCTATGGATATCTTCTTACAGAAGAAGTATTTCATTTCTCAGAAATTATGCTTCTGTGTTCCTCTTCAAGCCACTACATTATTTAATCCATGATTGTTTTGGATGACATAAATTAAAATTGAACTTCAAATTTAAACAAAAAACGTTCAGCTCTGAACCACACTTAACCACGTTTTAAATTTTGCCCTTTGGTATTTCAGCACAGGGAACAATTTTTCAGTATCAATTTTATGAATTCCCTTCATAATCACAAAACTTTCAGTTGGCTTATCCTGAAGTATCCTCTGTTCCAAAGAAAGCAAGTCCAATTTCCTGACTGTTTGATATAGCTTAAATAGCTGATTCCTTGTATTACCTTTGGTTATTTCTTTATTCTCTTAAGGACACTAATACCTTTCCCATGATCTGATGACCAACTGATTATTTAAGGTGACATTTGACTAGTACCTTATGTAACAGCAATGCAACCTCATCTGGTTTGTATTCAGTAATTATGTAACCTAGAACATTAGTTTCCTTCCTAGCAGCGGAGGCATTATGATGACTTTTGTTTATGGATTTTAATTTCAGTAGCCTTCATTTTTAATGTCGCCATCTATTTTAATATCACATACGAAACTGAATATTTTACTTGCAATGTTGCAACCAGGGAAGGAGGGTATTATGCTCCCCTCTTAGACTGCTGTCAGTCAATCACAATGTTTTTTTTTACATGCAGCTGTCATTGTCATCTAGAAAATGAAGGGCCAATTACTAAGATACTCCTGAGTGAAGGAAAGCAGAATTTTCTATTTTACTAACCTCAAGAAAAAAAACTGTGACCAAAACCACACACACAAATACAGGTATCAAGTGAAAAGAAAAATATCTGGTACAGACAAGAAAATGACAGTTGCATAATTGAGTCCTTGAGATATTACTGTCCAAAACTGAGACAGTTATAGAGTCATAGAAATGTACAGCATGGAAACAGACCCTTTGGTCCAACAAATCCATGCCAACCAGATATCCTAAATTAATCTAGTCCCATTTGCCAGTACTTGGCTTATATCCCTCTAAACCCCAAATATTTATGTACCCATCTGGATGTCAAATTGTTTAATTGTTGACTTGTGTCATCAGGACTATCAGAATCTATGGATATCTTTTGAGGTCTCTGTGAATGATTTTTTTTAGATTTGTTTCCTCACTGGGCTCTATATTCAGAGAATACACTTAACCGGAGGCTCACTGATGATGTAACCCAGTATGGTGATGAAACATCTGAAAACAAACCTTCCAGTTCAGCGAGCAAATTTACATCCAGACTGTATTCAGAGATGAAGAGAGAATCCAACAGGGGGAGAAAATGATTTTCAGCTTTTGGTGTCACAAATTAATTTTCTTTTCCATTTCTCTGCTGCTCAATGACAGTGTTGTAAATGGTGGTCCCATCATCTAGAGATATTAGAGAGCAGCAGATGCTCAGTGGAGATTGTATTTAAGAGCTGGTTTTCTCCAGTAAATGGAGTTGATTAGAGAGAGGAAAGAGCTAACTAGAATTTATATTAAACTGAGATGCAAATAAACAGTAGTGAAAAATTTGTAGACAGTTGTAACCTGTTGTAGATTGGCCCCTGTTTGCTACTTTGTTAAGTGGCTGACTAGCGTTTTAACCTGGTTGCAGTTTGAACACTTGGATATGGAGATAAATAAGAATTTTCTTTGTCTTTCTGACAAGAGTACTGCTTCTGGACACTCTTACTAAGAAATGACTATGTCTTGTTCAAAATAACCCACCAGTTTTTGTTTTGGAATTTGAATAATGAAAGCATGAGGTGGAAATATGGACAATTTATATCCTTAAACATGCGAAGGTAGTATATGGCCTTAGCCTTGTCTTTACTGGGAAATAATGCTTTCAGAACTGAATGTTAATAATTTGGGTACCAAAGAGGGACTGTTTCTTCTAACACAATTTATGGATAGATTTACAAAGTTTTTGATTTGTTGTTAACCTTCCTTTGAGGCATGGTCGAGCTTTGATGAATTTAAGAAGACAATTCCGTGGAAGATTGTTATGGATTTAGATGGATTACATAAAAGACTTTTTAAAAAATTTTGAATTTCCTGAAACTGTGCTTGTAATCAAGTCTGTGTGCCAATCTCACATATGGATAGACCTCTGGTTTTGAAAGGGGTTCAATTTTATGGAAACATTTTGAACAAAATCATTGCTGCCACAATAATTATTTTGGAAATCAATTTTTTGAACTATATTCATGTCACAAACTTGAAATTTTATAATGATACAGAGGTTGGAAGACCTTATAATTACTGACTTCTTAAAAACAAGAAACCTAATCACAGGAGCGGGGGGGATTGCTGAAAGACATTCTGAGGTGGGTGTATATTTAAAGGATTTGTGGATCATGACAAAATGCTAACATGGGATGACAGCCAAAATTGAATGAAACTTAGCAATGCATGCAGAATTATTAATTGATGCTTCACCTATGAGTCTAAGTGTCATTACGCGAGGAATTGTCTGAAAACCAGGAATCAAGTATTTGAAGTAACATGATATGGATAGTTCTGATGCTGAGTACAATGAGAATGAGTGGCATGAAAATATTGTTTTAGTAGATGAAAACTTAAGTTGAGCTATAAGTATCTCAGCTGCTAAGGTCAAAAGTCACAAAACACCAGGTTATAGTCCATCAGGTTTATTTGAAATCACAAGCTTTCAAAGAGCTGTTCCTTCATCAGGTGACTTGTGATTTCAAATAAACAGTCAGTGAAAAGGGTTAAGACTAGATTAGATTACCGACAGTGTAGAAACAGGTCCTTCGGCCCCACACCGACCCTCCAACTTGTTGCACTATAATCTGGGGTCTTGTGACTTTTGACCTTGCCAACCCCAGACCTACACCGGCAACTCCACATGGTTGCTGATTCATTAAGATGTCCTGGATTAGATAGTGACTGTACTCCAACAATATGAAGGATTAAAATGAGAAAACTTTGACAAGGTGCATGAACATATCGTTAATGAATGTGAACGCATGACCTACTTCAGGGTCAAGGATGATCAGACCTTAAGTTTTTTCATGTGAAGAAACAAAAAGGCATTAATACATCAGGACCAATGTTGTCCCAAGTGATATACCATTATTGCAAAGTGAGTCCTTGATTTAAATAAAAAAGTGAAGATGTGATTGGATATGAACAGTAACAAAGTATTTGTATTTGGTAAAACTGTTGATATGGAATTCACTGGATCCAGACACTATTGTATTTTGTCAAGGAAATTAGTTGTTCCTTACCAAGAGGTTTAAGTAGTATTAGTGACCTCTGGAGACCAGAGACTGGATAACAAGAAATTAATTATTTGCATGTTACATAGGAATTTTTTTCATCATTCAATAGAAAAATTAAAGCTACTGCAGATGGATTCCAGAGTTGGGGATAGAAAATATGAATCTCTTGCTGAATTACGTTTTTTGATGTATGTGTCAGTTTCCAGAAGACACTACTACACTCGGCTATAAGTATCCAATTAGCCTGGGAATTTATTGACGTTGTGGCTATGGACAAGAATAAAGTATTTATGTTACATTTTGTGGATCTGCAATAAGCAACAAAGGCAAACTGGCCCTACTGGATACAATTGTGGGAAAAGGAGTTGGAATGAGCCCTGGGGAACCAATGGAATTTCCAACAGAAAACGAATGAGACTTTGTAAATCCTGAGTTTATCAACATATATAAGAATCGAAATATTATCATATTGAATATTTCAGAAATTTTATTGAACTAGGTTATGTGTGAAAGAAATCATTCAGTTGTTGGTAGAATGTTACACAAGATACTAGCAGATCAAACAAATTGCACGCTCCACTTTCTCAATCTACCTAAACGTGCTACATGCTGGCAGGAAAATATTTTTCAAAAATGAACAATCAAGAAAATTCAGAGCACATAATGACCATGCATAAACTCATGTTTGGAGGAGAATTCAGTTCCTGTGACTTGGTTTATTATAAAGGACAGCAGCATTGAGAATGGAGAAGTTCAGGAAAAAATATATGATGTATTGGGACGATGTTTAACAATACCATAAATTGGAATCATTGCATAAGAATGCATTTCTCATAGGCAAGAAGGATGCATTATGAATTTTCAAATACTGGGGGTGTGGCAGAAGGTGACCATGTTGAGACATGTTGTTCACTTACCCATGTATTCTGTAAGTTAGAACCAGAGGGGTACAATCTGATAGTTCAATGGGTAGGTGAGAGTGTATATTCGAATCATGATGAACAGAAAGGCAATCTCATTCAGAGATCATCTGCCTAAGTATGTTTTCTAATTGTTTTACCAGTCAGAATGGAGAAGAACCCCAATAGTGGAATGAACATGGAAGCCTATGGGCAAATATAAAAATTGGTTAAACGTCCAAGAGGAAGAACAAAAGATAATAACCATGGATTAGCAAAAGGCAGTACAAGAGTAGAGATCAACAAAATATAGTTTAAATATGTGTAATCTTCAGTAGCTACATCTCACAGAAGAATAAGACTGCATATAGTGGAAAGAATTTTTTGTTGGCAGTGTAACAAGTCTAATTTAGAGAGACCTCAACAGGTAAGAGGCTACTGTGACAGAGTGACAGAGCAGGAAAGAGAGTTTAGAGCCTTCTGAACAAAACAACAGGAACAGAAATTCCTGTGATCAAGGTGTGTGTGGCCATTAATAGATTATAAGATAAAGTAGTAAAATTAACTAAACACCAAAAGTTCAAAAGATTGGGATCCATCGCATAGATGGATCTGTACACAGCGCCAGGGATCCGGGTTCAATTCCTGCCTCAGGCAACTGTCTGCGTGGAGTTTGCACATTCTCCCTGTGTCTGCGTGGGTTTCCTCCCACAGTCCAAAGATGTGCAGGTTAGGTGAATTGGCCATGCTAAATTGCCCATAGTGTTAGGTGGATTAGTCAGGGGTAAATGTAGGGGAATGGGTCTGGGTGGGTTGCTGTTCGGAGAGTCAGTGTGGACTTGTTAGGGCGATGGGCCTGTTTCCACACTGTAGGGAATCTAATCTAATCTAAAGAAAATCTCTTAATAGATGGAATCTAATCTATCAAGGTTATGTTGAGTTAGAGGTTTTGAGGAATGCTAAGATGAGGAAGAGATCAATCAACTCAACTACAATTGGAAAGGTGATTTTGACAAAAAAAATTTTTGGTTGTTTTTGTTGCCCCTTCATAGACATGTATGTTCAGAGATTAAAAGCGGCTTTACCATATAGGAAGCTGCTTCAGAAAGATGTGGTTCTCAAGTGTTCAAAAGAAACATTCAACAAAGGAAAGAGTTTCTGAAATAACTCCACAGAGGCCGGTATCCCACTGCCAGGTCTCCTTTTATTTGCACATGGAGGGTCCTTGTTACTAATCTAGCTCTATCACAGCTAGCTCTCAGAATGAACAGGATGTCTTACCCTCCTGTGCTTTTTTTCTTTTTTCTTTTTTCTTTTTTCTTCTTACACAGTGAAAGACACAAGGCGCACACATCTTTACTCAAATTTCTACCACCAGAAAGAAAGGAAACACCCAAGTGGCTAGTGACAAGCAGTGCCCTTCACACCCTCCTGTTCTTTTTTATTTTATTAAACAAATTACAAAAACAGTTGACAACAAACAGTTACATTTACAGTTGCATACAAGAGACAGCAATTTTACAAGGGAGAGGAGCAGCAAAGCCAGGCCCCAAACCCTACAGTTCAAACAGTTTACAGGGACATGAGGACAAACCTCAAATCCCAGTTTCACACAAATATAAAGAGACATCAACAATGACATTTGTACATTAGACAATACAGACCCAGCAAGCCCCCGCCCCTCCCACCTTCCGACCACTCTAAGGCAGCCCGCCCCTACCCACTTTCTGGCTACCCTCCTGTTCTTATCTGTCAACCAGGTCTCCCTTATTGGAGGAGGTTAACAGCCCGTCAGGAAACTTGTATTCTTTGAGCTCCATCTGGCTGACCCATTACAATCAGTACACTCTCAAAGTTGAACAGATGTGTTTAAGGATTGAACGGCTGTTCCAGGCGCAGTACATCTCTGTGTGGGCAGTTCTGGTAATATTGCACTCGGCACAACTCAAGCTGAATCATGCAGTGTTTTATTGCCATTATGGTGCAAATGGGCATCATTCTGATGAGTATGGATAAATTTTTTGATGGAGTGGCACATGTTTGAAAAGCATGAATTAAGAAGGAATTTGAAAGTGTTTTTCAGACTTCTAGTGTTTTTGCATGTGCTTATTCGGAGATACAGTGGGGTGAATCAATATAATTTTAGATCAACAATCATATTGGAGAGTATCAATCACATCATATTTGAGCTCTGCATGAAAGATGCACCTGCCTCCAAAGATAAACTAGAGTCGCTGGGGAATCTCAGCAGGTAGCTCATTCAGTTGCTGCACAGACAGGACCAGAAGCACATTCTGATGTGTTAAATCCTAATCTTGTGATGATAAATCCAGAGTTTGAGGACAACTTGAGGGTGAAAAAACCATATTGTAAAGGACAGGGAACTGAATATTGAAATTTCCAGCTTTGTGTGATCCCAAAAGTGTGAAATTGATTGTTTCTCGTGGTGTTAGCCCTTGAGTTTCGAGTGCAGGTGGGCTCACAATATACCTCATGGGAGTAATAAGAAAATTTGCCCTTTGGCTTAGGAATCCAAAAGAAAGGAGAATAATGAAGAGCACACTGACCACTGAAACTCTGGTAGGGGAGATAGAAGTGTAATGGTATGTCATTAGATATACTAGGGACATGGGTTTGAAGCCCATAACGGCAGGTCGTGAAGTTTGAATTCCATAAAATCTGGGATAAAGAGCTAGTCTAAGGGTGACCATGAAACCATTGTTGATTGTTGTAAAAACCAACTTAGTTCATTGATGTCCTTTAGGGAAGGAAATCTGCCATCTTTATGTGCTCTGGCCCACATATGACTTCAGACCCCCAACAATGTGGACAATCCGGAGTGAAAAATAAATGCTTGTGTAAGTGATGATACCCACATTCCATGAAACCATTTTTAAAAAATCTTAATGCAGTGCACATGGCGTTCCATTTTTCCAAGATCTTGGAAGATATTTTCCAGGACCGAGGCCCTGAAGGCTCCATTCTTATAAAATGTTACATCGATAATCTATCCCTTGGGGATAATTTCAGTCCAACAGTGTACATGAAAGAGAAAAGACTGGGAATAAATATACCAAGTCTAAAGCAGCTTTTGGGAGAAAACCAACATCCACATTGAGATGGAAAAGTACAAGTCATAAATTGTCAGAAGGGAATTGCCAAAAACCAATGCCTCTGATGAACGATTGTTGGGGTCTCCTGTCAGAAGAACACTTCATAAAGTAAACGTTGAGAATGAGAAATATAAATTTCTGGGCATAACATTGTAATTTCTTTTGTCTTTCCTCTTTGGTCAGATTTTTTCTTCACAATCTTGGAAATTATAATCCCTTCAAGAATGAAATGTGCATGCAAAAGTGATCAAAGCAACTGATGAAAATGGGAGCTATGTTTAAATGCTGGATTTCCCCAGGTGTCCTTGGAGAGGGAGCATGGGGTGTCCACCAACACCCTTGATGTCTTTATAGAGAGGTGCACACCATGGGGGCTGGAGAGTATTATTTGCCCCTCAACTCCATTTGAATTTAGTTTACTCACTCTTTCCCTACTCTCCCTTATATTTGTTATTGTTGCATGGCTCCCAGCAGATAATGCTTGATAGTATTATTTTAATGAGTAACGCGGGTGATTTGATAGTGAATGTGTTCAGAGGTATGTAAGGACATCTGTGGACAGAAAAGGAAAAGAGCTGGGTTCTTAAGGCCTCCTACAGCGCAGAGGCAGTGTTTTTACCTCTGAGCCAGGGGACCAGCTCCAGAGATGTGTAATAACATCTCTGGACAGGTTGACTAGAAAGTATAAGAGCTGGATTTCCTTCAACCTTGAGACAGAAATGGACACAATAGGGTCTGTAGTGCATTATTTCCCTTTCCAACACTCTGATCTCGATTTTTCCCTGTTTTCTATTTTGTGTTTGTTTTCTTATTATATCACTGGCGTGATAGGCAGTGTGTTTTGTTTGTTATTTGATAAGTAGTTATTCGGGTGGTGTTATGGATATATTTGGTATAATCTACATAAGTGGGAGTTGGATTTCCCCAGAAAGGAAGTTGGTTTGGAAGGAGAAAGAGCAGTCTGGATTGTATTGGACTATGAAGTGCAAATGGGCAGTTGTCGTAGAATCATGGAATCCCTACAGTGTGGAAAAAGGTAAACACTAAAAGACAAATTACTTTCTACTTGCATAACTGGCGTACATAACATTCAAAAACTGCTGTAGAAATGTAGTTCAGTTGTGTTTTAGAGTTGAGTTCCATTGTCTTTCCCAGTAGGCTAACTGGCAAGTGATATTTCCATCTCCAGTAAGAGAAATAATAACACATGTATGAATTAAACAGAAATTGCAACTTTTTGATGTTGACTTAGTTGTTTGGTTTTAAAGTGATTACACTAAACTTACCATTTTTAAACAGCCTTCTTTATTCCACATTGGTCTCTGAAGCTTCCTCAGTCTTTGGTCAGGTAGTCGCAAAAGTCATTTTAGGTCTGTTTCTTTTTTTAAAAATCATTTTAATTCTTAGAAGGGCTGAAGTATAATAATTGGATGATGGAATTTAAAATTCAATGGAGCATATTTACCACCATGATAAATATTCCTTCAATCAAGTCATTAATCACAATTGCTACAATGCAGCTGGGGGCCATTTGGCCCATCGAGTCTGCACTGACCCTCTGAAGAGCATCCCAAACTGACCCACTTCACCACCATATCCCCATACCCCTGCAATTACCATGGCTAATCTATCTAGCCTGCACTTTCCCAGACATTATGGGGCAATTTAGTATGGCCAATCTACCTACCTGCACATTGTGGACTATGGGAAGAAACTTGAACAGCTGGTAGAAACCCCCACAGTCTCAGGGAGAATGTGCAAACTCCATACAGTCACCCAAGACTGGAATTAAACCTGCATCCCTGGTGCTGTGAGGCAGCAGTGCTAACCACCATGCCACCCTGCTTTATGAAATATATGAATGATACGAATATTTTTCATGATATGATTCAATGAAAATTAATTAAAATAGTAAGGATCTATATATACCAATTCTTAATGTATGCTGAGTTAGCAATAAAGATTCTGATTTTCAGACAGACCTCAATTTAAGCAGTGAGCTCTGCTGTCAGCAGTAGATTTGGCTGAAACAGCATATACAAAGATCATGAGAATCTTCATCGTAATTATCATGACATTCAGAACTGCTTCCTCCATTCGCCCGTTGTTCACAAACAATGAGCGTTATAGATCAGCCATTTACAGGAAACCTTGCCTGCAGTCAGCAAGAGGAGCAGCCACATCATTCTATTTCTATCTTTGTCATGCCTGTTTCATTTTCAGTGCTACAATTTCATTAGTTAAGGAGTTGCACTGTTGTTTCTATCATTCACCAAGGTCCCAGACAGACTGTTTGTCCTGCTGAATCATTATCAGCTTGCAACCTGGAGGGTACAAAGATTTGGTGAAGTGAAGGATGAGGCAGAAACTGTGCTTGATGAGAGTCGCCAATCCAACAAGAATGGCACCTTGCTTTTATAGAGTGTAATGTAATTAAACATTGGGCAACTCATCGGAGTGATGTTTACTCTGGGCCGTTGTGTTTCACAGTTACCTGAATATTACCAACAATTCCCTCCATTCTCTGACCAGCAGGAAGCAGACTTCTCTAACTCCCTGCTGAGCCATTACTGAAAAGGTACATATACTCTGCCAAAGGATGAATAATAATTTTCAGGATTTTGGTAACTTTATTACCTGCGTGTGTGAGATGTTAATTACTGCATAGATGT
Organism: Chiloscyllium punctatum; assembly: GCF_047496795.1. Lineage (NCBI taxonomy): Eukaryota > Metazoa > Chordata > Chondrichthyes > Orectolobiformes > Hemiscylliidae > Chiloscyllium > Chiloscyllium punctatum. Next base: position 27,618,265 of record NC_092780.1, on the reverse strand, counting down.
TGGCTGGTTCTCTTATTACCACAGAGGTAAAAACAATGACTGCAGATGCTGGAAACCAGATTCTGGATTAGTGGTGCTGGAAGAGCACAGCAGTTCAGGCAGCATCCAAGTAGCTTTGAAATCGACGTTTCGGGCAAAAGCCCTTCATCAGTTATTACCACAGTCTAATTTGTTTTGAATTAAACTGGCCATTTCTTTAATTTATTAATACAGTATTATAATCAACCAGGATTTATATGTCATGAAGTAAAGGTGATAATCTTCCAAAAGTTGGTTAATAGACATTTTTCAATAAAGTAAGAAAATTAAACACTGTACTGCACCTTTCTGATTTTTATTTTGATTTCCTCTGTTACCAAACACTTCAGGGAAATTTTAATCTCACCTGTGAGTAGTATGTGTACCAATGTGCATGTTTTCAAACTAAATCTAATATTGTTCTCCATTGACATGGTGGTTAATAAAATCCACAAGGTGTAAATTCTGAAATCTTCAGTTTCCCAATAGTAGGTTCAGTTGTAGTTGCCATCTTTATCTAAAGAAGGAAGCATAGTGCAATGAGAGAAGAAAGACAATTATTGTCTACAAGTAAAAGGACAAGAGATTGGCAAGAAAAATGTTATACAGCTTGTACTAAACCTTTAACCATATCTTTGGACCAGTACTACTTGTCAATTACAGCCCAGAGGGGAGCACTCATGTGTCTGAATCAAAAGCTTTAAGGCCCTTAGCAGAAATATCTAGGCTGACACCCCAGTGTAGGGCTAAAGGACTGCTTCACTGTTAAACTATTAAACTGTCTGTCCTCTGAGGTGGGTGTGTAAGATCTAGTGACACTATTTTGCAGAAGAGAACCAGTATTATCTCCAGTGTCTATCCATATTTATCACTTAACATCAGGTGAACGTATTATTTTCAGAATCACATTGCCATTTATGGGAGCTAGTTGTGTTAAAATTTTGCTTTTGATCATTTAAGAAATGGGTATGTCTCCACTTGCCTAAACTCATGCAACTGTAACAATAATCAAGGAACTCGATAAAACAGCCTGCTTGATTGCAGCCTATTCATATTTACACCCATCACCATCAATGCACAGATATGTTTACATAGCTTTAAAATTTGAATGTTACATTATTTAGGTGACTATAAAATGTGCTATGTAACTCTATTGTCACATATTATCAATTGTAAAATAGTTGAATTGATCTTGTGATCTTCATTTATCATAATATCGTGGCGATTGGAAACTGGTCTTCATTTAATTGTATTATTTACATAAATTTCCAAAACATCTCTTAAGATGCCTGTTATACAACCTTGTATTATATCCACTTTATTTGTATTCATTCACGGGATATAGGTATCACTGGCTAGGTCAGCATTAATTGATAACCCCGAGTTCCCTTTGAGAAGATCATGGTGAGCTGCTTCTTGAACCACTGTTGTCCTTTGGGTGTTGGTGCATTCAATGCTGTTAGAGAGGGTGTTCCTATATTTTGACCCAGTGACAGTGACGAAATGGTGGCACAGTGGTTCGTACCACTGCCTCATAGCGCCAGAGACCTGGATTCAATTCCTGCCTCAGGCGACTGTCTGTGTGGAGTTTGCACATTTTCCCTGGGTTTGCTCTGGTTTCCTCCCACAGTCCAAAAATGTGCAGGTTAGGTGAATGGGTCATGCTAAATTGACTGTAGTATTAGATGAAGGGGTAAATGTAAGGGAATGGGTCTGGGTGAGTTGCACTTTGGAGAGTTGGTGTGGACTTGTTGGGCCGGCAATTATTGTAAATAATCTAATCTAATCTGAAATGGTGATTTTTTTTATTATGTCAAAAATATACTTTATTCATAAATACTTTGATCTATAAAACTTGACATGCCATATGTATGTAAACATTCCATTTCTTTGCATACCGAAACAGTGTAATCATTCCTATTTACAGGTCTGTACGATTACATTTTTAGCTGAGGCATCAGCAGAGCCCAAATGACTGCGCGGGCCCCCTGTTCTTTAGGCAGGCAGATGTTAGACGGTGGTCTTTCCCCACTGTGCCTTGGCGGCAGCTGCCCCAAGCTTCAGTGCGTCCCTCAACACGTAGTCCTGGACCTTGGAATGTGCCAGTCTGCAACACTCAGTCGGGGTCAACTCCTTCAGCTGGAAGATCAACAGGTTTCGGACCGCCCAGAGAGCGTCCTTCACCGATTTGATGATCCTCCAGGCACAGTTGATATTCGCCTCGGGGTGCGTCCCGGGGAACAGGCCATAGAGCACGGAGTCCCGTGTCACGGCGCTGCTCGGGATGAACCTCAACAAACACCACTGCATTCCTCTCCAGACTTCTTCTGCGTAGGCACATTCCAGAAGGAGGTGTGTGACAGTCTCGTCCCCCCCGCAGCCGCTTCGAGGGCAGCGTATGGTGCGGCTGAGAGTCCAGGCGTGTATAAAGGATCTCACAGGCAGAGCCCTTCTCACCACCAGCCAAGCCATGTCTTGGTGTTTGTTGGAAAGTTCTGGCGATGAGGCATTCTGCCAAATGGCTCTGACAGTCTGCTCAGGGAACCGCTCGATAGGATCCGCCCTCTCCTTTTCCCGAAGGGTCTCAAGGACACTACGTGCTGACCACTTCCTGATGGACTTGTGGTCAAAGGTGTTTTTCTTCATAAACCTCTCCACGAAGGGCAGGTGATACGGAACGGTCCAACTACTCGGAGCATTCCGCGGCAGCGAGGCCAGGCCCATCCTTCGCAACACCGGGGACAGGTAGAACCTCAGTATGTAGTGACACTTGGTGTTTGCGTATCAGGGATCCACACACAGCTTGATGGAGCCACACACAAAAGTGGCCATCAGGGTGAGGGTGGCATTGGGTGTATTTTTTTCCCCCGTTGCCCAGATCTTTGTACAGCGAGTCCCTTCGGACCCCGGTCCATCTTTGACCTCCATATAAACTGGAAGATGGCCCAGGTGACTGCAGTGGCACAGGTTCTGGGGATAGGCCAGACCTGTGCCACATATAACAGCAATGACAGTGCCTCACACCTGATGACCAGGTTTTTTTCCCATGATGGAGAGCGACCGTAGCTTCCATCTGCCCAGTTTCTGCTTCACTTTGCTGATACGCTCCTCCCAAGACTTGGTGCACACCCCAGCCCCCCCGAACCAAATACCCAGCACCTTCAGGTGGTCGTTCCTGACGGTGAAGGGGATCGAGGATTGGTCGGCCCAGTTCCCGAAGAGCATGGCCTCGCTCTTGCCTCGGTTTACCTTGGCCCCTGAGGCCCGTTCGAACTGGTCACATATGCACATGAGTCTGCGCAAGGACAGCGGATCCGAACAGAAAACGGCAATGTCATCCATGTACAGGGAGGCCTTAACCTGCAGGCCCCAGCTGCCAGGAATAGTCACCCCTCTCAGGCTCTCATTCTTCCTGAAGGACTCGGTAAATGGCTCAATGTAGCACACAAACAAGGCAGGAGAGAGAGGGCAGCCCTGCCTGACTCCAGATCTGACTGGGAAGCTATCTGATTCCCACCCATTGATTGAGACTGCACTGACAATGTTGGTGTAGAGCAGTCTGATCCAATTGCAGATTCCTTCCCCAAAGCCCATTTTGGAGAGAAGATCTATCATATACCTATGTGATATCCTGTCAAAGGCTTTCTCCTGGTCCAGGCTGATCAGGCAGGTGTCCAACCCTCTGTCCTGCACGTAAGCGATCGTATCCCTGAGGAGTGCGAGACTCTCAGCAATCTTCCTGCTCGGCACAGCACAGGTTTGGTCAGGGTGAATCACTGACCCCAGAGCAGACCTGACCCAGTTGGCGATTACCTTTGACAGAATTTTGTAATCTGCATTCAACAGTGAGATTGGTCTCCAATTTTTGAGTTCCTCCCTCTCCCCCTTCCCCTTGTAGATGAGGGTGATGATGCCTTTCCTCATGGATTCACTCATGGTACCTGCCCAAAGCATACTGACATACACCTCCAGCAGGTCCTGGCCAATCCAGTCCCACAAAGCGGAATAGAGCTCGACCGGTAAGCTGTCGCTTCCGGGAGTTTTATTCTTTTCGAAGGACTCGAGGGCCTTGGTCAGCTCATCCAGAGATAACGGCTGGTCCAGCCTCTCCAGTGTTCTGTCGTCTAAGACCTCCGTGATAGAGGACAGGAGCGACTGGGAGGCCGCGCTGTTGGTTGACTTCGCGTCATCCAAACTGGCCTAGAAGGATTTGCTGATCCTGACGTCAGCCTGAGATGATGTTATCGAGCCATCTTCTTCCTTCAGGCTGCTGAGCACGGAACTCTCTTTGTGCACAGGTGATATAATTGCAAGTGAGGATGGTGTGTAGCTTGGAGGGGAACTTGCAACTGATGGGTGGTTTCCCCATGAACCTGCTACCCTTTTTGTTCCATGTGATAGAGGTTGCTAGTTTGTAAGATGCGATCAAGGGTACCTCACTGAGCTCATGCAGTGCATCTTGTAGCTTGTACACACAGCTACTAATGTCCATTGATGATATAAAAGTGGATCCGGTGCAAACCATCAGACTGCTTTATTGAGTTTCTTGGTTATTATTGGAGCTGCCCCAGACCAGGCAAGTGGGGACAATTTCATTAAGTGTAACATTTCCTGCACTGCAATTGGCTCTTCATTGGCTCAGATTTTCTGATGTGAATGGCATTATAGAATATGCAACAAAAAACAAAGTTGCTGGAAAAGCTCAGCAGGTCTGGCAGCAGCTGTGAAGACAAATCAGAGTTAATGTTTCGGGACCAGTGGCCCTTCCTCAGAACTGATGGTAGCCAGGAAAATGTCAGTTTATATGCAGAAGATAAGGTGGGGGGGAGGGGTAAGGAGTAAATGATCGGTGAGGATAGAGCCCTAAGAGAGAGAAGAACAGTTAAACAGACAAAGGAGTGAATAATGATCTGGCTAGGAGAGTGAATAGCCGTTAATGGAGTCTGTTAGTGGCTAACGAAAGGTCGTGTAGAATGGCAGACCATGGGATAACAAAGCCTGTTGTGTGGAGTTAGGGGCGAGGACAATGGAGATTTTGGGCCCTAAAAGTATTGAACTCGATATTGAGTCCGGAGGGCTGCACAGTTCCCAGGTGGAAAATGAGGTGCTATTCTTCAACTTGGCACTGAACTTCGCTGGAACATAGCAGCAAGCCTGAGACAGAGATGCTGTCCAGGGAAACAGGGTGGTGTTTTAAAGTGGCAGGCAATTGGAAGCTCAGGATCTTTTTCGTGGGTAGAACATAGATGTTCTGCGAAGCCGTCACCCAGTCTAGGCTTTGTTTCCCCAATGTAAAGGAGACCACATTGTGAGCGAATGCAGTAGACTAGATTGTGTGCAGTACAGGTAAAGTGCTGCTTCACCTGAAGATATGTTTGGGCTCTTGGATATTGAGGATGAAAGAGGTAAATGGGCAGGTGTTATAACTTTGGAATTTGCAGGGGAAGGTGCCTTGTGGCTGTTGGGGGCTGGGGGTTATGAGAGTGAAGGAAGAGTGGAGCAGGGTGTTCCAGAGGGAGTGGATCCTGAGAAGGGCTGATAAGGGAAGGGAGGGGAGTATGTATCTGGTGGTGGCATCTCGCTGGAGGTGGCGAAATGATAGCTGACGATCTTGCAGATGCAGATGCTGTGGGATGGTAGGTAAGGACAAGGGCAACCCTATCGCTATTGTAGAAGGGAGGAGGGGGGTGAGGGTAGAAGTGTGGAAGATGGATCAGACCTGGTTGAAGGCTCTGTCGACAACAGTGCTGGGAATCCTCAGTTAAGGAAGGAAGTGGACATTTCAGAGGCTCCCTTGTCATGTTGGAACAAAGGCAATGGAGACGGAGAAACTGGGAGAATGAAATTGAGTCTTTACATTGGAATGGGTGTGAGGATGTATGGGCTAGGTAGCTGTGGGAGTCAGTGGGTTCATAGTGGATATTAGTGGCTAAGCTATCGCCTGAAATGAAAACAGAGATGTCAAGGAAGGGAAGGAAGGTGTCAGAGATAGACCAGGTGAAAGTGAGGGTGGGGTGGAAATTGTAAGCGAAATCGATGAGCTTTTCCAATTCCATACCAAAGAAAGAAGCAGCACTGATGATATCATAAAATATCAGAAAAAGAGTAATGGGTTGGTGCCGGAGTAGACTAGAGTAAGGAATGTTCCACATACCCCACAAAGAGACAGGCATTACTGGGGCTGTTGCAGGTCCCCATGGCCACTCTCTGACCTGAAGAAAGTGAGAGGAGTTCCAAGAGAAGGGTGAGGGTAAGGGTGAGCTCGCCAGGTGGAGGAGGGCGGTGGTGGGTGGGGACCGCTCAGACCTTTCCTGCAGAAAGAAGTGAGGAGCCCTGAGACTATCCTGATGGGGGATGGACATGTAAAGAGATCGCACATCCATGGTAAAGAGGAGGCAGCTGGAGCCTGCAAACTGGAAATTCCGAATCTGCAGTAAAGCATCAGAGGAATCATGATGTATGTGGGCAGGCACTGCAAAAGGGGAGAAGGGACCGAGTCAAGATAGGAAGTGATGAGTTCTGTGGGGCAGGAGCAGGCAGAAACAATGGGTCTGCCCAGGTAGTCCTGTTTGTGGATTTTCAGGAGGAGGTAGAAGGGAGCTGTGTGGGTCTGGGGGACTATCAGCTTCAAGGCAGGGTTGGGTGGAGATCACCAGATGAAATGAGAGTTGGTGACTGTAATTGATCCAATAACCTGAGGTGACATGGTGGGGTCATGGTCCAGAGGGAGACAGGGGGAGGTATCGAGAGCTGGCGCTCGGCATCTGCATTGTAGAGGTCAGTACACCAGATGACAGTAGCACTACCCTTATCCACAGGCTTAGTAACAAGATCAGGGTTATATCTAAGCACATGGAGTGCAGTCAGTTTCGAGATTGGATGGGGTGAGGGGGTGGGCAGAGTAATTGAGGCAACCAATGTCATGTCAACAGTTCTCAATGAGCAAGTCGAGTACAGGTAAAAGGCACGAGGGAAGGGTCCAGATGGAGCTGGGCCAAAGGACCTGTGGGACGGGGAGAGGCCTCTTGTCCAAAGAAATGGGCACAGAGATGAAGACAACAGAAAAAGAATTCAACATCACATTGTGCCAGAAATTCATTAAGGTGGGGATGTGGAGGGATAAAGCTGAGACCTTTGCTGAGTACAGAATGTTCAGCATCATCGAGGGTAAGGTGAGGAGGGATGGTGAATAGCAGACATGTAATATGCAAGTCTGTTTTCGCTAAGTCTGGCGATATGCCAGTAACCTTTGAACGCATTGTGTTCTCCAGCTTCACATTCACAAGAATTGAAAAAGAAACCAAGGAGCATCCAGATATGGAACTGGAAGAACTGAAGTCAAATTGGACACACAAAAAGAAAAAAAAAGTGGTTATAGAATGTTTTAATGGAGATTGAGAGAAAAGAAATGAAGTAAATGACAACTAGCAGCGTATGGGGGACTTCACAGTTGAAACTGTTCACTTTGTGGGCGGCAGAGATTGTTAATCTTCCAAGCAAGCCAAGGAAATAGACATTGGTAAGAATAGATGCTGACTGACTGACAGAAATGTTGACTCAAATGTGTAATATATAATATCTCTGTTTTCTGCCAAGTTAGATCTGCCACTCTGCAGGTGTTAATGGACTTTTTTTTATCATTTTGAGATTTACTGTGACATGTTGTCAACCATGTTCAGCCTCACTTATTTTGGAACTTGCATCCCACAGTCTTATTTACCAAATTGCACTGGTGCAACTAAACTTGGAGCATAAGCCTTTGTCAGACAGCTTCACTGACGCTAAAGGTCAAATTAAATCACATCCAAACATGTTTGGTTGAACTGATTAAATAAATGCCAGATTATTCCTTTACAATTTGTGGCAAATCAATTTATCCTTAACTTTGATTGTATGGGAAAGTTAAAGCCATATATTACTTCCATAAATTTAAAATATACAGACCTTGTACAGGGTGGTTTTTATTTATGCCAAGGAGATTGTATGTGAACAACCAATATATGGTATTTAATTTAGTAGATAGACACTGTGTGATTGTGGAAATTTGTGGAATCTAGTAAAATGTTGTTATTTATAATTCAGTCAGGTCTGTTGAATCATGTATCAGAACACTGTTCTGATTAGATTACTTACAGTGTGGAAACAGGCCCTTCAGCCCAACAAGTCCACACCGACCCTCTGAAGAGCAACCCAACTCTACATTTACCCCTTCACCTAATACTACAGGCAATTTCACATGGCCAATTCACCTCACCTGCGCATTTTTGGACTGTGGGAGGAAACCAATGCAGACACTGGGAGAATGTGCAAACTCCACACAGACAGTTGCCTGAGGCAGGAATTGAACCCAGGTCTCTGGTGCTGTGAGGCAGGAGTGCCACCGTGCCACCCACTAATCGTGAAAGAGAAATCTATTAATTTTTGACAGATATACAGTGAATGCTATGGTTATAGATCTCATCATTTCTAATAGATATTGTGTGAGGCTCTTCCGTCTTCTCAATCTTTTTGTCTTTCTGTGAGGAAATGTTTGGTATATCATGATATCATTTTAAAAATGTTGTGACATGACGAACGAAGTAATGTGAAAGATGTGATGTGCAAAATCAGACAGAGTACCTTTTACAATAGCTTCAATTTGTATCTGGAAGCCAAATTGCTGATTTTTAAGTCCATAGTTCTTGTCTTTGTTATGTTAGTTCTTTCGAAGATAGACCAAACTCTCAGTCAAGTTGACAATTGTATTTGGCCTGCTACTAATTAAGTTATGTAGTTGGCTCAATTCGTGATGCCAATTGTATGACATTAGGGAGTTAATGCTTTATAACTCCTGTAGGGTGTAATGTCGTCACTAAGGAGGGACTGTTCATGAATTAAGCATAATTTTGGAGTTCACCCTCCCTGGCTGATGGGTTTGAAGTTTGATGGGGAGCTGTAAAATCCGTTAGATAGTCTTCTTGTCCTTGGGCTGATTGGGGTCGACTTATGGTCCCAATCCTGCTAGTATCGTACCTGTGGCAAGGGAGGATCTCACCAGGTGGGATATTGGACAGTTTGAGCTGAGTGGGCTGGTTTCTTTCAAGGAATCCACCAAAGGAATGTTTCCACCAAGGTCATTCCACTTTCTCTGGCCTCTTGAACATTTCCCCACTCATCTACCTTGTCCTTACTCACTCCCTTCACTGTAACCTCCATTCTGATATAGCAATCAGTATGATTCCACAGTGCTGGAAGTTGCCAGAAGTGGTTCTCACTAGGACTACTGGAACTATAAAGATATGAGCAAAATGGGTTCAAAATCCCAAATTATGGAATTTCCTCCCAAAAATGGATCCAGTGTTTTGTCTTAAAACAATGTATACAGCTGTCAGCAGAGTAGCTATCAGGCTGAAAGGTAGACTTCACCAAATCCACCCCTGTTCTCCAACTTGTTAACCTGATGGTCAGAAATTGTTGCTTTCCTTAAAATCAAGCCCATCACATAAAACATACTGGGGGCAAATGCTTTAATTTATCACCAGATCTGAAATGAGTACCCTGGCTAAAGACCTGTTTGTCACTGATTGAAAACAACCTTGTGTTTAGCTTGTAACTTTGCAATCAGTGAATTACTTTTTGAAGTTTATTCAGTGGTGCATTGTGGGAAATACCAGAGTCCATTTGCTCACAGGTAGCTCTCACAAACAGCAAAATGCTAATGACCAAATAATGTACTGTTGAACAGAAGGGTAAATATTGATCAAGACACCAAGGATATTTCCTGACTTTCCTGTGAAATAAAGTCGCTGAATCTTTTATGTCCATCTCAGAGGGAAAACACTCCCTCTGCTTAACATCTCATTCAAAAAAATGATACTTACAACAGTGCACTTGCGGTCTCAGTGTTGCACTGGGATATCTGCTTTCATTTTTGTGCTCATATCCTGCACTTAAGTAGCACGCTACAGTATTAATTTCCTACAATTCCAATGAAATCAGAGTAAGGGAAGTCGTTGTTCAATACAACTGCTGTAGTTTCTTAGCAATTTGATTGTGAGCTCTGAGATTATAGCTTGTGATTCAAGTTGAGATGACAGTTACTCATATTGCTCAGTTATTTCACAGAATATAATAAAGAAAGACACATCCTCACACAGACAAAGATTCCACACAAAATATCCCTCGTGTTTGGTGATTAAGGCTTCTTAAAATCAATAAACAGAGATCGACCCACCAACCAAGGACCCGCTTTTATGCTTTGGGCTCTCCCTCTGTTATTACCGATAATGCTTTATATTTGAACTTGAGGACGGATGATACTGAATGATGTAGAGATCAGATGGACCATACATTAACATAATGGCCACTAAGATTATGTTCAGAAAAGGTGTACATTTTCTCGTCAATTTTTTTGGGGGAAGGAATTACATTTAACATTGGAGAATACAAAGAGTTCAATGGAAACTTTATTCTGTTCACTGGGCAAAGCAAGAGTCACAAATAAATATTATTTATTATTAATTTACCACCTCCAGTGTGCTGAGTTTGAAATGATTGAGCATGGCATTGATGTTTCATAAGCAACAAACATCCCAAGGCATTACATATAAACACTAAAGCAAGACATTTAACTCCGCTGCATTGCAGAAACCAGGCAGAATTAAAAATCCATCCAGTTCACCTATTGTTCCCTGACCCATGGCTAGTTTATGACCACATTCTTTTTTGCATGACTGAGATGCCCAATATTTTTCCCCAAAGCATTCTGTTTTGCTTGGAATACTCATTACACATCACTGAATTGTAATCAACATTAAACTAATTTGCTACAAAATACAACACTCAGATTTATTGCAACTGCAGATGGAATGTAGCCCATTTTCAATTTTTCCCCAAAGCTTCCTTAATAATCCTTTTGGTGATTAATCAAAACAGCAGAAATGCAACACAAACATTCACGCAAGAAAATCTGCTCTCATGTCTGTGGGTAGAGAATGCCTTGCAATTAATGTTGTTCATTATCAACCATATCAGGTAAATAGAAATCTGGCCTTACTGTGAGGTAGTTTTCTGATCCATAAAAGGAGGAAATTTTTTTACAACTAGGATGGGGGTTTAATGAGATTACAACTGAGGTACTGCATACACATTTAGTCTCCTTATTTAAGGATGGATGCACATTCATTGGAGACAACTCAGCATGGTTGACTCTGGGAATGAAAGAGTTGTCATGAACTGTTGAACAAGTTGGGTCTCTACTCTTGGAATAGACAAGATTGAAACACCGTATTGAAATGGTTAAGATTCTGGGAGGACCTAAAACATAGATGCTGACAGCAGGTTTCCTTTCTTAGGGGAATCCAGAACGAGAAGCCAAAGCTTCAGAACCATAGGGAATGACAGAAGATGGCGTACAAAGCCCAGACCATCAAGGAAGTCAACCTTCCATCTGTGCACTCCATTTACATGGCTGCCATAATCATCAAAGATCCATCACGCCTTTGTAATGATCTCCTACACCCTCTTCCATCAGGCAGAAGATGCAGAAGCCTGAACACATGCACCAGCATGTGCAGGAACAGCTTCTTCCCAGCCGTTATTCGACTGATGAATGGACACCCTTGCTCAAATAATGCTGATCTTTCAAACATTGATCTTGCCTAGTGCATACTTTGTTCAATGTAACCTGCATCCTTCTGTCTAAGTCTTTTTGATTTGTAAATCCCTGCTTACTATGATTTGCCTGTACTGCTTATAAACAAAGCTTTTCACTGTACTTTGGTACAATTGACAATAAATAAATAAATCAAAATAAGGGTTACCTGTTGGAGATAAGGAGAAACATCTTCTCTCAGAAAGGCATTAGATATGAGGAATTCTCACCACAGAGCATAGCAAAGGCTGGGTCATTGAATACATTCAAGGCTGAGTTAGACTGATGTTTGATGTACTCGGAAGTTGATTTAAGAGTACAGGCAGGAAAGTGGAATGAAGGCCACAATTGGATCAACCAGGACCTTATTGAATAATAGAGCATGCTTAGGAAATGGCCAACCTTTCTCACGTTTTTGTTATGTTCAAACCTGAATGGGATATTTTATGCATGGTTGAGCATTCTGTCTGATCAGGCTGAATTACCACAAGAAGAAAATTACACCAGATTTTCTGAGGAGCAGCAATCTCATACAATTGTCATTCTGCTTCATTTCGATGCCGTGAAAGAGCCCCACCCACATTTCTGGCAGGCAAGTCAGTCTGGGCTCTGTCAGAAATGCAGAGCAGTGCATCCATCCTGACAGCTCCTTCGTAGTCCAGAACTATTGCTCTGTTTCTTACAGCATTCAGCTCCTGTATCCTGAAATGTGAAGGTCCAGAATCACAGCCAACCACTTTGACAGCTCCTGTCAAAGTTTAATTATGGTAAGGAAGGAAGTTAAGATGTGGGTAGGTAAGGTGCCTGTTGGGTTTGTGAATAGGGTGCCAGGTGACTACAGTACTAAGTGAGCAAAGGGTAGATATCAAGTAGGTAAGGTACCAATTAGGTAAGAAGTGGCATTTTGGAGGCAGTGTGCCACGTGGATAGAGGCTTGGTAAGTTGGGTGCCAGGATGCAAGGTGGCCAGGAAAGTAATTGAATGTCTTGGGTAGCTGAGAGCATTTGGGAGCTAACTGGTCCTGTGAGGAAGGGGTTGCCAATTCCTGAAGGGATGGGTGTGCTGCCAGGTTTTGAGGATGTGGGGGATTGAGTCCAGAGTGGAGGGATGGGTGTCAGATCTGGAGAGAGAGCAAAGGTGAAGTTGGATCTGAAGCATGGGAAGGGGAGTGGGGTTGTAGGTTCAGGTCTCATAGAGATGGGCAGGTTGTTGGCACTGGACGTGGATTTGTGAATGGGCTGGAGGGGTCTGGTAACAGGGTGGGTATTGGGTCCTATAATGAGAGGAGATGTCAAATTAGGGTGTATGGGCTTTAGGCTGTCTGAGAGAGGTACTTTAGGGTGTGTGTGTGTGTGTGTGTGTGTGTGTGTGTGTGTGTGTGTGTGTGTGTGTGTGTGTGTGTGTGTGTGTGTGTGTGTGTGTGGTAGGTTTGGGGGGAATGTGGTCAGTTTAATACTAACTTAAGAGTTAGATTACATTCCCTACAGTGTGGGAACAGGCCCTTCAGCCCAACAAGTTCACACTGACCCTCTTAAGACCCATTTCCCTCTGACTAATGCGTCGAACACTATGGGCAATTTAGCATGGCTAATCCACCTGACCTGCACATCTTTGGGTTGTGGGAGGAAAGCGGAGCAAACCCATGCAGACATGGAGAGAATGTGCCAACTACACACAAATATTCACCCGAGGCTGGGATTGAACCTAGGTCCCTAGCACTGTTAGGCTGCAGTTCTAGCCACTGTGTGGCCCCCTGTTGTTTAGTAGCCTAACCTTTCCTGAATAGTTATTTACTTCCATGGAATCCTTCAAATTTTCTGAGCAAAATGTATTATTTCAGATTGTTCCACTCATTGCTCAGCAGAATCTTCACTTTCCCAAGCAATTCCTTCAGAACCTATGACATTCCCATGTGCAGCTATCATCTGCTCATAGTGCAACAACAATGACCTGCCCATTGTAAACAAAATCCTATTTTTCTAGTCAACCTGTTCAGAGATGTTACTACACACATCTGGAACAGGTAGCACTTGTACTGGGGCCTCCTATTCCAGGCATAGGGACATTATCACTGTGGTACAAAAGTCCCCTGCCCATTGTAAAATCTAGATCATTTTATAACTTGCATTTGTGGATTAGTCAGAGTGTCCATCAAAGCCATTAGGGAAAATCATTGCCGTCACAATAGGCCAATATTCCAATGTGACATTTATATTTCCCAGCATGCTACCAATTTCTGTGCATTTCAAAAAGTAAAGTAAAACATTACTGAAATAAGTACAAACAAAAAATTATTACAGTGCTGTTGTTGGATTTTTGCTGTGTGCATATTAGATCCTGTCTATTCCATTACAGCAGTGACTGTATTGACAAAAAACAATTTTTGATTGGTTGTAAAGAACATTGTAGTTCTGAAGATGCTATACAGATACAAGTTTTTCTATTTGCTTTGTTTTCTTTATTGATGTTTTCTATTTCTATTCATGCCCAGGGTACTGATTCTGAAGGAAGCTAACATGCACTTTGTATACAGTTGCTCAAGATGTTGCATTCTGTCTGAGAAGCCTAAAGGCAATTGTACTTTCTTACTCAGATTCTACACAAATACTCAAACATCCAACCCTATTGTTTCTGCACAAATAGTCTCAGGTCACACTTAGTTTTTTTTTCTGAGTTGAAGTTTGTCTCAGTGTTATTTTGAAAGCAAGATCCCAGGGAAAATCAGTAGAACATAACATCCTGGCAGCTCAACCTCAAAACTGGGCTCTGTTAGTCATCAGATGCAGCAGAATTTATTCATCCACAATCAATAATCTCATTTTAGTATACCGATGACACTGAGCTGGAGGCTAATCCTGGTTCAAGGAAAAGCAATCATAAGATACAGGAGTGGGAGTAGGCCATTCAGCTCATTGAGATTACTCCAACATCCAATAAGATTGTGACTACTTTGACTGTGGCCTTAGATCTTCATCCCTGACTGCCTCATAGAACTCTTGACTTCCTTGTTGGTCAAAAGTCTGTCTACTTTAGCCTTGAATATATTCAGCTACCTAATCTCCATGACTGTCTCAAGGAGATGCGAAGAAAGAAAAAAATCCTTAACATCTCAGTTTTAAATGGGAGAGCTCAAATTCTTCCATGTGAGAAATTATCTCAACGTTCTGTCAAAGCCCTGTAGAATCTCATATGACACGATTGTCCAGATATCTAGCTCCAACTTACTGACTTCTACATTTAGCTGGAGGACATTATGTTGTGTTTGAACCCCTATTGTGAGAGGAGTGACGATTTAAATATGTGAGTAGTTCATTAAAATGGGTTCATGTTTAATTGTGAATGCATAGGTCTCTCAGGCCTCCTTGAGTGCTCCAGTGAAAGCAACGCAAGAACAAGTCAACAATAGGGTACGAGAAAGTTCCCATAGCACTGAGAATTCGTAGCTGCTACCTCATATAATTATGTGACATGCTTTTTGCAAACATACTTTTTTTTTGAGAGAATACTGTCACCACTTTACAGATTATTTATACTACTTCAAAGGTCACCCTCCCTGTTTGTATATCTATACTCCAATATCTATGATTTTGATATTTAGTTTTGAATTTCAGGTTGAAAACGTACCCAGCAGCTGAAAAAAATCACAGCAGAGGTCAAAATACTTTTTTTCAAAGGTTCCTTTTAAGATTTTCTGTCAACTGCTTTTGGATTTTCAGCACTACTTTTTTCCCTTTCATTAATTATTTTATTGGGTGGTGCACTCACATCGTAACAGCATCTTCTATATTTGTGTAAACATTTAACTTTCACAGAAACAGAATTAGATGAATTCATCAATATCTTCAAGAACAATCAACCCTCTGTTAAATTTAAAGCCACAACATGTAAAGATATAGTAAATCTCCTTGATACCACTATACATAATTCAGCTTAAATTAATAAACATTTTTTTTCAAAGTAATTGATACATTTTTTTTTAAAATTGTTACCTTGATCATACCCTCTACCAACTAGTGAGGTCACAGCTAATGTGTTTCCATCAGATGTACGCTATGCTGAATATTTTACACTTTTTACCACATCTTCAGTCTTAATCAGGTACTAAATTTAATAGTTAACACATTGTTCATTTCCTTGGGATACACTCCATTTATTCCAAGTATTGCAGTGCCTTGACTTAAGCAGCCTTTAAACTAGAGATTCCCCCTTAATGTGAAAGGAATTAATTGCCTCAATGACTTAAAGTTTTCTTGGATCCCAGTTAGCTGAGAATTCCTTTGTTGATCGCTTTGAAACTATCCTATCTTCATTGCACCCTACTCTTTCAGTCCTGATCTCCTCCATGGCACTTCTTTTTCAGCTGGCTCCTCCCCTACCCCCCATCCTTATTGACCCCAACAGATGTTCCCATGCCAGACCTAGCAGACTGAATTCCAAGATCTGGCCTAAGGTTCCCAGGCCCATTCCCTGCTCAAGGCTCTCCTAGTAATTTACACATTGCTGTCACTTAGATTAGATTAGATTAGATTCCCTACAATGTGGAAACAGGCCCTTCGGCCCAACAAGTCCACACCGACCCTCCGAAGAGTGACCCACCCAGACCAATTTCCCTTTCACTAATGCCTGAACACTAGGGGCAATTTAGCATGGCCAATTCACCTAACCCGCACATCTTTGGAATGTGGGAGGAAACCAGAGCACCCGGAGGAAACCCACGCAGACACGGGGAGAATGTGCAAACTCCACACAGACAGGCGCCTAAGGTTGGAATCAAACATGGGACCCTGGCGCTGTGAGTTGCTCCTCCATTCACAGATTTTTTTCTCTCTGTCTCAGTCAATAGGCTAGTGGGTGAGAGGAGGGACACTTTTTCTCTGGTCACCCTATTTTCACAGGCGATTTGGGGACAGATTTGTCCGCTGTAGGGAACATTCACAATAAGAGTACAGGCACCACCAGGAGGGAGTAGCAACCTTCCCCTCAGATCTGCCATTTCCATGTCGAGGGATAATCAGGGAGGTGCAGCTCAGGCAATCATATAACTCAGTCTGTATAGGGATGTGGATCCTGGATGTTATGAAGGTGTAGAAGTGTACTGTATCTTTTAAAAAAGTTGAAAGCGAGCAAGGACTTAGAGAAGCACAAAGAGTGCTGGAGAATTTACAATGTAACTTTTGGTTCAGAACAGCTAGCTCTGACTGGGTTGCCTGGAGACAAAAACAAATTCAAATTCAGCCAGTCAGTTTAAATTATACCCCAAAATACCAAACTCCAATCAAGTTTGAATTTAGGATATTGACTTTAAAAATCAATACTTTGGGATATAAAACTGGGGAAAATTGAACGGCTGGGGAGGAGAACTTCCAACATATGCAGACTACATGGAGAATAGCTCTCTGAAAGGTACCTTTGTCTATTAGTGACCTGTGAATGAGAAACCCTAAGAAGAAGAAGATCGAGGAAGATACCAAGAGAAGATTCAACAGCTGACTGGTTTTTGAAATTTGAATTTTTCTGTATGTTGTATTGGGGGTTTTTATTAGACTCATGTTGTAGAGGGGAAGGTAAAAGATAGGTGAATGAGTTATAAATAGTTGTTAGTTAATTATTCTCTGTTAGATGTTAAAAATGACTTTTGGGATAGATCTTTGTCTCTCGAATTTTAACAAATTACAGTGCGAGGGGAATCTTTTCTGTGTGTCAGGTTGACATTAGCAGATGGGTTTACCCCATGTCGTAACAGTTTGGGGGCTTTTGTCCAAAATTTTAACTGGTTTAGACAGATTTGAATAGATTTGGGGGTACAAAAAATCTCAGTAGATTTAAACACTTGCAGGTTAGTGTCCTAGAACTTTACATAAAATGTAGGTGAGACAATTTGTTTAATTCCTGTGACTTGTGGTTGATTAAATTAAAAGTAAGAGAAATGGTTCTTAAACTTGCTAAAGAGGTTCTAGGATTTGAAAATGATTCTCAAATTTGCCAAGAAAGTTTAGGAGGAAAGAAAAATGCCATACTTTTAAAATTAGCAAATAAGTTAGGTTAGGGTTTAACCAAGGGCAAAAGAAAAGCTGAAATTGTAAGGGAATTACTCAAACACTTATGTGTATCAGAGAAACAGACAAGTGCAGTAGAGGTAGAAAAGCTTAAGTTACAATTGAGGAAAATGAAGCTAGGAGATAAACAAAGAGAAAGAGAGAGAAGAAAGAGAAAGAGAGAGAGAAGAGAGGGAGACAGAAAGAGAGAGAGAAAGAGAGGAAAGAGAGAGAGAGGAAAGAGAGAGAGAAGGTTCTTCGCTGAGCAAAGAGAGAGAGAACAAAGGGAGAGACAAATAGAGAGAATTTGAACTTGAGAAGTTGTGGAGTAGTCAGCAAAGTCAAATTAACAGGATGGAGATTATATGAGAAGATAGTGATATATACATATATGTCAAAACTCTGCCACATTTTATTGAGAAAGATGTTGAAGCTTTCTTTATTCAATTTGAAAAATTGGCTAGACAGATGGAGTGGTCTGAGTATTTATGGGTAATGCTAGTTCAGACTAAACTGGCAGGCAGAACTAGTAAGGCATTTGCCGCGCTGTCAGATGAGGGGTCAAGAGTTTATGAAGAGGTTAATCAGGCTATTTTAAGTGCTTATGAATTGATACCAGAAGCATATAAACAGTGGTTCAGAAACATAAAGAAGGGACCAGGTCAGACTTGCATTGAGTTTGTAAAAATTAAACATAGACATTTGATAGATGGTTGCGTGCTTAAAAAATAGATAGAAACTTTGAGGCTCGTAGAGAGATTATTCTGCTGGAGGAGTTCAAAAACTCACTTCCAGAGATAGTAAGAATTCACGTGAAGGAACAGAAAGTTCAGGAAGTGGGAAGGGCAGCACGATTAGCAGATGAATACATGTTGGCGTATAAGACAAGCTTCCGGCCAGAATTTCACCCTGTGAGGGATAGAAGTTGGGAGAAGGGGAGATCTGAAACTACGAGCAGAGAATGCTGGTAAGAACGTACCATGTATTAAAGAAAACCAAGAGGGTGAAGAGGAGGTGAAAGGACTTAGGTGTTTTCACTGTAATTACAGTACTGATAGTTTCAGAAAGGCCCTGGGAAAAGGTGCTTTCCCTGCCAAAAAGTGGGACATGTAAAGTCACAGTGCTGGTTGGAAAAGAAAGGTACTATGGGAAAAGATGTGATTAAAAGAAGCTAAGCCAGTGGCATTAGTGAAGATAGTAAAGGAGACCCCAAGAAGAGCCAAGGAGCTGCAAGAGAGTGCACAGCCTAGGCAGAGGCTGGGTATGGAATTAGTTCATGATCTTGACAAAGAATTCATCTCTGTGGGTAAAGTTTACTCAGAAAGAATGGGGGAGAAGGACAAGAAGTTATAATTTTGAGAGATACAGGATCTAACCAGTCACTGATGCTATGGGATGACCGAATATGCATGCTTTCTGTTACCCGAGAGTGTGGTAATTTGTGCAATAGATAGACAGAAGTTTAGTGTTTCCCCTAGGTAAGATCATGTTGGAGTACCAACTCAAGGCTGGGGAAGTAATAGTAGAAGTGATTGACAAAGTGTCAGTTCCAGGAATCCAGTTCTTGGGAATGATTTGGCAGGATCCAAGGTGGGAGTAAAAACCCTTGTTGTGGAGAATCCCAAGGAAGGCCAAGAAAAAGATGAAGGAGTTGAGGTTCAGTTACCGGACACCCTGTTTGACGCAATGGTGCAGGAAAATCCTGAACAGGCAGGGGGTCAGACAGAAGTGTTTAGTCCTAAAAAGCGAAGAGATTTGCAACAGCAAGACAAAACGGTAAAAGATATATATGAATGCGTACTCCGGAAATGAGGCAGAGAATATTCCAGAGAGTTATTGTCTGAAAGATAGAATCCTAAGCTGGAAATGGAGACCATGGCAGGTTAGTGCAGAGGAGAAATGGGCAGATGTGCACCAGATGGTGTTTTCTGTAGCATACAGGCAGGAATTGTTACGGGTAGCACATGAACTACCTGTAGGAGGTCACCTAGGGATACGAAAGACTCAGGCTAATATACAAAAACATTTTTATTGGCCTGGAATGGACAAGGATATGGTTACGTGTCATACGTGCCAAATTGTAGGTAAGCCAATAGGCGGTAGTAAATCCAGCACCTTTGATACCAATTCCTGCATTTGCAGAACCTTTCACCTGGGTTATAATTGATTGTGTAGGTCTCTCCCAAGAACTAAAGGTAGAAACCAGCATTTGTTAATGGATGTGCCTGCTGGATTTCTGGAGGCAATTCCATTATGGAGTATCAAGGCAAAAAAGGTGGTAGAGGAGTTAGTAGCTTTCTTCACACGGTATGGGCTACCCAGAGAGATTCAGTCAGACCAAGGGTCAAATTTTACTGCTCGGCTGTTTAAGGAGGTTATGGATAGCTTAGATATACAGCACACTAAATCCAGTGCGTATCATCCAGAATTCCAGGGAGCTTTAGAAAGGTGACACCAGACCTTGAAGACCATGTTGAGAGCATACTGTCAGGATTACCCGAATGATTGGGGTAAAGATATTCACATTGTTTGCCATTAGCGATACCCCAAATGAATCTGCTCAGTTCACTCCCTTCGAGTTAATATTCGGGCATGAAGTGAAAGGCCCTTTGAAATTAATTGAGGAAATATTGACAGGACCAAAATCGGAGATCTCACACTTAGATTATGTATCGGAGGTGAGGGAGAGACTAAATCGAGTAGGTGAGTTAGCTAAACAGCACCTGAAGAGGACAAAGTGTAGAATGAAGCAGGTAGCAGATAAAAGCTCTGAGACTTGGGCATTTTCCCGAGGGGATGACATGTTACTACTGTTACCAGTGATAAGAGATCCCTTCAAAGCCAGGTTTAATGGTCCCTACCAAATTGAGAAAAAGTTGAGTCAGGTGAACTATCTAGTAAAGATGCCAGATCGAAAAAAAAGGTATTGAATATGTTACGTGAACATGTTGAAACTGTATTATACAAGAGAGAAAGAACTGGAGAAGCAGATGTTATTTACTGCCCTACAGAGTGAGGAATCAAACCCAGATAATGTGAATTTTGATGTGTCTCAAAATAGATTTTAAAAATGAAGAAATCCTTGAGGAGTGGGATAGGATAGTAAACTATCTGTCTCAGGAGCATAGAATGTGGTTGAAAGATCTGTTACTGCAGTATAAGGACAGATGTAAGAATCAGATAGGGAGGACTAATGCTATTGTACATGAAGAAGACGTAGGGAATACTACTCCAACAAAACCACACCCCTATCGGCTTACTCCTTTCAAAGCCAGACCGGTGCAGAAGGATGTGGAGGCCATGCTCAATGAGGATATCATCGAACCAAGTCAGAGCAAGTGGAGTTCACTGATCATCTTAGTTCCCAAACCAGATTGGACTCACCAATTCTACGTGGATTATCGGAAGGTCAACACCATTACAAAATTGGACTCCTATCCAATTCCAAGATTGAAGGACTGTATTGAGAAAGTAGTCCAAGCCAGTTACATCACTAAGTTGGACTTAATGCACGGTTACTGGCAAGTACCTTTATCAGAGACGGCGAAAGAAATGTCTGCGTTTGTAACCCCAAATGTGCTATTTCCATTTAAAATGATGCCCTTAGGAATGAAGAATTCACCCGCCACATCCCAAAGGCTCATGAACAGAGTTGTGGCTGGGTTTACAAACTGTGCAGTCTATTTGGACAATGTTGTGATCTTTAGAATGTCCTGGAAAGATGACATGGTATAGTTGGCAGAGCTCTTTGAACGACTACAAGAAGCAAAACTGGTAACAAACTTAAACAAAACCGAATTTGCGAAAGCAGAGGTGATGTTCTTAGGACATAACATTGATCATAGAAGGTTGACCCCACCAAACGAAAAGACAAAGGCCATTGAGGAATTTCCACGGCCAACTTCGAAGAAAAAGGTGCTTCAATTCTTCAGACTCAGCGGATTCTATCAGAAGTTTGTTCCAAACTTCAGCAGTGTAGTGGCACTGTTAACTGATATGCTGAAGAAGAACATAAAGTTTTGATGGACACAACAATGCCAGGAGACATTCGACCATTTGAAAGTCATATTAACCACCAAACCAGTTTTAGCTACACCAAACATTTCAAAACCTGTTTAAGTCGCCATTGATGTGAGTGGCATAGGGGCTGGAGCTGTACTGCTACAGAAAGATGAGGATGGGATTGAACGCCAGTTAGTAGCTTTTCAAAGAAATTCAACACCTACCAGAGGAAATACTCCATGATTGAAAAAGAACTATTGAGTTTGGTACTGGCCTTACAACATTTTAATGTGTTGGAGACAGTTGTGTACTTGGATCACAGCCTACTTAGAATTCTTTAAAGGCAAGAATATGAGTCTAATTTGTTGGAGTCTTAAATTAAAAACTTTTAATTTAAAAATCATACGTGTTGCAGGTCATAAGATTGCAATCATAGATATGTTATTGCGGATTTAACTGATAAAGCTGAGATTTGTATTTATCCAATGTTTTATTTATATATATTTTATACATATATCAGGGAAAACATTAAGGTGAATTTAGATTAATGTTATCTGTATGTTACGGTAATGTGTTTAAAGAATAGAAAAAAAGAAACATCTTTTCATTATGCTAGTTCATTTTCTCTTAAGGGGGGTTGGGGAGGTGTTATGAAGGTATAGAAGTGTACTGTACCTTAAAGAATGTTGAAAGCTAGCAAGGACTTAGAGAAGCACACAGACTGCTGGAGAATTTACAATGTCACTTTTGGTTCAGGACAGCTAGCACTGGCTGGGTTGCCTGGAGACAAAAACAAATTCAACGTTGGCCAATCAATTTAAATTATCCCCCAAATTACCAACCTCCAATGAAGTTTGAATTTAGGATACTGACAATATTAATAAAGAATGAAAAAATCTGACGATTTGGAATATAAAGCTGGGGAAAATTGAACACTTGTGAAGGAGAATTGCCAAGCCACCAACATACGCAGACTGCCCGGAGAATAGCTCTCTTATAGGTACCTTTGTCTATCAATAACCTGTGAAACAAAAATACCTAAGAAAAGGAAAAGAAGACAGAGGAAGATATCAAGAGAAGATTCGACAGTTGGATGGTTTTTGAAATTTGAATTTTTCTGCAAATCTTAATCGGGGTTTTATTGGACTAGTATTGTAGAGGGGAAGGTAAAATATGGGTTTAGATAAATGAGTTGTAAAGACTCTGTAAGGTTCCACCCTTTGGACCATCATATGCAAAGCACATTCCCCTCCCAATTCCCTTCCCTCCTGCCACCAATACTACCCCACCTTCCTTCCCCAACACAATTCTGTAGTCAGCCTTCACAGCCATCCATTGTTTGTAAGCTTTGTGTTATTGTATTATACCTTGTCATTACCATTTACTATGAGTCAAGAAGGCCATTTCCCGGGCAGCAGTTAAAAACCTGCGTGACAGGAAAGCTCATCAAATCCAGGTGTTATGGACCAGACTAGACCCCCTCAAAAATATAAAGTTAATCTAGATCCTAACCTTTTCTTATTTTAAAGATAAATGTAAAGTGCTGTGTTCCAAATGCAATGCGACTGATCAATCTACTCGCGTTAAGCAAAGCATAATTTATTCAAATACTATCGTTAAAATGTAATAAAAGAAAGAAAAGCTTAGAATAACAACTTTGTTGGAAAACTTAACAGAATAATAGGTATGGTAACAATTACTAATTAACTGTTCTCCTATAGTAACATCCCATAAGCACACCTCTTGGCAAAAAGGCAAATTGAGAAATCAGATTTTCTCACATGCAGCCCAGCAGCAACAAAGAGAATAAATATCAAGCAAAAATTCAGAGAGAGTAGCGACCATGAGATAATTTCTGCAGCTTCCAATGCTGTTGAAATTCGAACAGTAATTGCTCAAAAGTAAAACCCAGAAATCCTGGTCAGTGAGAGCTGGCTGCACCCCTCCAGGCTGCTTCTACTTTTCCAACTAATAAAAAAGAAACCCAAGGCCTCCTAAGCTGTTTAATTTGTGGGCCTTTGCTGCCAGCTTGGCACCTCTGCCTTAAAGCCTCTCTTCAAAAATAACCAGGACAAAATACACCTTTAAAGCCACAGCATCATCACACACAGAGATATTGGTCAGGTAAGACATGGACTTGGCACATTCTCATCACATTATGACATTTATTTCTTTTTGTTCCTTAACCCATCATGTCATCTTAACAACTGTTATTTTAAGCCACACAGTTGAATGCGATGAATGAGTGATATTGTAACCTCAGCTCATGCTGTTCGATTGGGAAATCTGGATATCACATACAGGACAGGAGGTGATCACTCCTTCCTGGTTCCCCACACATTACTGGATAACCCTCCGCTACCTTATAGTGTCTGCCTGTGCAATAGAACTGAATAGGAAGAGGCTTGATCCATTGTGTTTTTATACAGGTACAACAATTGCTATTTTGATAAATTTTATTAAAATCAGCATAAACATTTTCCAAAGTTGTTCAATGTTAATATGAAATTATAGTCTTCTTTTGCCTTTAAATTTGCATATGTGAGCTGTTTACTGCCTCGTAAACTTTTGATTTGCTGAGTTTATTGTTTAATTAACACTGCTTCTTATTAATATTCATAACCCTAGATTAAGCCTGGTTTCATTAATGGTGGCATTGCAGATATAAAACTTCAGAGGATTGATCAACAGTTGTGTATTATTCAGAAAATGGAATGGGATTAACAGCACAAGTAAGTGCCACTGATATTATTTGGTAATGTGGCACATCATCAGACAATTACATTCTGAGTGCGATTTTTGTTTCTCTAAACATGAAAAATAAATTTAAAGCCAACATTGTATAACGTCAGTTATACAATGCGTTTTTTAATTAAACACAGACTCTGTAGAAGTCATAGTTGATGAATCTCTGCAGGACATCCATTTCTTTAAAATATAAATTCCTGTAAAGCCTTAAAATCTAAACAAAAGAATTAAACCAGATGGATCACCCTGTGGTTACTTATGCACTGGAAACAACAATGACAAACCTACCACCGTTCACCCAGCAATGCCCACTTTGCTACCGTCTGGGGGTTTGGGCCAAATTTGGGAGAGCTGTCCCATAAATTGGTCAAGCAACATTCTCTGGAAGGCATGATTCTGTCAGAGACCACCTTCGCCATGCCTGGATATATACCAACCAACAGGGAGGACAGACCCAGAGGTGGCAGTACAGTGATATACAGAAGGAGTTGCCCTGGGAATCCTCATAAGATCTCATGTCATCAGGTCAAAAATGGGTAAGGAAACCTTACCACATTTCTCGCCACTCCCAAACTGCACCCACCCTTACTTTTCCCAGCTGATGATCAGTACTCCTGCGAGTTGAACAGCAGTTGGAAGAAACACTGAGGATTGTAAGGGCACAGAATGTATTCAGATTGAGGGATTTCAATGAGCAGTACTAAAAGTGATTCAGTAGCACCACTACTGACAGAGTTGGTTCAGTCCTAAAGGATGTGGCAGCATGACTGGGCCTGTGCCAGGTGGTGAGGGAACCATTAAGAGGGGACAAACATACCTGATTTTGTCCTCACTAGTGTACCTGTTTCAGATTTATCTGTCTATGGCAATATTAGTAGTAGTGAGCACCATTCAGTCCTTGAGAAGATAAGTCCTGATTCACACTGACAATATCCTCGCAAACAAACACACTTTATATTTAATATATCTTGAAAGGCTGAAGTTTGAAAGTTTGAAAGGGAATTTATTTCAAGTTTGTGAACATACCTGGGATAGTTTATTTAAAGGAGGTCATTGAAATCTCATTGCAAACCTTGAAGGATTTTAATGTCAAAAGTTTCCAAGAAGTTACATGACTGGTGATAACCACATATTTTCCTGTAGACCCTGATGAACAGTAACTAGCATTGGGAGGCTCTTATTTTATCTGGTTCTGTTGGA
This sequence comes from Chiloscyllium punctatum, assembly GCF_047496795.1. Taxonomy (NCBI): domain Eukaryota; kingdom Metazoa; phylum Chordata; class Chondrichthyes; order Orectolobiformes; family Hemiscylliidae; genus Chiloscyllium; species Chiloscyllium punctatum. The sequence continues at coordinate 27,592,630 of NC_092780.1, read as the reverse complement.
GAAAAGCCAGGAAGGTACAAGCTGAGTTGGAGGAAAGTTTGCTGGGAATAGGTTGTCCAGCTGATCACCCTCGTTTGTGAAAAGAAAGCTCACTGCATCAGTTGAGGGTGAAACCTATTTGTTCTTTTGAAAGAGTGATTGAAGTAACATCTCAAGGTTATATTTCCTGAATAAGCTGTGATTGCAAGACTTCAGAAATAGTTGTGCATGATTAGTGAATTCAACACACCAGCTAGAACATCACAGCAATATTATCAAAAAATTATCATCCCTAGAACATCCTAACGTGAATCCTTTTGTCTTGGAGAATATCACATAAGCCAAAATTGCTTTTTATTCCAGACAGCTAATCTCTGTAGAGAAATTCTTTTTCCCTCTGTTTTCCTGATGAGTGTGTATTTTGGTATATTTGAAGGGTTGAGCATTTAGAACGATATTACTGATTATGTACACTAATCAATTCTTGCATTTTTATTGAATAAGTTCTGTTTTGATTATAAATCCATAATTGTTTACATTAAGAAACCTGGTCGATAGATATTTTTGCTTGAAAACTGATATTGAAAAGGTATGTAATTGTTCATCTTGTAACTAGAAAAAAATAGTTTCACTAGGGTTCTCGTTAGAAAGAAGAAGGTTGAGAGGTGACTTAATAGAGACATACAAGATAATCAGAGGGTTAGATTGGGTGGACAGGGAGAGCCTTTTTCCAAGTATGGGGACGGCAAACATGAGGGACACAACTTTAAAGTGAGGGGAGCTAGGTATAAGACAGATGTCAGAGGTTGTTTCTTTGCTCAGAGAGTAGTAAGGGTATGGAATGCTTTGCCTACAATGGTAGTAGATTCGCCAAGTTTAAGTGCATTTAAGTTGTCTTTGGACAGGCGTATGGACATACATGGAATAGTGTAGGTGGGATGGGCTTCAGATTAGTATGACAGGACGGTGCAACATTGAGGGCCGAAGGGCCTGTACTGTGCTGTAAAGTTCTATGTTCTATGTTCTATGTAACCATGCACTCTTCCAGTCATAGCACCTCTATTATACTGTGTCTCTACCGTCATATGAATTAGGTAGGTTTCAAACAAATTCAGCAGCTCAAAACTGTGCCTCGATAAGGTGTTATGAACCATCAGCAGGAGCAGAATTGTGTATAAGCACCAACTGTAATCTTATGGCTTGGCATATCCTCCACTCTACCATTATCAACAATTTGCTGAAATCAACCATGTTTCAATGAAGAATATAGAATGGCATGGCAGGAGCAGCACCAGGTATACCTAAAAATGAAGTGTCCATTAGTGAAGCTACAACATAGGACTACTTGTGCAAATCAGAGAAAGCGGCCTGAAATACAGAGAGCTAAGATGGTAGATGGAATGTGGAATTCAAAGCACAAACAGAACAGCCTCACTGAGTTGTGTGCAGACTTGAGAGACTGAACGATCTACTTTTGCCCCTATTGTGTACGCTCAATATTATGAAGTAGATTACCTGTTGATTATCTAATTCTGGTGTATGGGAACTTGCCTTGTGCAGTTGGTGACTATTTCCAAACTATTGTGTTGGTTGTAAAGTATTTGGAATGTTCAATATAAATGCAAGTTCTGCCTTCCGCAAGCAAAAATATATCTTGACTGTTCTGATGGTTGTTGTAAAGAAACAAAATATTTGGCCAGCGTGAATGTAATTGCCAGAATAATAAATTGTTCTGTATGAAAGAAAAAGCATGAAAATCATGGCTCAAACCAGTATGTGGCAAAATTAAATAAAGTAAACTGAGAACAGAAGGTTCTCTACTGTTTTACCAATTCTGCAAGGAACAAACTCAGGATTTAGCTGGCTCTTGGTATGGGTGGACTGCGAGCAGCAACCTCTAGAACTTAACTGTCCAAATAATGCACTTTCACCCCTTTTACTAGATTCCTGCCACTTCTTAAATGTTAAAAAGATATTCCTGGGTCTCAACATTACTTGCAAAGGTAGGGTGATGTTGCCTGCATGGATGTGCAGACCCAAATTTGTGGTTTACCATGATTCCAACAGAGATGTGGAGCCTCCTAAAGTGTTTCGATTAGAAATATGGTGAAAAACTCTTCCGCAGTGACCCAGAATGTTCCTTTGAGAGTTGAATAATTTAAAGCTTCTCCTTCTTTCCGGACCAGTGACCTGAATTGTGTTGCCACTGAGTACCAGGGTGCTATTTTGACTGGTCTTGTAGAGGATTCTATTCACTGGTGAGGCCACTTTTCAAATACTATGTATAATTCTGCTCCCCCTTCTATAGGAAGGATTCTGTTAAACTTGACAGAATGCAGAAAAGATTTACAAGAATATTGCCAGGACTGGAGGGTTTGAGTTATGGTGAGAGGCTGAATACGCTAGAGCTGTTTTCCCTGGAGCATCGGAAGCTTAGGAGTGACTTCATAGAAGTTTATAAAATCATGAGAGGCATGGATAAGGGTAAATAACCAAGGTCTTTTTTCCCAAGGTGAAGCGTGAAGGGGAAAAATTTAAAAGGCACCTAAGGGGTAACTTTTTCAAGCAGAGGATGGTGCGTGTATGGAACAAGCTGCCAGAGGAAGTGGTGGAGGCTGGTACAATTATAACATTTGTAAGGCATCCAGATAGGTATATGAATAGGAAGGGTTTAGAGGGATATAGGACAAATGCTGGCACATGGGACTAGGTCAGATTGTGATGTCTGGTCAACACAGACGAGTTGGCTCGAAGGGTCTGTTTCTCTGTTGTTTGCTAATAGGGACTACTGAGCATGTGCAGAGGGAGCTCTGCCATAATACCACATTGTGTAGAACTGCGACCCAAGTGCCTAGGATCCCACAGGTGCCATCTATTACTACTCCTGTATGAAGTATATCTACTGACTAAAATTTATCGGTGTCCACTGACAAGCATATGGGCCTTCTTCTATGAACAAACTAGACATGATAACAGCATACTTGCTATTGGACCACCTACCTTCCTATCTTCCATTGGATTAGAAAGCAAAATTAAGAATGTTGTAGGTTGGGAGTACGCCCCCAATGTGGATTGGTGTCCACAACACCCTTCTCTAGCCCAGCTGCACAATCTCAATGAGCTCCTGGCTCAGCAGGGAGACAAGCCTGTCAAACAACTGGCTTTAAGGCCAGGAACCAAAGCAGCACAGCATGTGAGAAAACCCAACCTCAGGGTTTCCTGGCCAAATCTCTTCACACGCCTTAGCGATTACATAGACAAAAATTCAAATAGTAAACAAGGGATTATTTGTCCATTTTATACATAGGACTTACTAGTATGAGTCTGAAAAATAAGGGATAATATTTGTTTGGAGGTATTTCAATTATGAGATGGTATTTAATATAGAAATACAAGGAAAGCAATAATTCTCCCTGCTGTGATGCATAATTAAATCAACTTGTAACTAATGACTCAAGTGACAGACAAAATATTTAGCATAAATACAGATGGGGAACATTGTTACTTTTTCAGTTTTAATTCCATTTAATTGACATTTCCCCATCTTCTGAATTATATTACTGACTTTTGACATTGCTTTCTTGAAGGTTTAGTTTAACATGGCTCTTTGCAAGCTTTTTCTATGAATGACAGAACACACCCACCTATACTTTTGAAATAAATGGCTTATGTGAAACCATTAAAGATGTAGACGGCAGTTTCAAAACCTGGAAATGTAATGAGTGCATTGAGAGTCTCCAAAATAAATTGATGGTCCATCAGTGACATGGCACTGTGCAGTCAGTTGAATCTGAATACCTGTTGGAAGTACCCAAAAGCTGGATTTGTGCCTTTAGTGTCAAGCTGCAAAAGCAAATGTTTTCATTGTAAATCGATAGCAGACCTTGGCTGTACATCTGTGTCACAAATAATGGATTCAGAGTGGTATACATGTTCCAGGCTTAGTACAAAGTCATCAGTGTGAAAGGGAACAAAATATACATGAGTTTGGCCAATCATCTGGCGTCAGTGCGGGGTGGCACAGGTTAAATTATTCCTTCTTTTAAAGTCAGTCTGATTTCATGCACTGCTACACTCATTCCAGCAGCACAGCTTCTCTACAATCCTTGCCAGAGGCATTTTCATCATGCAGGCAGCTTTGTAAACTGGTTGACAAAAACAACATGGATGCAGTTATTATAAGCTACTAGGTGATTTTCCATGGTCCTCTCCATTGATTGTTGGAGTGTGCTGCTTATAATAACAGAGTCATGGAGAAAATATAGTATTGCGTGATGAAATATTGGAAATGTATACCCAGCAACTTGCAGGAAGGGTTGGTTAATTCAGTTCGGTGGAAGGGTCTTTTGACCTGAAACGTTGACTCTGATTTCTCCCCACAGATGCTGCCAGACTTGATGAGATTTTCCAGCAATTTCTGTTTCTATTGTTGGTTAGCTCAGTTGGCTGGAAGGTTGGTTTGCAATGTAGAGTGCCCATTACAGCACGGGTTTAACTCGTATCCTGACTAAAGGCTCCACCTTCTTAGCTTCACCCTTGATTGAGATATAGTGCCCCTCAAGTTCAATTTACCAGTAGTCATATCCATCTATAATGGAAAGCATCCTATAGTGCTCTGGGACTATGACAACTTTCACTTTGTCTCACTTTCACTAACTTGCTTCTATTCCTTTGATTATGGGGCAATAAATCTCTTTCTCTGGCCCAGGCTATGGAGAGCTTCTAATCCCATCAGACTGGCAGAAACCAGGTAGGATGGATAAATGGAATAGCTTATGTTATTATCTGTCAACAAGCCAGTAGGAGCCTACTTTCACAAGTTTGAGTTTGACCTATTGCCACATGTACCTATGCAGGCAGATCATTCCATGCAAACTGCATCAGGATAGCAGAATAGAGTGCAGAATACAGTGTTACAGCTGCAGAGAGAGAGAGAGAGAGATCAACATGTCTTGAAGAATGATTTTTCAAATTTGCTTGTTCTTGATGACTTTGTCAGGACTTGAAAATGATTTTAGGTTTCGAGCGTGAGGGGGGCTGAAAATTGCTCAAGGGTTGGCTTCAGAAGGGGTGCAAATAGTTGTGACATAAGAAGTAAGTGTCGATTTAAATACATTGTCTGATATCTCAGGTCTGAACTCTGAAGAAGCAAGTAAACTTGTCACCTGTCTACCTGCCCCAATAATCACACAGGGTGGAAATTGCCTTTTTACATTCTGTCTGTGTTCCCCGTCCTTTCATTGCATTTCTCTGTATGTATAGTTATCACGTTATTTATTTTCATTGGGCTGTTTCTGTTCAACTTTTTTTGCAGTTACACCAAGAGATTTTCTGTAAATCTTTTGCTTCACTTTCCCCATCATCATTCATTTATACTCAATGTCTATCTATTACTTTTGCAGAAGCAGTGTAGACATCTATTTGAGGTACAGTTTTAAATTTGGCCAATGTAAGCAGTTGAGAAAAGGCTGTTTGAGAGGAGTGAAGCATGGGAGTGATGATGGGAGTGATCAGGCTGTCTAAGACTGTGATTGTCTAGCCAGCAGCTTTATTGTAGGATGCCTGGGAATGCACAGGAAAAGAGACAGTGCAATCCATTTGTACTTGGTGCGAGGCAACATTTGTGGACTTGTTGCATTGCATCACTGGTTTGGCTAGTAGATACAATGGATTGTTGAATTGATTACGTAACAATAAGAATGATCAAAAAGAGACACCAAACTTCCAAAAGATCAGAAGAGATGCCCTTGAGAAAATAATTCAGTTGTAAGGAATGCTGACAAAAACAAACAATCACAGGCACTTATTAAAAACACAATACCCTGGCATTTGTGACAAAGACAGAGCTCCAAAGAAAACATCAATGGAGATATTTCAAACACAGAAAAGATATGCAAGGAAATTTTACTGATGTTGAGAGCCACTTTTTTTTATTATGTTCAAAGACTTGTTCTGAATATTATTATTGAAAATCAATGGTTGAAAGCATCTTCAGAACCATTTTTTGAGGGTTTTCATTGGTCCTCCTTTTCCCCTTTGTCAATGTACAGACATTGGTGCCTGTTTGTTGTCAATGTATTATTGACTGGTGGTTCCAATATATGGTTTTTTTGACTTAGTTTTGACTATTTCCACTTGGGTTACCGACATGTCTATTTAGGATTGTTACTTTTCAGGATATGGTATTTGTCCTAATCAGGTAGAAGGGTAGTCAATACCTTCCAGGATGAAAAATATGTCTGAAATACTATTTGATAGATTAATAAACCAGGACATCTTCTGTGGTATTGTTGTGGTGAGTTGGAAGTGACACTGTTTGATCAGGATTGAGTGCCATAACATGGAAGTGAAAAGATTTGGAAAGAGTTTTTGACCAATAGTATCATAGTTAGTGAAGTTGACCCTATTGTATCTAATGATAAATAAATGGTGAATGTTTTTGGGGTGTTTCCACTGGTTCAAAAATTTTGACAACATACAAATGCTTTCAGTGTCTCTACACAATCCCAGTCAATACTGTGTAGAGATAGTGCCAACAGTTATGTGTTGTCAAACTATTTAAATCAGTGGAAACATCCTGAAAACATTCACCATTTATTCATCACTAAGACACAAACAACTGATTATCATTCCACTGAAGTGGCGCTAAGTAAATCAAAAGCTGCTCCTGGCAATATCCAAAAGGCAAACCAGGATTACTTGGCAGGTTGTAACCGAAACAGTGAATTACAAATGATTGAGTGACACTTTGTTGTTCTGTTTCTTCTTGTTACTATGAACAACTTAGCTTCCCAAAGATAAAGATGATTCTCCAGTGCCTGTATGCTATCATCCAAAAGAACACATCCAATACTTTTGTTGGTGAAAGTTGAGATATGACAAACTATAGGAATGAGACCCGAACCATTATGCTAAACAGAACAGTTCACACAAACATTACTGATAAAGAATTCAAAGATTTAAAATCGTGGAACAACCAAGTCTTCAGCAAAAGAGTTTTAAAAGGTGATATCTTGCTAGCACAGGGAACTACTTGTAATTACTGTGTAAGAGTAGCTGATCTTTTGGAACTGGAGTTTTAACAGCATAGTGAATTTGTAAGAGTCGAGACAACTGATGTTGACTGAAAGATGAAAGATGAAGAGACAAAAATACACGGGAGTTGCTGGAATACAAAGTAGGCAAACAGGAAGGGTCCTGTCTGAAATGTTGACTCTCCTGCTCCTCGGATGCTGCCTGACTGGCTGTGCTTTTCGAGCATCTCACTCTTCCATTCTGATCTCCAGCATCTGCAGTCCTCACTTTCTCCTCCTTAAAAAGTCCTATTGAGACACCAACTGGATGCATGACAAAAATAGCAACGCTGATGTTCAAGGAACACTTCATACATAACAAGTTTAATTTCTCAATGATTTTACTATTGGCCAAATTTTTGTGAATTTTCCCAAGCCTCCTTTCTCATATAATTTGTAGAAAAATCACGTTCCATTGCCTGATTTGCTTTTAACTTATACATGAAGGAAAGTAAGATTTTCATTTATATTTTGCCTTTCTTGACTTCGGGGCAGCCCAAAACAGTTTACAGACCATGAAGTACCTTTAAGAGCCACTTGCCATTGCAATGGAAGGAACAACTTGTGCACAGCAAGATCCCACAACGAATAAAGAAATAAGTGACCCAATCATCTGTTTTGATAATATTTCAGGTTTTTGGGAGAATTCATCATTCTTCTTGAATCTGAATAAAACCTACAGTACTTCCCCTGTCATCTCCACCTCCCTCCATTGCTTTTATTTTGTGTCTTGTGGTTGTTTCCTGTTCAGATAATAATCCAATTCCCTTTCAAAATTTAAGATTGAATCCATCTGTATTACATTTCAGGTAGCACTTTCCTGATCCTAACTATTCACTGGATATAAGTCTTTCTCATGCACCTTTTTTGGTTCTTTCACAATTCACTATAATTGAATACCCTCTGGCTCTTAGCCCCATGGCCAATTTCATTCAATTTGTACATTTGCATTCTATTTACTCTGCGAAGGCCATTGCCCAAAAGGAGAACTGAACCTTTTACCCAGTTATTAATTCCTTAGAGGTGACAGGTCAAGTAGCCTCCTCTGTATTGTAAGTCTTCTCTGATTTAAGAAGAATGATGAATTCCCCAAAAGACCTAAAATATTATCAAAACAGAATAGATTAGACTCCCTACAGTGTGGAAACAGGCCCTTCGGCCCAACAAGTCCACACCGACCCTACAAAGAGTAACCCACCCAGAACCATTTCCATCTGATAATGCACCTAACACTACGGGCAAATTAACAAGGCCAATTCACCTGGTCTGTACATCTTTGGACTGTGGAAGGAAATCTGAGCAACTGAAGGAAACCCACACAAACGCGGGGAGAATGTGCAAACTCCACACAGACAGTTGCTCGAGGCTGGAATTGAACCCAGGTCCCTGGCATTGTGAGCCACTATGCTGCCCTATGATTTCTTTATTCTTTGATGATCTTGCTGTGGGCAAATTGTTTCTTCCATTGACAAATGGCAGAGAACTGACTCAGAATTTAATTAAACAAACCCTTCTTTATGTAAATCTTTAAGTACCAGTAGTCTGTATAAAACATGCATTCATTTACTTCTTAAATCATCTAACTTCAACTTTAACTTGCTGCATTTAACTTCAGTTAACCTCTGCTTTAACTTAATTCACATTTCACCCGAGCTCTAGCTTTAATCTGATGACTTGATTTCGCTGCTCGTTGGATGCTGCCTGAACTGCTGTGCTCTTCTAGCACCACTAATCCAGAATTTGAAACCAATATTACCCCAATTTCAGCGAAACGGCCAACTTCGCACTCCGTGTAAGTCTTGCCTCATGATTCTTCATCTTCTCTGAAGATCACTTCAGGACACATACTTCTCAAGAACTAGTCTTGACGACTTGTCCTGAGACAATCCTTTGTCTTGCTGATTTTTATAATAAAAATGTGTGTTCCTCCTCCCAGAAACTCCTCTGGCAATCAGCCAATGAATTGACCAAACCCAAGTCACATTGTTAGAATGCAGCCAGTGGAGGTTACTGGTAAACAACTCCCAAGTCATAGTGTCATAGAGGTGGACAGCATGGAAACCGACCCTTCGGTCTAACCCGTCCATACCGACCAGATATCCCAACACAATCTAGTCCCACCTGCCAGCACCTGGCCCATATCCCTCCAAACCCTTCCTATTCATATACCCATCCAAATGCCTCTTAAGTGTTGCAATTGTACCAGCCTCCACCATTTCCTCTGGCAGCTCATTCCATGCACGTACCACTCTGTGTGAGAACGTTGCCCCGTAGGTCTCTTCTTTATCTTTCCCCTCTCACCCTAAACCTATGCCCTCTCATTCTGGACTCCCCAACCCAGGGAAAAGACTTTTCCTATTTACCTTATCCATGCCCCTCATAATTTTGTAAACCTCTATAAGGTCACCTCTTAGCCTCCGACGCTCCAGGGTAAACAGCCCCAGCCTGTTCAGCTTCTCCCTATAGCTCAAATCCTCCAAACTTGGCAACATCCTTGTAAATCTTTTCTGAACCCTTTCAAGTTTCACAACATCTTTCCGATAGGAAGGAGACCAGAATTGCACGCAATATTCCAACAATAGTGGCCTAACCAATGTCCTGTACAGCCGCGATATGACCTCCCAAACTCCTGTACTCAATACTCTGACCAATAAAGGAAAGCATACCAAACGCCTTCTTCACTATCCTATCTACCTGCGACTCCACTTTCAAGGAGCTATGAACCTGTACTCCAAGGTCTCTTTGTTCAGCAATACTCCCTAGGACCTTACCATAAAGTGTATAAGTCCTGCTAAGATTTGCTTTCCCAAAATGCAGCACCTTGCATTTATCTGAATTAAACTCCATCTGCCACTTCTCAGCCCATTGACCCATCTGGTCAAGATCCCATTGTAATCTGAGGTAACCTTCTTTGCTGTCCACTACACCTCCAGTTTTGGTGTCATCTGCAAACTTACTAACTGTACCTCTTATGCTCACATCCAAATCATTTATGTAAATGACAAAAAGTAGAGGACCTAGCACCAATCCTGTTTACACTAAGTCGTAAACAGCCACTTTCCATACTCCATTTAAGGTAGTATGGTTCAAGTATGTTTAGAGACAATCCTGCATCTTACCTTATTTGGTCAACACAGGAGACTGCAGGTCACAACATGTCCTGGCTGCAGTTTCAACCAAGGTCAGAGTTCATCCTAGCTTGGTCAAAATTCCCAGCATTCTTGATTGTAGCTCTTAACCAGTCTTGTAAGCCAAGATGTGGAGGAGCCAGTGTTGGACTGGGGTGGACAAAGCTAAAAATCAAGATTAGAGTGGTGATGGAAAAACACAGCAGGTCAGGTTGCATCCGAGGAGCAAGAAAATTGATGTTTTTCCTGTTCATTGGATGCTGCCTGACCTGCTGTGCTTTTCCAGCACCACTCTAATCTTGACTCTAATCTCCTGCATCTGCAGCACACACTTCTGGCCAAGTTAAAGATCACAGAACACCAGGTTATAGTCCAACAGGTTATTTGGAAGCACTAGCTTTCAGACCGCTGCCCCTTTATCAGGGCTACCTTCATCAGTCTTGGAAGCATTTCTACTGCTGGCCACCTGGCAATAAGACCACTTGCAATTGCTTGGAATAGATTAGATTAGATTACTTACAGTGTGGAAACAGGCCCTTCGGCCCAACAAGTCCACACCGACCCGCCGAAGCGTAACCCACCCATACCCCTACATTTACCCCTTACCTAACACTACGGGCAATTTAGCATGGCCAATTCACCTAACCTGCACATCTTTCGACAGTGGGAGAAAACCGGAGCACCCGGAGGAAACCCATGCACACACGGGGAGAACGAGCAAACTCCACACAGTCAGTCGCCTGAGGTGGTAATTAAACCCGGGTGTCTGGCGCTGTGAGTCAGCAGTGCTAACCACTGTGCCACCGTGCCGCCCACAAAGTAGTGTGGTATCTTTAATATTGACCTTCTGTCAGTTTAGTACTGTACCTCTGATGGGGCAGCACACTGAGATGTCATCCTAAGTTATGTGTTTATAGAATGGTGAGTCTCAATGTTCAGTATGTCCTATTTATGGCAAAAATGAGAATATGAAAGAACTGCTAATTATTAGAGGACAGTGCTGGTACTTAATTATATATAAGAACTGAAGGAGCCTCACAGCATTCGATTCTATCATATGGAGACAATCAAGTCCTATAGATGTAGGTACTTGGACCCATTGTCTGATGCCCCTGTGCTTACTATCGATTCTGTCAATGCCCAGAGGAAGGTTCCTGCCGGCTTAGTCATCTGTGTTTTGTTTTACTGATTATATACTGTTCACGCCACAAACCACATTGAATAATAAATAGGAATTTCATCAGTTTATGTTATGATGATTGACAGTGCTAAATGACCTACACTTCCCTGGAGCCTGAGAGTCTTTTAACAAAACCAAAAGATGCCAAATTTGCTCCATAATTGATGACTAGTTAATGAAATGGCATTGTCAAAAAGCTGACACTTCAATGCCACATGCTGCTGCAATTTCATTGGGGGATTGTTAATTACAGACCAGAAGCATTCTCCAATCTTTCCGTTTGTCAAAAGAATTTAATCCCCTTGCCCCATCTGTCAAAACCTGAATGGCCAGGAGGTGAAGGATAGAGTACTTGAGCCAAGTCTTGATTTGTATTCAAGTTTTTAATTTACAGAAAGACGCATTACATTAAAACTTCACCTTTTCCTCTCCTTCTGTTCCCAGATATAAGGAGGGATAGGTTCAAATCCCACCTACTCCAGTGTAAGGGGGTGGGGGGGGGGGGGGGTGTGGTGGGGGGATGGGGGGAGGGGGCGGTGGTGGAGTAATGACATTTCTGAACAGGTTGGTTAGAAAATATCTATACAGTTAATACCCTTCTTCTCTCCTCTGACTCCTCGGTGCACTAGAATTCGGCTTCCTACCAATACCCAAAATACACAAAGCAACTAAATCTAATTTCTAATCTGAGGTTTAATTTTTTTTAAAAGTTGTAATGGATTCCAAGATGCCGATGTTGTTATTTTAGTTGATCTTTTTTTTTAGATTAGATTAGATTACCTATTAGATTAGATTAGATTACCTACAGTGTGGAAACAGGCCCTTTGGCCCAACAATTCCACACCGCCCCGCCGAAGCGTAACCCACCCATATCCCTACATCTACATCTACCCCTTACCTACACTACGGGCAATTTACCCTGGCCAATTCACCTGACCTGCACATCTTTGGAGTGTGGGAGGAAACCGGAGCACCCGGAGAAAACCCACGCAGACACGGGGAGAACGTGCAAACTCCACACAGTCAGTCGCCTGAGGCGGGAATTGAACCCGGGTCTCTGGCGCTGTGAGGCAGCAGTGCTAACCACTGTGCCACCATGCCTTATACACTTCCTCATTGTGAATTATGAAACAATACTATACAGTATATCACAGAGGTCAGATACTTGCTGCATTTCTAACAGGCTCAACTTTGCAACAAGAAAATAAAGTTTCATTTAATACCCATCTCTTATATTCCTGTAAATCATCTCAATGGTTTGAAGAGATTTAAATGAAATGAGACATTTGCTCAGCTAATCATCGAATATTGAATGATTTAAAATGGGATCGCAAGTGTCGGTGAAGCAAGTAGAATAACTGTGGTGCAGTTTTCTTAATATAAAGAATACACATATGGATTTGCTGCTAGAACTTGTGGATTTAACTTCCAGGTTAAGTTGCTTCAAATATAACTGGAAACTGGGAAGCTTGAGAGAAAAATAGGCTCAGTGCTCACATCTTGAGAAGACGTTTAAGCAGAACTGTGCTCAGGCATACACATTAAGGTTTGTGAAATAGTTTGTGATTATCCCTGCTGTTAATTTTTAAAAATGTTTTGTTGCCTTCTGATTCATGGAATTGAATCTGTGGTCTCTTAGCATGCATTTTGATAAGAAAAATAGTAAATGGTGTTTTACCAAGTTATATCTGAGAAGAGATTTAGATGAGCCCTTGGCTATTTTGGGAATAAGGTGGAGTCTTGTAAGTTCAGAAAGGTTGATCAGAATGGTTGGGTATAGAAGCAACTGGAGGTCACAGGTTTTCAGAATAGGATTTTACATTGAGACAATATGGGATCATGATGAGACCATGCACAAGCATTATAAGGGTTGCTTAAAGGAATGATTAGGTAGGCGGTGTCACCGTGACAGATGGTGAAATTTGACTTCAATTAATAAACGAATAAAAAGATAGCCAATTGGCATCCAGATAGCCATGTTATTAAAAAAAATCTGATCCTTGAGAGAAGGAAATCTCCTGTCCTTACCTGGTCTGATGTACAATGTGGACTGCAGACACACACAGCAAGGTGGTTGCCTCTGAACTCTCTTTGGACAACGAGGAAGGGCATTAAATTGCTCTCACCTCCCTTGTTTTTTAAAAATCGGATTTTAGAGCTTATCCTTAAAGGATCTGCTGCAGTCCATGACAAATAAGGTCAGTGTTTAAACTATAATAAAATCAAAATACTGCAGCTGCTGGTGGGATCACAAGGTCAAGGAGCTGACTTTCAGTGCAACCTGTTATCTGCCATCCATGACTTGATCACTCCCAGATTGGAGCAAATGGTACCTTCCATAATCTAGTAGGCAGGCCATTCCCTATTACCATTTGGAAGGCTGTCACTTTTCTCATCTGCTGATGGGTTATTGAAGTCCTTAAGTATTTGTTAATTGACCACTTATGGGCCTTAATTAGCAGTAGGTCAGGAAGGTTGACGATGGGGCTAAATTGGTGGTGGCAGGAAGAGGATGGATAAGTCCCTGATATCAACCTGTCTGATTGTTTGCCCTTATTGTCACCTTCCCCACCATTGGTAGGGAGTGAAAAATTCTGTCCCCATTCCTCTTTCTCTCATGTTGATCAAAGTAATCTTGGCTCAGGTTTTATTTGGTATGTTTATTAAGTCTCGCCAGGAATGTAGCTGTAGTTGAAATGAAACTCCATTAATTCTAAGAAGAGATCTTGTTTTTAATATTGATTTTACTGCCCTTGTGGTAACTGATTCTGTATAAGCCTCATGTTTAAGTGCTTTCAAAAATTCATCATTTATACAATCCAAGAGAAAATCCCTGAATGCTGCACTGAAATTGGTCCTGTTGTGAAACAGATTCTGTACCTTCCAGGCATTTCAGAAGTCTCTGTTTGCAAATTCTGAATTGGATCATTAGAACTTAGTAAAAGTGAGACAATTCCTTGCATTCTGAATGATGACCATAAATACACATAAAGGACCGTGTGGTCTCACAGGCATTGACTTAGTTGCTGACGGGATGGGGGTCATATTAATTTGGACAATTACGTAAAATTGATGGTATCAGCTCAGCCACTCATTAACTTCAGTCAAAACCAAAATCATGAGAGGTGTTTAAAGGATGGCTACACTAATATCACGCATTGTATGTAATTATCAAAAGTTCAGTAACTCCCCATCATATAATCACACCACAAAAGGGTAGATTGGCAGGAGTGTGATAGCCAACGATCTTGTAGCACATAACTTATTTTATCATCCATCTTGCCACTACTTTTCATTTGGAGGGAAGCAATTGAAATTTAACCACTATCCATTTTGTCTAATTGGACTTTGAGGAACTGACTAAATGGGCAATGTTTTTATAACAATTATTGTGTATTGTGGTGTGGGGGTCAGTTACCTTAGTTTGCAATGCAGACTGATGCTAATAGTGTGAGTACATTTCCTGCACTGGCTGAGGTTCCCGTGAAAGACTTTCCTTCTCAACCTCTCCCTTTTTCTGAGGTATGGTGACCCTTAGGTAAACCACTAGCATTTGTTTCTCTGGAATAAGAGAGCAGCTCATTGGTCAGCTGGAACTTTACGCTATTTTACTGAGTAAGACTATCACAGACTCACAGCTGGTAGCTAATATTGAACAAGCTTTTTTTTTAACACCCTTCCAACTGGGTTATATGACAAAATGCTTGATCTTGCAATCCCCTCGCTTCAAAAATCATAAATTAAGTTTAAGTATGAATTAAAGTGTAAAATGATATCTGTGTGCATAAATTCCCAGAATAAAAAATATGACACAACCAACAGCAATGACACCTGAAATATAACATGTTAGGTTGCATATTTTACTTTTACTGTAATCATCACCAAATACACATGCTCAATATTTCTAGAATATTTTACCTGTGAAAAAAGTTTATCCATAATCCGGTACGTCTTTGACAAAAATATTTATGCAAATAATGTAAAGCACCACTTGTTTCTTCTTCCTTAATACATGCATTCAGTTAACCTTCCTGGCTTCTTTTTCTTTTTGTCTGGCTATTTTCTTCCATTTCCATTTGCTTGATTTGTCCTCTCAATGTCTGTGTGTTAAAACTGAACTTCCACAACCAACTCCACTTAATGGTTGGGGTGTGCCATCATTGATTTTGTCTGAAAGGTCTTGGCTCACTTTGCAGTTTTAATAGTTCTGTGATACAGGAAAACGTTTAGTTTCTTTATGGCTTTCACTTGCATTCTGATTTTCAGTTTATAAGAGGAATGTAGAGTTTTGGAGGTTTGTTAGATTTTCTCTTTTAAGCAGATAATATATATGGCACTAACATTCCTTGAGTTTTTTTCACTAATTTCACTGACGTGTCATTTGTACATATAATTTGAAAGTTGCACAATGGCTAAGAATTTCATCCCAACCTTGTTGCCTCGTTTCTGTTCCGTATTGCATTGAGTAGACTATCATGTTGTCACATAGCTGATAGCCGGTATTGAACTACTTTTAATTACATCTTCCAACATAGACCATGACAGAGAGAGCAATATAACAAAAGGTTCAGAACTTGCCATACACTATGACAGTTTCTTCCAGTGTCAACCTTTTAAGTATGTGTTTTTGACACCAACTGATGTGATTTTTTAATATATTAAATATCTCTGCCAGTATGATGAGATATTTTCTGTGCAATAGTCCATTTAAATATACCACAAATAATCACGTTCTTGGTGAGACTTCAAACTAACTTGAAGGTTTATTAACAACACTAATTACTTACATTGTCATGACATCTCAAACTTGCATGTAGTCTGGGCTCTGTGCTTATTGCTGTATTGCTGTGCATTAGCCATATCTAATGGACTGACTGAATACACTTCGTTTCTGGCCATCACGCCATAGAAAGGATGTGATTGTGTTATACAGGGTACAAAGGAAAATTACCAGGATGTTTCCTAGACAGGTGTGATTCAGCTATAAAGGGAAACGATAAGTTGAAGGTTGTTTTCCTTAGATCAGAAAAAGGGGGACCTGATTATATTGTGCAAAGGTACAAGGGGCATATGAGAATAATGGAGAGAAACTTCCCCTTACCAGAGGAACCAATAAGCAGTGAACACAGTTTTAGTGTAAGGAAAAAGATGTCTTAAGGGACTTTAGTGAGATAAAAATTTCCCCAGGAAGCGGTAGGATATCTGGACTCACTGCTTAAAAGACTGGTAGAGGCAGGAAGCCTCAAGGCATTGAAGAAATATTCACAAGAGCACTTGAAATGCCATAGCATCCCAAGCTATGAGCCAAGTGCTGGAAAGTCATATTTGAATAGATAGATACTTGATGACTGGTACATACGTGATGATACATAGAGTTTTTTTCCATGTGATAAAAATTCTTATCTCTCTGTGAATGCACTGACTCCATTGCATTGAGACAGTGGCTGAAACTGAGGTGATATCTTTATACTGGAACAATACAAATCAGACTGTCATATAACTGTCTTTAATGTATATTGCCTGTCAGGTCTGGAATTATGATGTAATGTAGCACATCTTAAAAATACTATTCTAGTGCAACTTATAATCTTGTCATTTCTTCACCAGCCATGCTTATGGATTGTAAAAGTGGGATTGATAACACAATGCTGAATTGTGCCAAATTATGAATGATATGTTTCTACAATTTCTGAATTGTGCCAAATTATGTTTCTACAATTTCACTCTCATCAGTGTTGGGATTGAAGCAGTGTAAATCATGGTATTTTAAGACCCTGACAAGAAGTATAAAGAGAGAGCTTTTCACCTCATACCTTTGAGATGATCTCAAAAGTGACAGGAAAATATTTAACTCATAAGCCAATTGGTCCCTCAGCTCAGTGACAATTGTGTCTCCATTTCATTCCTACAAAGAACATGCTCTAACCATCAAAGTGCTAAGCTGGTCAGGAATTCAGAAGCTATTTAACTTTAGTTTCCTGATCATCATCTCTCCTGTCATGACGGGTTAAGACAGGCCCATTGCTTTTATCTTTGTTTCATATTAAACTTTTTTTTTAAAAATCCACCCTCTGAAAACATCAAAGGTGTTTGGATCTCTGGCTTACTTAACTTGGTGAGATACTTCAGAGATGTACTTCAACAGACTTTGTCGCAACAAAGCTTTTTAAAAGTACTTTTGGAACACTTCCTGGATTTGCATATTCAATTCAGAGGCAAAGTGAAGCGTACATTTATCATCCATAATGTGTGAAATTAACGTTAGCCTTTTCTTTAATTAAATGTTACGGAAACACAAGGTTACTTCCAGTGTCATCAAAGAAGCACAAACAAAGATGTTCTCTTTTTGAAGCGTACAATTAATATAAGACTATATCATAAAACACAGGAAATGTGTACCAGTTAACAATAAAAATACCCTTTTTTCTGTGTATGGCCTCACAGCTATGAGGAACAGACAAGCCTGAGTTAGGATTTGAGTTATAGGGAGAGGCTGAATAGGCTGGGGCTGCTTTCCCTGGAGCATTGAAGGCTGATGGGTGACCTTATAGAGGTTTATAAAATCATGAAGGGCATGGATTTGATAAATAGACAAGATCTTTTCCCTGAGGTGGGGGAGCCCATAACTAGAGGGCACAGGTTTAGGGTGAGAGAAGAATGATATGAAAAAGACCTAAGGGGCAACATTTTCACTCAGAGGGTGGTATGTGTATGGAATGAACTGCCAAAGGAAGTGGTGGAGGCTAGTACAATTGTAACATTTAAAAGACATCTGGATGGGTATATGAATAGGAAGATTTTGGGGGGAAATATGGGCCGGGTGCTGGCAGGTGGGACTAGATTGGGTTGGAATATCTGGTGGGCATGGATGAGTTGGACTGAAGGGTCTGTTTCCATGCTGTTACATCTCTATGACTCTATATTATGCAACAGTTTTCACTATGTACTGGCTAGAAATGAGTATATACATTTTTTTTAAAGTAAAGAATAAAAGCAAAGTGTATCACTTTAACAATGGAGCAACCTACTCCAAATCATATTACTAACACAGGGTTCAGGCTCCTTTGGCAAGTTCATGAGTGGCCAAACCCTTGTTGAAGATGTGATGAATTCCATTTCCAACATTCTATGAGAATATTATGATTCATGCACACTGAGTTTAAGGTGCAGTTAGATGGCAACATTCAATTCTCTGCATTAGGTGAGGGGTTAATGGCAAGAGTATCAAAAGAACACTCAGGGCACTTCATGCTCATGCAACACAGTTTCATGGACACAGTTGACCAGCTCTGTGCTGTCAGTATTAAAGTGAAGTCCTGGAGATATGAGAGATTGGAAACATCAAACGCTTTGCGTGGGCAGAAAGTATGAGGGGCTGAGCAGAAGCCCATGTATATTAATACTTCAGTGTGGCTGAGAGAATGGAAATTGAGAAGGCCCACAAACAGCATTTGCTTCCTACAGCTGAGCAAGGTTCGAGCTCAGGGAAAACCCAGAGACACACTTAACACAATGAAGCTAACTGTGGATAAAACTCTGGCGGTGAACAAGTCCCAGAGTATCATTTTCAGAGTCCAAGGAGAGTATACCAGAACAAAGAGCAATAACTGAGGCAGTCCATGACGGGATGGCTCTTGAGATGGAGTTAGTTCCAAAGCCAGATCAACCAGCCAGAGTGAAATAGTAGTAGTCATAGAGTCCCAGAGATGCCCAGCACGGAAACAGACCCTTCGGTTCAACCCGTCCATACCGACCAGATATCCCGACGCAATCTAGTCCCACCTGCCAGCACCTCGCCCATATCCCTCCAAACCCTTTCTATTCATATACCCATACAATTGCAACATTTAAGAGGCATTTGGAACAGCCTCCACCACTTCCCCTGGCAGCTCATTCCATATACGTACCACACTCTGTGAAAAAGTCGCCCCATAGGTCTCTCTTATATATTTCCCCTCTCACCCTAAACCTGTGCCCTCTCATTCTGGACTCCCCGACCCCAGGGAAGAGACTTTGCCTATTTATCCTGTCCATGCCCCTCATAATTTTGTAAACCTCTATAAGGTCACCCCTCAGCCTCTGACACTCCAGGAAAAACAGCCCCAGCCTGTTCATCCTCTCCCTGTAGCTCAAATCCTCCAACCCTGGCAACATCCTTGTAAATTTTTTCTGAACCCTTTCAAGTTTCACAACATCTTTCCGATAGGAAGGAGACCAGAATTGCACACAATATTCCAACAGCCGCATCATGACCTCCCAACTCCTGTACTCAATACTCTGACCAATAAAGGAAAGCATACCAAATGCCTTCTTCACTATCCTATCTACCTGTGACTCCATTTTCAAGAGCTATGAACCTGTACTCCAAGGTCTCTTTGTTCAGCAATACTCCCTAGGACTTTACCATTAAGTGCATAAGTCCTGCTAAGATTTGCTTTCCCAAAGTGCAGCACCTCGCGTTTATCTGAATTAAACTCCATTTGCCACTTCTCAGCCCATTGGCCCATCTGGTCAAGATCCTGTTGTAATCTGAGGTAACCCTCTTCGCTGTCCGCTACACCTCCAATTTTGGTGTGAGACATGATTTCCCACGCACAGAACCATGTTGACTATCCCTAATCAATCCTTGCCTTTCCAAATACATATACATCCTGTCCCTCAGGATTCCCTCCAACAACTTGCCCACCACTGACGTCAGGCTCACTGGTCTATAATTTCCTGGCTTGTCCTTACCACCCTTCTTAAACAGTGACACCACGTTTGACAACCTCCAGCCTTCTGGCACCTCACCTGTGACTATCGATGATACAAATCACAGCAAGAGGCCCAGCAATCACTTCCCTAGCTTCCCACAGAGTTCTAGGGTACACCTGATCAGGTCCTGGGGATTTATCCACATTTATGCGTTTCAAGACATCCAGCACTTCCTCCTCTGTAATATGGACATTTTGCAAGATGTCACCATCTATTTCCCTACAGTCTATATCTTCCATATCCTTTTCTACAGTAAATACTGATGGAAAATACTCATTTAGTATCTCCCCCATTTTCTGCGGCTCCACACAAAGTGGTGAAGTTTAATGAGATTTAATCATGTCTTCAATGTCTGGTGTTATTTCCTGGGAAATCTATGGGATCCCATTTGCTATATTCTGTCTCCTGTGAGGTACTCAATCACAATATCGTAACCACATTTACCACATGTTCATTCTGGAAGTAAGTTGGAAATGTATTGAGTATTTTATTGCTTTTCTAACTCAATCAGTGATATTTATTGTTGTTCGTCCAAAATCATTGAATCTTGTAGCTTTATTATCTTTGTAAGTCCCATGGATCTTGCCTTCTGTTTACTTTTAAAGAAAGAAGTTACTGGTCCCAAACCAGATTGTAACACAATCTAGAGATCCCAAATTGGATCATAATGTAAAATTGGCAGTCAGGTCTTTGATCACAACCGCGGATCTTCTCATGCGATTTAATGCTGTCGAACAAAGATATTGTTGGACATTCTTCTAATGAAAATTGTGATTTTATTTTTCTGGAGACTAGGTGGAATAGGAGTGCTCCACAGTACTCTTGACTGCTCTTCTCCCCAGCTTCATAACCAACTTAAACCCTGCTTCCTGAGACTTACCTGAGGCAACCAGCCAGTGAGCCAGGTGGTCAGTAATCCATGCATTCATGTGAGCTGACTTTGAAGGCCTGACACTAATGGGGTCTGTTTCCATCGATTCAAAGGACATAAGAACTAGGAACAGGAGTAGGCAATACCAGTGTCTCGAGCCTGTTGTACCATTTAATACAATCATTACTGATCTCATCTCAGCCCAATTCCACTCTCCTCCACACTCTCCATGACCCTTTAACCCATTGTGAATTTAAAATCTGTCTTTCTTAAATGTTCTCAGTATCTTGATGTCCATTGCACCCTGGGGTCACAAATTCCACAGATTCAAGATCCTTCGATCATCTTTGCACTTGGTTCATGCGAGTATGTGTTGCTGTCACACTATTTGTTAATTCAATCAATAGATGAATGCTCAGACAAATATATGTATTCAAGATTAAGAAATCAGAGTGAATGCTATAAATACCATGACGCGCGGCCAAGATCCACATCTCCTTGACCATATACTCATTGTCACCTTCACTTGGCATTGAAATAACTCTGCAGAAGTGGGTACTGCAGACGCTGGAGATTACAGTCAAGATTAGAGTGGTGCTGGAAAAGCATAGCAGGTCAGGCTGCATCCGAGGAACAGGAATATCAATGTTTCAGGCAAAAGCCCTTAATCAGGAATGGGCCTCATTTGTGATGAAGGGCATTTGCCCGAAACATTGGTTTTCCTGCTCCTCGGGTGCTGCCTGACCTGCTGTGCTTTTCTAGCACCACTCTCATCTTGATTGAAATAACTCCACAGAGGCTGAGATACCATCACCAAATCACCCTTTATTTACACTTGGGAAGTCCTCGACACTGATGCAGCTTCCTCAGAGCCAGCTCTCTCAACATCAGGATGTATAACATGCCTATTTTTATCTGTCAGACAGGGCTCCCTGATTGAACCACATTAATAGCCCGATCAGGGAACGCATATTCTATGAGGTCCACCTGGCTGACCTTGTTACAATCACAACATGTATGTGCAGACCTTGAGTAGGCAATGAAGTAGCAGTGAGTATGGGATAGATTGCAGCAATCACCACAGTATATCCCTGGCCACAATAAAGAACAACTTTAGTCACAGATCAGGTTAAGTATCAAGTGGAAGGTGAAGAATGTCTCCCTGGGTACCTCCTTGAGAATTGCTGAGATGGAAACCCAGGGGAAAGAAGGTGAAGAAGCCAGCAGTCACGAAACAATTACTGAAGCAAATAGCAGCGAAGAAATACAATGCTAAAAACTGAAACCAAAGGAGTGTGTTTTTTTTTTTGATTAGATTACTTACAGTGTGGAAACAGGCCCTTCAGACCAACAAGTCCACACCGCCCCGCCGAAGCGCAACCCACCCATACCCCTACATCTACCCCTTACCTAACACTACGGGCAATTTAGCATGGCCAATTCACCTGGCCTGCACATCTTTGGACTGTGGGAGGAAACCGGAGCACCCGGAGGAAACCCACACAGACACGGGGAGAATGTGCAAACTCCACACAGAGAGTCGCCTGAGGCGGGAACTGAACCCGGGTCTCTAGCGCTGTGAGGCAGCAGTGCTAACCGCTGTGCCACCATGCCGCCCTCACACCTCTCTGAACAGAGCTAAAGCCACAATTAAATGATCCCTATCCTGTGACAGAGATGATTTCAAATTAATAGAAAAATCAAATACTGCAGATGCTGACTTCCATTTGAATTGAACATTTGATAAATGCCTCCTTGCTCTGTCATAATAAAGGTATCTGGTTGATATTTCACATGACCTATTTGCACCATCTGGAGGTGGCATTTTTCAGATTCATAGCCAGAAGGAAGATGTGAAAGGAATCTAAGAGAACGGAGAACAGACAGCTGGAGATAAGACAGATATTCAAATTCATACAGGCCAGAATTCAGGAAAAAGACAGAGAAACAGCCAGATATAAAATGATGGGCAGCGAGAGAAAGTGGGAAGAGCCAGGTGCAGATAACCAGTTGGTATCAGAGTTACAGGAGAAAAAGCAAACAGGTACAGAAACAATCCCTCCAGGAGAAACAGAGAATCATAATTCCACAGAGGCTAGTATCCTGTCACCTAGTCACCCTTTATTTACACATGGAAACTCTTAACTCTGCTACAACCTCATCAGAGTCAACTCTCAGTGCATCAGAATGTCTGACACTCCTGTTTATATCAGTGAGCCAGGGCTCCTTGTTTGGGCCAGGGCAACAGCCCCAATCAGGGAACTCATATTCTATGAGGCCCAGTTGGCTGACCTTGTTACAATCACTACAAGAAGTCTCAACTTTAATCAGACAGAGTGGGAAAGGAGACAGCCAACAACCATTACTGACCTTGACAGGGCAGTATAATTGTGGCAGGAAACAGCAGTGAACCAGTGGCATGAACACAAGTGCTCCCAGCCTTGGGACAGAGTCAAGAAAGACCTGATGACCAAGAGATTGAGATAGGCAAGGCTTCAACTTGCCTTGTGGCAGTGGAGTCAAGAACTAGAGGGCATATGCTTAGTGTGAGAGGGGAAAGACTTAAAAGAGATCTAAGGGTAACTTCTTCACATAGAGGGTGGTCAAATATGGAATGAACTGTCAGAGGAAGTGGTGGAGTCTGGTTGAATTACAACATTTAATAGGCATATGGATGAGTATATGAAAAAGAAGGGTTTAGAGGGATATGGCCAAATGCTGGCAAATGGGACTAAATTAGGTGGGGTACCTGGTCGGCATGGTCGAGTTTGACCGAAGGGTCTGTATCCATGCTGTGAACCTTTATGACTCTATGACTGAGGACAGCAGTCCCTCTAGAACCCCATCTCAAAGTCAATCAAAATGTCAACATGTTCTTCTGGCCTCACCTCCTCTTTCTGCTCAACCCCAACAGGTGGTCACTTCTATGTTCAAAAGAGGATGATAAAATTACAAATGGTGGAATAAACATGTAGTGGAAGTGGATAAAGTAAACAATATTAACTTCCTGGCCCCCAGTTTGCACCAATTATATCATTTAATTAAAAATAACCTTGGGGGTGGTCCCTTTTGTGAAGCAATGATAGCGTTCCACTGCTTGATTGGGAAGCCTGAGTTCAAGTCCCACGTTCTCCAGCGGTATGTAATAAATCTCTGAACAGGTTGATTCAAAAAATAGGTTAAATTAATTTTTAAAAATGTAAGGGACAGAGAGAGAGAGAGAGAGAGTTAGTTCCAAACATGGGTGGGTTGGTGATTGGGTGAGATGTTAACAATTTTAAAATATGAATCTCAATCCCAAACTGTCATTTCCATGATTGATAGACATGGGGAATGTTATGGACAGCCAGTATGCTCCTAGAAGGTAGTTTGGAAATGTTAATATTTTTTAGCAGGCTTCCAAATTTTGATTTGACCTGTTATGTTAGCAGACAGTCGGATGTCACAAGCAATGGAAAGCAGACTGTTGAAGAACAGGGAAGTGCCTTTTACAGCATAATCAGGAATGCTTTCCCAGTCCCTCAAGGCTACACATAGTAAACATTGATCATAGCAGGATCATTACGAGGTCAGGACGCAGAGATCCCTGCACTCCCGAGGGTTTTGGATTAAATCTACATGTTCATGTGGACTGCTCCAGAGATCTGTTCATAGTTAAAATTCCATTCCATTGAGAATATATAACATAGAACAGTATGGCACAGGAACAGGCCTTCGGTCTACCATGTTTGCTTCGACCATGATGCCATTCTAAACTAATCCTATCTACATGCACATGGTCCATATCTCTGTGTTCTGACTAGATGCCTCCTAGATGTTGCTGTCATATCTGCTTCAACCACTTCCCCCAGCAACATGTGTCAGGCACCCTCTCTGTAAAAAAACTTGCCTTGCGCGTCTCCTTTAAGCTTTTCCCCTTACACCTCAAACTTATTCTCCTAATATTTGGCATTTTCACCCTGGGAAAGTAACTCCAACAAATCCACCCTATCATTACTGTCATCATTTTATATAATTTTATCAGGTCACCCCCTCAGACTCTGATGTTCTGGTAAAAATAATCCAAGTTTGTCCAACCTCTCCTTGCAGCTAATATACTCCAATCCAGGCAACATCTGGTAAAACTGTTTTGCAACCTCTCCAAAGCCTCCACATTCTTCCTGTTGTGCAGTGACCAGAACTGCACATAATACTTCAAATGTGAGCTAATTAAAGTTTTCTCCAGTTGCAACATGACTTGCCAACTTTGACAGTCAATACCCTGACTGATGAAGGCTAGCATGCCGTTTGCCTTCTTTACTACCTTATCCACTTGAGTTGCCACTTTCAGGGAGTTTTGGACTTGCACCCCAAGGTCCCTTTGTATCTTAGTGTTCCTAAGGATCGTGCTATTTACTGTATACTTCCTTCTTGCCTTTGACCTCCCAAAATGCATAACCTTACACTTGTCCAGATTAAAATCCATTTGCCATTTTTCTGCCCAACTTTCCGACTGTCCTGTATCCTGCTATAATCCTTCGGCAACATTTCTCACTATCCACAATTCTGCAAACATCTACATTTTCATCCAAGCCATTTAAACAGAGATCCTAGCAGTGATCCTTCTGGAACATCCCTGGTCCCAGATCTCCAGTCAGATCTACCTTCTGTCTTCTTTGGCCAATTTCATGTCCAATGTACCAACTCACTATGGATCCCATCTGACTTAATCGTCTGGTTCAGCCTACGATGAGGGGCCTCGGACAATATCCAGTGCCCTACTCTCATCAATCGTCTTCACTGCTTTCTCAAAAACCTAAATCATAACAGACAAGACGCCCCCGCGCAAAGCCATGCTGACTATCCATAATAAGCCCAGTCTTTTATTTACTTTCCCATCCAAATGCGGTCACATTCCATCCCAATCTGCCGATGTAATTTGTCCTTTTTGTTACCATGCCAGCAAAGAACTGCAGAAAGATAAACAAACGTAATCCTAGCTAGACATATTGAGGGAAAAACATGGAAAAAAATCACCTGCTGACCATCCTTAATGAATATGATGCATGACAAAGAGGGAAATAATCCATATCTGAATTTGCTGTGAGAATCTCCAGTAAATATTACTTCAATAATTCATATTCATACTTCAGTTTTACGTGAGTTTTATACACAACCTTCTCCTTTTACTATCTGTCTTCCCTGAATATGAAGTGATGTAGGGAATAATATGTTGGGTCATTACTTTGAGGGGTTCTTGGAACTGGCAAATTAGAATTGCTCTTTTCAGTCAGTGACAGCTTTTAGACATTATGCCCACCTGAGTGATTCCTGAAGGTTATAACAAAACAGTCAAGCGTATTTGAGGATCCGCAAGTGCCAGTTATTCCCATTATCACAATGCGATTGTGCTTTAAGGGCCCTTAAGGGGTATTCAGCATCTATTTCACTGAAATGGAGATGATTGGCCTCTTTGCTGGGGATATCATTGTCTGTCATTTGTGATGCAATTTTTTTTGCCAGATATCAGCACAACCCCAAATATTGTCCAAACCTTGCTACATGAATGTGTGGACTACTTTATCTGAATAGTTGTGAATGGCATTGAACAGTAACAACCATCAGAAAATTTGGAATTAAGAGTCTAATGATGACCATGATTCCTTTGCCAATTATCTGAAAAATCCACCTAATTCACTAATGTCCTTTAGGGAACTGCCATCCTTACCTGGTCTGGCCTACATTTGACTCCACACCCATAACGATGTGGTTCACTCCTAACTGCCCCCTGAGCAATTAAGGATGGGCAATAAATGCTGGTCTAGCCAGCAATGTCCTCATCTGTGAATGAATAACAAAGAAAATCCCACCTCCTGACTTTATGAAGCAAGAAAGGTCATAGTGATGTAGCTGAAGATGGTTGAAGAAAGGATACCATCAAGAGTTCCTTCAGTGATGTCCTGGTCTTGATTTGAATGCTTTCTGATGATCTCAGTTGTCTTCCTTTGCACTTGATGTGACTCCAGCCAGTGGAACGTTATCTCTCTGATTCCAATTGACTTATTTTACTCATGCTCCTTGAAGGCCACATTTGGCCAAATTTTGTCCTGATATAACAGCAGTCATTCTTACCCCAGTTCTCAAATTCATCTTTCGTCAATATTTGGGCCAAAGTTGCATTAAGGTCTGAGACATGTCGCCTCCGACAGTGCAGAGATGGTCCCAATCCACCTCCTCAAAATGCCTCAGTAAGATTTGAACTGTCTGATATGATTAATGTTACATTTTGCACACTGTCACAAGTAATAAACAATCAAATATTCTGAAATTTAACCCAGTCCATGCATTCAAAATCTACTTAAGTGAGCAACAAACCATCAGGGCTGCTAGTATGAAAATGTGCTTTGTCATCTGGTGTGGCCTCAATTTAAGTACAAAGGGTGTTGTCCTATCATGGTAAGGGGGTGGTGGGAGGGGGCAGTAATTAAGTTCTTGTTTTTTTTCAGTTTGTTATTGGGTTTTTTAATTCAGTCACAAAAGCAAATGAGGTAGGATAACACATTTCACAAGAGTCATAGAATCGTATTGCATGGAAGCAGGCCCTTCTGCCCAACTCGTCCATACTGACCTAAACTGAATGAGTTCCATTTGCCTGCATTTGGCCCCTATCCCTCTAAATCTTTGCTATCCATGTACTGTTCCAAATGTCTTTGAAATTGTAATTGTTCCTCTGGCACCTCACTCCACATATACACCACCCTCTATGAAAACGTTGCTCCTCTGGTCCCTTTTAAATCGTTTCCCTCTTACCTTAAACCTAAGCCCTCTAATTTTGGACTTCCCTACCATGGGAAAAAACCGTGGCTATTCACCTTATCCATGCTCCTCATAATTTTATGCATCTCTATAAGGTCACGCCTCAACCCTCTACACACCAGTGAAAAAAGTCCCAGCCTATCCGACCTCCCCTCATAACTCAAACCCTCCAGTCTTGGTAACATCCTTGTAAATCTTCTTTGCACATTTTCCAGTTTAATAATGTCCTTCCTGTAGCAGGGCAACTATAATTGTACACAGTACTCCAAATGTGAACTTACCAAAGTCTTCATAGAATCCCTACAGTGTGGAAACAGGTTCTTCAGCACAACAAGTCCACAACAACTTTCTGAAGAGTAACCCACCCAGACTCATTCCCCTACCCTATATTTACCCCTGATTAATGCACCTATGGGCAATTTAGCATGGCCAATTCACCAAATGCACATCTTTGGATTGTGGGAGGAAACTCATGCAGACCTGGGGAGAATGTGCAAACTCCACACAGACAGTAGCCCGAGAATGGAATTGAACCCAGGTCCCTGGTGCTGTGAGGCAGCAGCGCTAACCACCAAGCCACTGTGCCACCCCTTCATCAGGTGAAGGGCTTATGTCTGAAATGTCAACTCTCTTGCTCCTTGGATGCTGCCTGACCTGCTGTGCTTTTCCAGCACCACACTTTTCGACTCTGACTCTCCAGCATCTGCAGACGTCACTTTCTCCTCCACTTGTATAGCTGTAAAATGATGCCCCAACCCCTGTAACTCAGTGCTCTGTCTGATAAAGGCAAGTGTGCCAAATACCTTCTTCACCACTCTGTCTACTTGTGACACCACTTTTAAGGGACTATAATTTAATACCCTCCTCCGTGGTAAGTTTGATGATGGGAGGCATTTAATCAGGCAGGAAGATGGCAATGAGGACCCTCCATCCAAATTAAATGTTTGGTGGGTTAGACCTATGGATGAATTTTCTGTCTTGTTGCCAATTGTGCCCATATGTGGGCAATTAATGACCACTTTTGTAGTGCTTGATTAAGTTTGTCTGATCACAGATTTTTGCCTAATACTTCATTTGTCTTTGCCTGTGCATGGAGCTCAATTAAAGTGACTGATGTTTGATTCTCAGGGAACATTCTGGAGAGGGATGAGGTACACTGCTCCAAGCTACAATGACATGTATACTTAAAATTCTGTAAAGTCCCAAGATATTCAAAGTCATGTAATTAAACTGTTTGAACTTAAGACCACCCGTGCATAACTGTGAGAGAACTGACACATCAAATAATCAAAACAAGCAAAACCTTCATCTACAGCTCCTCCTGATATTTTATATTAATGATAATTTTACCTCATGGATGTGATGTCCAGCAGTCTTGGGGATGCCGTTGAGATGTTAAAGGGTTAAGTTGTTCTGCTGACATGTAAGAAATTGGGTGTCTTGTGGGGGTGTGTTTGTTTGTCTTGCAGGCAGGATGTGACGATCTAATCATACCCTGTAAATAGTGTTTTAAGGAATAATTTGATCACACACTATTTTAAGGAATAACCCAATCACTTTGTCTTTGGGTAGCATATTACTATGGGGGGAGTGGCAGAGGGTTGTGTCTTGGGTGCATGACCGGGGTGATGTAAAACCCTGTTAAAGGAAGGACAGATCTCTTGTGCAGGGACCCTCACTTGGCACACAGTGCACGCATCGCAAAGAGTGTTAAGTGATCCTCCAAAAGCTGGTACTTGTAGAAACAAATCGTGGCTGGTCAGAGAAGTTGGTGTATTGCAGTTGCACCAAGTGTGTAAGAATCTCAAGAAGAGAACCTAAAACCCTCATGCATAAATGCTAACTGAGGCTCAAAACCTGGGGCTTCAACACTCCTCCCAGGCTGAAATAGTTGAGCAAGATTAGAGTGGTGTTGGAAAAGCACAGCAGGTCAGGCAGCATCCAAGGAGTAGGAAAATCGTGTTTCAGGCAGGAGCCCTTCATCAGGAATGCATTCGTGATGAAAGGTTCCTGCCGGAAACGTAGACTCTAATCTTAACTCTAATGTCCAGCATCAGCAGTTCTCCCTTTTGCCCTGAAATAGGTGAGCAGGTTGGCAACTGATGGGAAAGACAAAGCGATACTCCATACCCTTCCACTGTCCTGAAAAACTCAAAGCCTTCCTTTGTGGAGCCAGAAGGAGTAAGAGTGGCTTTTTCTCTGATTTATAGTCACGTCAGTAAAATGGAACTGATAGTACAGCTAAATGAGGTACTGTTTAGACTGTAAAGAAGCATCACCAGAGTTGAACACCAGGGTTTCTAAAATATATAACCTAACTGTCTAGAAACACAAAAGGGGGATAAAATATGGTCCCAAAATATAACAACAGTGTCATAAATTAGAGTGTATGAACATATTGTATTTTCTATATATTTACACGCTCTTTTCAAGCCACATCCTTCATGATTAGAGACTACTGTTTTTTGTTTGCTTGTGTGAAGAATTTATTTCATGAATCTTAAAACTGCTGCCATTGAAATTTTATTGTGATGAGAATTGGCTCCAGCTCTCGTGTGGACTGACTCATTTTGCTGTCATGTTCTGCCTTGAATGTAACCAATCTGTGTGTGGTTCTTAAGAAGAGAATTTTGCACTTCCAGTCTGAGCTAAAGAACTGAAATTTGGTTTTCACCCAACTGCACGTTAGACAAATAAAATTACGCATTTAAAAACTTACATCTTCTGACAAATTGAATATGACTTGATGCCTGAATTCAGGAGCTATGTTAATCCACACATTTATATCAGAAAACAGTATGTGCAAGTGATGAATTTGTTCAGACAATAACTTGGATAGGGTTGGTGCAGAAGGATGCCTTTTCTTTGTTTAATACAGTTCTTGTGCACATGGGTTTCAATAATTTAAAATAACTAAGAGTTGCTTGATAATAAGATGTAAGGGGATTTGCATCATAGTAACTCTTTGTACTGGGTCTAATCTCTGCTAAACTGCTGAAGCCTGGAAAATCTTACATCAAGGCATCAAGAGAAGTAAGGAATCAATATCGTAATGAGCTCTGTTTCACTCAATGTCTTGGAGAAAATTTGGGGTGGTTCAGTGAACCAAGGGTAAGAACAGCAGTATGGTCTCTTAGTGCTTGAGATTATGCTCTGGAACAGAATAATCTTGAGCACAGCAAAGCAGAAATTTGGCTTAGCTCCAACATAGCTGTGTAGAGCTTGGTGGATTGCAGTCCTGTTGGCAGTGCTGATGTGTTAGGCCAAAGACCTGAAATAATAACATGGAAACATAGTGATGAACGAAGGTGAGCTGGCCCCTTCTTTGCCTGAAATTCAATGGCATTCTACATAATTGATCATACAATCCACCTTTTAACATTCTTATCAAGCTGTATTTGAAGCTCCAGATCTAATCCATTTACAAGATCTTCTCTTTGCACCATCAACTTATTTTCGAACTGGACCCACCAATGTGTGAGTATTTGCACTGGTGATGGCTGTATGTCCTAAAACTATGCAGCTTCAAAAGAAACAATATTTTCTAATGAGTCATGTATCAGCATGTCCAGCAACTCTTGGTGCTGAGTCAATAATCTATTATCATAAACCAGCCATTAATAAAATGCAGTTATCATATGTGTGTCAGAGATGTGTCTAACTCTGTTACTGGCTAACAGTGAGTTCTGCCTCTCCTTCTCTGACTTAGAGGGTCAAATATATGCAAATATACACCATACCCATTACTCATACACACAAAAAAAAACCACATGCACACAGTAAAACAACATTGTCAAAATATCGGTCTATATTCAAAACCACAGTTCACATAATCTATGTAAGTGGGATGTCATACTGGAGCAACTATGGTTGGCTGAATTCACTTTCCTGGAGATAGCAGGCTAGATTTTGATTCTCCTTGCATTTGTGGTAATAAAGTCAGAGAGTCATGGAAATGTACAGCATGGAAACACACCCTTCTGTCCAACCCATCCAAGCTGACCAGATACCCTAAATTAATCTAGTCCCATTTGCCAGCACTTGGCCCATATCCCTCTAAACCCTTCCAATTCATATACCCATACAAATGCCTTTTAAATGTTGTAATTGTACCAGCCTCCACCACTTTTTCTGGCAGCTCATTCCATACACACACTACCCTTTGTGTGAAAAGTTGCCCCTTAGGTCTCTTTTATATCTTTGCCCTCTCACTCTGAACCTATGCCTTCTAGTTCTGGATTCCCCCACCCCAGGGAAAAGACTTAGGATAAATAGACAATCTACTCCCCTAATGATTTTATAAACCTCTATAAGATCACCCCTCAGCCTCCAACGTTCCAGGGAAAATAGCCTCTCCATATAGGTCAAACCTCCAGCCCTGGCAACATCCTTGTAGATCTTTTCTGAACACTTTTAGGCTTCACAATATCCTTCCAATATTAGGGAAACCAGAATTGCATACAATATTGCAAAAGCCCCTAACCAATGTCCTGTTTTCAATGCTGTGTGACCAATAAAGGAAAGCATACCAAGCACCTTCTTCACTATACTATCTCGCTGCACCTCCGCAACTCCATTTTCAAGAAACTGTGAACCTGCACTCCAAGGCCTCTTTGTTCAGCAACACTACCCAGGGTCTGTCCATTACGTGTATAAGTCCTGCCTTAATTTGCCTTTCCAAAATGCAGCACCTCACACTTATGGTGGATTTCAACTCTCAAACATTGAGAGGCATTTCAGAGAAAGAGAGTGCGTGAAGAGACTTTTGCTCCTCAGGCAAGTTCTCTCAGATTCTCTGTGGTCAATTCCAATATCCTTGTACACACATACACATACACACACACACACACACACACACACACACACACACACACACACACACAATAGATCATGTGATTTCAATCTGAAAAGTTTGCAGACTTGGCATCTTCATCCATGCAGCTTGTACCTGGCATATACAAGAGTGCTGCTGATGTCATCAATGATTTGGAGATGCCGGTGTTGGACTGGGATGTACAAAGTTAAAAATCATACAACGCCAGGTTATAGTCCAACAGGTTTAATTGGAAGCACACTAGCTTTGGGAGCATCGCTCCTTCATCAGGTGGTAGTCCTTCATCAGGTGTGGATGCTCCGAAAGCTAGTGCTTCCAATTAAACCTGTTGGACTATAACTTGGTGTTATGTGATTTTTAACGATGTCATCAATGGCTTTGATTTTTAAAAAACTTATTCACAGGACGTGGGCGTCACTGGTCTGGCTAATATTTATTGCCCATTGTAGTTGCCCAGAAGACAGTTAAATGTTAAGAATTGCTGTAGGCCTGGAGTCACATGTAGGCCAGATCGTGTAAGGATGGCAGTTTCTTCCCTAAAGATATTTTGAAGATAATTATTTCTAAGAAGTTCATTGTATACATGCAAAATTAATTATAAGTTGATATTTTGGATACACATATTCATAACAAAAGGAACAAAAGAGTGAAAAACAGACCTGTGAGTATGAAAAGGTCAGAGGCATAGATGCGATCATTCAGCTGATGCAGCCCATTGACTAATGGCTGGTGTATGGCAATAGTGGAGGATAGATGGGAAGGTGATGAAGGGAGTGAAAGTCAAAGCTGGAAACTGTGGCTGTGTAAGGAGTGATATGATGCAAAACACATGGCAAGACAGCATGGAAGGCCAGGTTTGCGTTCAAACCAGAGCACATGGGTGATTGAGCAATTAGACTCACTTATCCTGACCTGGTTCAGTCATTAAATTGCTTCCTGTACTCCAGTCAAAACTAGGACACAATGATTTGCTGCTCGCATCCTCAACTACTGCCCACCATATTTCTTGGTTCGTGATGTAGGCTTCTTCCTCTCGGTGCTGGTGAAAAGTATGCCCTTTCTGATTGCTCCCAGAAGTATTACCAGGTATGTGTCATTGAATCTCAGTGTGAATCCATCTGACAAACTTCCTGGTTCCTCCAAATTCCATTTCCACATTACCTCTTTCCACGATTTTAAGCTTGCAGCATGTCTCTGGGACCATAGGAAACTTAAAAGTCAAAACAGATTGGCTCATCTGAACAGTCAAGTCAACTCTCTTTTATTTCAGCTTACTTGAGGCAATGGGCTGAGGAATGGTAGATGGAGTTTAATTTAGATAAATGCGAGGTGCTGCATTTTGGGTCAGCAAATCTTAGCAGAACTTATACTTAAATGGTAAAGTCCTAGGGATTGTTGCTGAACAAAGAAAATTTGGAGTGCAGGTTCATATTTCCTTGTAAGTAGAGTCCCAGGTAGATAGGATAAGTGAAGAAGGCATTTGGTATGCTTTCCTCTATTGGTCAGAGTATTGAGTACAGGAGTTGGGAGGCCACGTTGCGGCTGTACAGGACATTGGTTAGGCCACTTTTGAAATATTGTGTGCAATTCTGGTCTCATTCCAATTGAAGGATGTTGTGAAACTTGAAAGGGTTCAGAAAAGATTTACAAGAATGTTGCCAGGGTTGGAGGATCTGAGCTATAGGGAGAGGTTCAATAAGCTATTGCGGTTTTCCATGGAGCGGTCGGAGGCTGAGGGTGATCATATAGAGGTTTATAAAGTCATGAGGGGCATGGATAGGGTAAATAGACAAGGTCTTTTCCCTGAGGTGGGGGAAGTCCAGAACTAGAGGGCATAGATTTAGGGTGAGAAGGGAAAGATATAAAAGAGACCTAAGGGACAACGTTTTCGCACAAAGGGTGGTGCATGTGTGAAATGAGCTGCCAGAGGAAGTGGTGGAGGCTAGTACAATTGCAATGTTTAAAAGGCATTTGGATGGGTGTATGAGTAGGAAGGGTTTGGAGGGATATGGGCTGGGTGCTGGCAGGTGAGACTAGATTGGGTTGGGATATCTGGTTGGCATGGACGGGTTGGACTGAAGGGTCTATTTCCATTAAGTACAACTCTATGACTCTATGACTTCTGGGTTTTGTTCACTTCATTCCACAGCACTTGCTCAAAAGTCTTTGTGTTAATGTCAGAGCCCCAGTAACGTCAACACATAATCCAGACTGACCCTGCAATGCAGGGCTGATGTGATGTGCTGTTGGAAATGTCTTTGAAATGCAGTGTGAAATTGAGGACCTGTCTTCCCTCTCAAGTGACCAAAACTAATTCCTGGCACTTTTAGGAACAGGGGACCATCTCCAAATATTCTGGCTAAGCTTCTGCGTCACCAAAAAAAGATTATCTCACATATGACCTCATTATTTCATAGCTGTTTGTGGGAACCTGTGCAAAATGTGTTCATATTATACCAGTGACTAGACTTCCAAAGTACATTATTATTGTGTGATGTGTTCTGAAAGACTATATAAGAGTACAGATTCATTCTTAACATCCACAAGAAATTTGTGGACTACCTTCTTCTGCTTCCTAGGATTTCCTACGTGATTCCAGAAGCAGCTTTGTAGTTTTGTCTGTGAAAGAGACTATAAAAAATTTGCAAGCATGGTTTAATTTCTTCATCGGCAATTTTAACAAAGGAAATTTTCATACAATTTCTTAACGTTTTTGTTGATGTTACCGCCAAGGTAATGTGAGACAATGATGACTGCCAGAAAATCAACGTGAAGACCTAAGGCCTAAAGTCACCAAATGTGGACTTTTAAAATCATGTTAGTTCTTTCGAATATGGGCAAGATGACAGGGTACGTTTATCTTGTTGAACTAATGGTTATGAGCGACAGCCCAACATAATCTGTTGGACTTGATTCTGATGACTGCCATCTTCAACTGGATAGTGCTGGGCTTCACTGGGTAGCAGCCTAAAATAATTTTTGGTAGAGTACAGGTCTCTTAAGGCTGCGTCATTCACCAATTTTGATAAAAAACAAACGGATGGTGCAAAATTCCTCAGAAGTTACATGGCAGCCTATTTTCTATGATTGACAAGTAGTGTACATTTTGGGAATGAAACACCTTGCAAGTTGTCTTGTGGATTGTTGGATTTAAGACTGCCTATTGGTTTGGCCAGTCAGATTTCACCACATTCCCTATTGCTTCCACAGCCATCCTGAAACATTTTGACACCGAGAGCTGTCAGTTAAACACTGTGCAATCTGCTCTTCCAATCTGCTTGGTCGTCCATTCTAGAATCTTTTCAGTACACGTTAAGATAAATCAGATTTAGCATTTAAATAGCTAGCTGTTGATTTACCTACATGAATGTTGCCTCCATTAATTTTCCCTTTCGCATAATCCAATTGCAAAATATTAATAAACAATAGCAGAAACTCAGCAGGTCTGGCAGCATCTGTGGGCAGAAAGCTGTAACAGGCAGTGACCAGTGGGGTACCGCAGGGATCCGTGCTGGGACCGCAGCTTTTTACAATATATGTAAATGATATAGAAGATGGTATCAGCAATAACATTAGCAAATTTGCTGATGATACAAAGCTGGGTGGTAGGGTGAAATGTGATGAGGATGTTAGGAGATTACAGGGTGACCTGGACAAGTTAGGTGAGTGGGCAGATGCATGGCAGATGCAGTTTAATGTGGATAAATGTCTGGTTATCCACTTTGGTGGCAAGAACAGGAAGGCAGATTACTACCTCAATGGTATCAAATTAGGTAAAGGGGCTGTTCAGAGAGATCTGGGTGTTCTTGTCCACCAGTCAATGAAGGTACAGCAGGTACAGCAGGTCGTGAAGAAGGCTAATAGCATGCTGGCCTTCATAACAAGAGGAATTGAGTATAGAAGCAAAGAGGTGCTTCTGCAGCTGTACAGGGCCCTGGTGAGACCACACCTGGAGTACTGTGTACAGTTCTGGTCTCCAAATTTGAGGAAAGACATTCTGGCTATTGAGGGAGTGCAGCGTAGGTTCACGAGGTCAATTCCTGGAATGGCAGGATTGCCTTACACGGAAAGACTGAAGCAACTGGGCTTGTATACCCTTGAGTTTAGAAGACTGAGAGGGGATCTGATTGAAACGTATAGGATTATGAAAGGATTGGACACTCTGGCAGGAGGAAACATATTTCCGCTGATGGGGGAGTGCCAAACCAGAGGACACAACTTAAAAATACGGGGTAGACCATTTAGGACAGAGATGAGGAGAAACTACTTCACCCAGAGAGTGGTGGCTGTGTGGAATGCTCTGCCCCAGAGGGCAGTGGAGGCCCAGTCTCTGGATTCATTTAAGAAAGAATTGGATAGAGCTCTTAAAGATAGTGGAGTCAAGGGTTATGGAGATAAGGCTGGAACAGGATACTGATTGGGAATGATCAGCCATGATCATATTGAATGGTGGTGCAGGCTCGAAGGGCTGAATGGCCTACTCCTGCATCTATTGTCTATTGTCTATTTCGGGTTTGGTGACTCTTCACCAGTTCTGAGTTACACTGGTAATTTTAGTTTCAGATCGCCAGTGTCTGCACTTCTTTGTTCTATTGCTAAGTATTTACGTCTGGTGCTCTGCTGCCAAACCTTCACCAGTGTCATTTCTGGCACCTAACAGGTACATACAAGTGACATGGGCTCATTCTCCCTCTAATTTGTCTTCCCTGAATGCAGGCACCTTCCTTCTGCTGCTGACAATATGGGTAAACTGAAACCACGTATGTGCCAACTGCATTGAAAGTGTTACAGTGTCAATAAGCATCATCCTCATGCCATAGTAATTATAGAATCTTTCTCAGTTATAGTGTCATATTTTAAAACTGTTTTCGAAACTGATGGTAAGTGGTTTTTGTATATACCCTCTGGTACTTTTCACTCTTCCCCCCCCAGCTTCTCTCAAAAGTATTAATTCCAGCAATATGGTGGTATCCGATAGCTCCATATAATCACGGATGACCAAATTCAAGAATGCTTTTTGAACGTGAATTTAATTTCTCTGGCCAAGTTTACTTTTCTATGTCCTCTCTTTGATCATAGAGCCATATTTTATTCTGGATTCCATTTGAAAAGATATTCACTTTCATCTCGTATTTTCATCTTTGATTTAAAATTACTTCAATGGATTTCCAACAATATTATTCTTGCAGACTTAGTGCAGTGCAACAACTTGTTGCTAGGCCTGATGCCAGTTTTTGTCAAGTTGAGGGCTGTGGTAGTTCTGTCTGATCTGATATTGCCTGCAAAATCCTTCCTGAACTGATGGCAGTCTTCCATTAATTGAAAGACAATAAGTCAAACGAGATTTATTTTTGGATCTCTAAGACAAGATAGCTCAACTATTAGACCCTGCAATAATTCCTATCAAATGGTTTATTATTGATTACTAAGCCTTAGTTTTTAATCTGTCTAATATTTATGGACTTCATTCAGCTTTGCACAGAAAAATTATACATATAAGTAAGAGTCAACTGGCCCCCCATGAATGTCCAGTTTTAAGCATCAAGCTTCATTGGGAAAAAAATATAAACTCAGAGGCAGGTGGAGTGGAGAAAAGAGCAAAACAATTGATTACTGGGCCCTGATAGCAGCATATTTGGAGTTAGAGGCAGG
Organism: Chiloscyllium punctatum; assembly: GCF_047496795.1. Lineage (NCBI taxonomy): Eukaryota > Metazoa > Chordata > Chondrichthyes > Orectolobiformes > Hemiscylliidae > Chiloscyllium > Chiloscyllium punctatum. Next base: position 27,554,364 of record NC_092780.1, on the reverse strand, counting down.
GAGGAATATTGATGTGAAACCTGGAAATATGAGTTTCTTAGACCTACTCCACAATGCTTCCAACCGTTTCCTGTTGTGACCACATTTTGAAGCCTGAAAATTGCCATATCTCAGAGTGTGGAGTGCAGTAACAGCAACAGTGGCAGGATGGGAAGGTTTAGAGATCTGTGAGAGTAAGGGCTGACCATCTGGAGAATTGTAAGATTGGAAGGGAGTGTGGCTGTCTGTTCTGTCTGCAGGGTGTTTAACAAAAAGCAATTGCTGTTTTGGAGCTTGTGATTCCAAAAGTTCAGCTCAGTGGTTCGCAACTCCCTTCATGCCCAAATATAGGATGCCTTTTTTTTAATAAATATTTTTATTGAAAAGCTTTTTTAAATCTTTTAGAAAACATTTAAACATAAAGAAAAAAAATTAACACCATCAGAACAGAAAAAAACAGTACAAGGAACAAGGCCATAACACAGTACCATTGTTACTAAACAACCCACTATTACACCAAAACAATCCTATCTACTTAACTGGAACTAAACTACAAAAATATTAAATAAATACTGGCTTAAATTACATTCAAGTTACTTAAATTATATATACACTTAGTACTTTGTTCTGTCTTACTCATCACACCTCCACTGAGGCTCCCATCCCTGGGAGAACTCCCTACAGCACCCATATTCTTTTCCTTCCAGTCTTCTCCTCCCAGGGCCCCACAGGCACCCATAAAGGTTCCCACGGCTATACCACAGCCCTAACTAATATTGCCAACACATCAGTTTCAATATAATTTTAAAAGGGCCACCACATCCTATAAAACTTCCATTTTGTGGTGCACCATATTTGTGAGGTAATCTTCATCCCCAACTTAAGCCACTCCATAAGACCTGGTGGCTTTGGACGTCTCTAATTGTTTTTCTGCAGGCTTCCTGTTGAGAGGGGGAAAGAAAATCTCAGTTAAAAGTCAGAAATACAAGGAACCACATATATTGGCTATACTAGATATCCAATTTGAAATAGATGAGATGAGTCAGACCAGTATATGAGTTATTCACTGGTATTACAGGTCTTTTCTTTTGTGTCAAACATTTGGATTCATTGACAGGCTTGTGGCCACTGCTGGGCCAGAAAGCCTACAACTGAAGGACATGAACAAACAGTGAAACAGTGTGGGATCCCAGCTAATGGGTTTTGTGGAAGAACAGGGCTTTGAGCTGGGTTGTCAATAGTTAAAGTGGAGCAATAGTTTGCAGAGATCGTGGAAAAGAATGTCAATGTGGGAAATTCAAGTCAGCAACTGTGACCCTGAAACTAGATAACTTGTTGGGCCAGGCAGAAACACTTCATAGAATTCATCCAGTGTGGAAACAGGCCCTTCAGTCCAGCAAGTCCACACCATCTTTCCAAAGCATATCCCACCTAGACCCATTCCCCTACATTTACTTCTAACTAATGCACCTAACCTACACATCCCTGAACACTACGGGCAATTTAGCCTGGCCAGTTCACCTAACCTGCACATCTTTGGATTGTGGCAGGAAACCAGAGCACCCAGAGGAAACCCACGCAGACATGGAGAGAATGTGCTGGAATCGAATCTGGGTCCCTGGTGCTGTGAGGCAGCAGTGCTAACCACTGAACCACCATGCAGTTTCTGCTTCTCCAACTTGTAAGCAATGCTGCAACCACACTTGCAGTATAGATCCAGTCCTTCTCATCTCTTTTTACTGACTTGCTTTCCCCAGGCCAGGCAAACCTAACCATAGGTTAAACATTAAAAGCTTGTTAAACTGGAGGCAAACTGTGTTTAAAAAGCTACAGTAAGTGTCATCTGCTACTAAAACCAAACATAGCTGGACTGGGTTCAGGATTGAAATTTGAAAAATACATACTTCTCACCCAATGGTCAGCCAGCTGTTCTTGGCAGTTCAGATTAGATTAGATTCCTTACAGTGTGGAAACAGGCCCTTCGGCCCAACAAGTCCACACCGCCCCGCCGAAGCGCAACCCACCCATACCCCTACATTTGCCCCTTACCTAACACTACGGGCAATTTAGCATGGCCAATCCACCCTGACCTGCACATCTTTGGACTGTGGGAGGAAACCGGAGCACCCGGAGGAAACCCACGCAGACACGGGGAGAATGTGCAAACTCCACACAGTCAGTCGCCTGAGGCGGGAATTGAACCCAGGTCTCTGGTGCTGTGAAGCAGCAGTGCTAACCACTGTGCCACCGATGACCCCCCCACCAGCGACTAACATTGGGAGATTGAGTTGAAGGAGAAACAGGAGGAAATGAACTCTCCAGCTTTGAAAGGAGAATGTAGACATACAAGATATTTGATGGAACATGATTGTAAATTTGAAGCACTGTTTAAAGTTAACTCTTGACTTGAGGGTAAGGGAACCTGTTTCAAATTGACAAATGACTTTGCATCAGAGAGGAAATACACATATTAAATGAGAGGCTCTGTGAACAAAGAATGATCAGCCACTGGAAAAGACTGTTAGATTTTTAAGTGAAAGCCAGGTACTTCTCTTTCAATCCGAAACAATGCCAGAGCTGGAAGGAAGCCACCATACTCTGCAAAGCAAACTGCAAAACTAGAGACATCATGACTGATAATGCCTGGAGGTGAACAGAATATGTATGTTACTATAATTTGTTCAGTAGAAATAACAAGAACTGTCTTTTCTCTTTCATTATTTGACTTGCCACATGTACAATTGCCTCCTTGAACCACAATTGATGGAAGTGCAGCAGTGAAAATGGTGAGAACTGAGTTTTGACTGGAATTTCAGAATTTGTGCCTCAAGTGTCATTCTCAGTAGGGCAGAAAGTCTCTCCATTGCACAAAAGTTTGACCTTTATCTTGAATGAATAGAAGATCCATTGCATTCTTAAACAAAATGGAACAAATAGGAATTCAATATAATTAATACAACCAATGAATTAATTAGCTTCAGCCATAAGTGTTGTGTATTTCCACAGTGTTATTGCTATGACTTCATTCCTAGCTTAGTCACAATGTTTATGCCACACCCTATCAAAGAGAGTAATATTACTCAGGGAAGCTAGTGAAGAGTAAGAGGGAATAAAAGACCTGCAATAGGATGAGCTAAATAGTGTGAGGGGGCTTTTTCTGGGCTATAATTCTATATAGGAGAAAGTGAGGACTGCAGATGCTGGAGATCAGAGTCAAAAAATTTGGCGCTGGAAAAGCACAGCCGGTCAGGTAACATCCAAGGAGCAGGAGAGTCGACATTTTGACCATAAGCTCTTCCTGATGAACAGTTTATGCTCAAAACATCGACTCCTGCTCTTCAGATGCTGGCTGACCGGCTGTGTTTTTCCAGTGCCACACCTTTTGACTGTAACTCTATGTCGGCAGCATTGCAGTCAGATCCAAACGGACTGAAGAATGCATTAGCAATGTGCTCTCCAGCCAATTTTTTTTATAGATAACCGATCTGAGATTTGCAAAATGGCCTTGTGTGTAAAGATTGGCACTGATTTATTGCAGGCAGGAATTTGATATCTTAATGATGGTCATACCATGTCAAGCCTGTTGTTAGTGTTCGGCAGATTAGGTGGAGCAGTGACTAATGTAAATGTTAAATTAATACATTTGTAGTGATTGTAATGAGCCAACTGAACTTCATAGGATATGAGTTCATATAAAAGGATGAGTAAGGTTCTCTTGTGACACAGTGGTAGTATCCTATTGCCTGAACCAGGAGGACCAGATTCAAATCCCACCTGCTCCAGAGGTGTGTAATAACATCTCTGAACAGATTGATTGGAAAAATAATCCAAAAAAAATAAAAGGATGAGTGTCAGGGATATTGAGGACCTGAATGTATGACTCAGTGAGAAGCAGTGCATTTGTAAATCAAGAGAGATTGGTGGTGGGATGCCGGCCTCTGTAAAGTTATTCAACAGTAACCATTCAGAAGAACATTAATCAATTAAAATGGAGTTTAGTTTGATTAAACAGATGGAACTTTGTACTGCCGAATGAAAAGTGAATCATTCTGAAGTTAATAATCTCAACGCAATTTTTTTAAAAAAGTAATTAGAGTTTGCAAGTTAGATCAACTTTTCTTCTGAAATGTGCCAGTGATAATTAACGTACTGTTTGTTCAAACTTGGTTGCTTCATATTAATGATAGCTTCTGCAATTTCAGAGCTGAGTTGTTAGCCATCGCAGTGTGTAATTGCGACAGACATCTTCACTAGTCAAAACCATCTTTTTGATCGATCTGAATCAAATCTGACTCTGGCAAGAACTAACTGAGAAGAATTACTACTTCTGTCTTGGTTTTATTTGAGTTATTTTAACCACGTGTATGGTATTCATTGTGGAGGCTTCATTGCCATTCGATATTAATTCTGACCTTATTCAGCCTCAGTATCTTCAGTTAACACATTACTGAGGCATCCATCTTTTTGTCACTTCATTGGCTTGTATGTTCTCAGGAATTTGCATCACTGATCTCATTTTTAAAAGCTTTAACAGTCTCAGCACACTCTATTTGAATAGTCTTTTCAGCTGTCCATCCTTGTTCACATTATTGCTTCCCTCTGAATTACTTCAAATCTACTTTCTTCACTTGATCTTTTTATCATCAGAGGCTGATCTTTATGATACTACCTCTGGCAAGCTCCCGCTCAATACCACTTCACCTATTAGTTCTCTTGCAATCATCAAAGGTCACCTGGAAACGTTGCTTCATGTTGACTTAGGCCACTCTCTTTGAATTAATTTCTACATGCTTTTTTGGTGCACAGTAATCTGATTTTTTCTCTCTGGTGTTATGGATAAGTATTTTGTTTCACTGAGTGTTAACCCTCAGGGAATAATCTGTCTTGTAGCATGTTTGTGTTCAAAAAAGGTTATTATTCTTTTCACCTGGTTTTGTAAATGTCAGGCTTGGCTCAATGATAATACTGTTACACATGAGTCAGAAGGTCATAGATTCAAGGCCTATTCCAAAATACAAGTATATCTTTGAAGCTGATGTTTATTGTATTTACTCATGTAAGAGTCAACCTTCTAAGAAACATTTTTAGCCAAAACGTACGGTGTCAACATTTTTAGAGGGTTTTAGATCCAGTCTTTCCCTTCATAGCTGCCATGGTAGAAACCTTTCCTGACAATCCAGCCCCCAAAAGTAGCTCACATGGAGCTGTGGAAGTCTTTTTATTGCTAATATTTTATTTCTCAGCATGGGCGGCATGGTGGCACAGTGGTTAGCACTGTTGCCTCACAGCGCCAGAGACCCGGGTTCAATTCCCATCTCAGATGACTCTCTGTGTGGAGTTTGCACGTTCTCCCTGTGTCTGCGTGGGTTTCCTCCGGGTTCTCCGGTTTCCTCCCACAGTCCAAAAATGTGCAGGTTAGGTGAATTGGCCATGCTAAATTGCCCGTAGTGTTAGGTGAAGGGATAAATGTAGGAGTATGGGTCTGGGTGATATGCGGGTCGGTATGGACTTGTTGGGCCGAAGGGCCTGTTTCCACATTGTAAGTAATCTGTAAAATAATAACCTCCATGGCAGCAGACAGGAATTTCTGTACACTGCATTAATTAATTACATTTATCAAAATAATCAAAACAAAAATAAATTTACCAAATACAAATTGATAGGACTTAGCCCAGCTTTTTCACAAGAATGGAGCTTGGGAGCAGACCATGTAGCGAACATTTATTAAAATCCATCAAATCACCCTGCTGCTTTTTGACAAGGCCAAATAACATCCCCAACATCACAGGAACCATTCTTCAGTGGGTCTGAATCACTCCATGTGATATCAAAGCTGAAGGCACTGGATACTGCAAAAGCTGTGGGTCCTGACAACATTCTGGCATTATTACCAAGCACTTGTGCTCCAGAACTTGTTACGTCTCTAGCCAAGCTGCTGTAACATAGCTATGCTGCTGACACTACTCTCAATCATTAGTAAAATGATGGATGGATTCACCAACAGTCCTACCAAGTAGCACTTGATTAAAAATAGCAATAAGTTTGGGTTCCACCAGGGCCATTGAACTTCTGCCCTCATTACAACCTTGGTTCAAACGACAAAAGAGAAGGAACTCTAGACAAGAGGTAAAAGTGACTACCTTTGATATCAAGGCTACAGTTGGTGTGGTATCAAATAGCCCTAGCAAAACTCGAATCAGGAGAAACCTCACCATTGGTTGCAGTCATATCTTGACCAAGCAATAAAGTTTGTGGTTGTTTGGAGGTCCATCATCTCAGCTCCAGGATGTCTCTTCAAGAGTTTCTCAATGTATCTTCTCCTGCTTCATTGATGTCCTTCCCTCCATCATAAAATCGGAAGTGGGATGCTTATTGATGAATATGCAATGCTCAGCATCATTTACAACTCTTCAGATACTGATTTGGTCCATGTCCAAACTTGACAAGACCTCATCTATATCTAGGCTTGGAATGATATGTGGCAAGTAATTATCATGCCACACAAGGGCCAGGCAATGACTGTCTCCAACAAGAGAAAATCTAGTTATCAGCCATTCCTGTTCAATGACTTTACCATCCCATCTTGGAAATATACCACTGTTTCTTCAATATTGCTGTGTCCAATCCTTGGGATCTCTGCCCTAGCAGCATTGTAGAGTACTCCCACCAAATAGTGGTTCAAGAAGACAGCTCCCTATCATCATCTCAAGGTCAACTGGGGCTGGGCAATAAATATTGATCCCGCCAGCGATGTCCATATCCTATGATTGACTGAAAACAAAATCTACTCCTTGAATGGCATCATCGTTCAGATCCTCAACATCATTTTCATCAGCTGTTATGTATTTCTTTGGTAATATTATCACACTAATAATAGTCTCCTGTCCCATCAAGTGCAATGGCTGACCCATAGTCCTCAAGTGACTTGACAACAATCTCCATTCTGATTTTATTGAAAGTCTCCAAAACCCACCCACACAGGGTTGATAATGCCAGAGTTTGTTTTGCTGCTTCTGTTGATGTCTGTCTTTTCTCCTCCAATTATCTTGTTATCCCTTTTCATTCTCATGGTATATCAAATACTTGTCCGGAATGTCATCCAGTGTTTAAACCAAGCTATTCAGATAAGCAAGAATCATTCCAATACCCTAGGTTTGTATCCTAACTTAGCAACAACACAATATGTGACCTGAACTGCTCCAGATGAAAAGACTTTCCCTTTCTCCTGTCCTAAGCCTCCAAGCCTTCCTCAACATATTTCCAAACTATCTTCATCCATTCATCCTATACTGTGAAAGTGAACAATTACACCGTTTGGGAGGTGTCTCTTGTTTAGCTCAATTGGCTTAAGCATATTTGTGTCAGGCATCCCCACAATTCAATAGTGAATCTACTCTTTTAATGGTCTTCATGAACATTATTTTCTATCCACATTTGCTCATTGCTGGGCTGACTGGCATTTCAAAATTCTTGAGACACTTCTCCATTTTCCCAACACAAGCCAAGTTGTATCCATTCTTCCATCAAGGTTTGATCATAAACCGCTAATATATGGTAAGACTGTTGTTGAGTACTGCTGGAAGATGCTGTGAAAACTTGGCCTTCCTTGAGCCTGTATACCACCAGGGCTAGCTACAAAATGTGCAATGTTGAATAACTCGTGCTTGTATAAGGGTAATATTCTCATAGGTGCTCTTAAAATCCCCTTTTTAGTCACAAGGTTGTGGCCTACATATATCAATGGCACACAACAATTGGAGACCCTTCCATGCACCTGTCTCATATGGTCAATCCATTGACAGTTCCCCTGCCATGACTTCTGAAGCAAATGATCAATCTGCTATGACCTTGGCTACATTGGTAAGTTGTTTAAAAAGTTTTTTTATATATACGCATCTTTCCTTGCTGTGAATGTGTTACTTAAGATCATACCAGTTTTGAAATTCAATTGATATTCAGTTACAAAACTGGCCTGTTTGAAACCATCACCAGATTTATTTTCTCTGGACCTCTTCTTCAAATTCATGCATAATGAGCATTTCCAGCTTGTCTGAGATGTTATTACTAACTTGTAATGGCCAGACCAATCCCCCAAAATATATCTAGGAGGTAGCTTACACCCTAACTTTTATGTTATTTAAAGGCAGGTGGAAGGTGTGGTGTTCCAGATGTAAATCAATACTTCTCTTTAAGCAAAACACACTTTAAGCAAAACATGCTTTGTTCTCCCCCTACAGTTAAAATACAAACAAAAGGAAGAAAAATTAGAATAACTTAACTCTACTGAAAAACTTAACAGAATAAGATAATTTAACTACTAAACAGCAACTGTTCCAATAGTAACATCCCATAAACACTCCCTTAGCAAAGGCAAATTCAGTAAAACAGATTGCCTCACATTCAATTCTTGCAGCAGGAAGAACTCTGGCTTTTAGCTGTAATAGGGAGAGGAAAAACAGCTTCTACATCCAGCTTCAAGATCCCAACAATCATTGAAAGGTGAACTAAAACCCTGGTTTTGTGAGAACCTGACTCCACCCATTCATGCAGCTTCTATTATTCTGATATTTTAAGAAAACCCCGAGGCCTCACAAGCTGTTTACTTCATTAGCTTGGAGGAACAGCTCCTGAACTTCAATATTGCCTTTAGTGACATCCTTTCTACGATTCTGTTGAATAGGCTTACACCATGATGAGGTTGACCTCAGAAGTGGGTGGTATTAAACATAGTTTGATTTTTGACTGAAGAGTGGGGGTCAACTAATAAATGATTTTGGTCAAAGGTTGAGTTTGATTTTTACATGAGACTGACAAATATAGGAACTAAGTCTCACTGATTTTCCTCAGTCTAATCTACTTGTTTTAAGGTGCCTGTTACAGTTACCTCAATGTATAACTCCATTCTTTAGTTTAGTTTCATTGTGATTCATTCTGTGCCTCAATATAGCTGAAATCTGACTGTTTTGATTGATAATAATTGTTTCCATTATTTAAAATTTCCAACTCCCTTCACCAGAGCAGAAAATACAGATGTAAAGTTTCAGACTAAGATAAAATGACCTGTTCCCTGTGGAATAATTGTTTTTGAAACAATGGCTTGTATAGGGTGGCATGGTGGCTCAGTGGTAAGCACTGCTATCTCACAGTGCCAGGGACCTGGGTTCAAATCTAACCATGGGTGACTATCTGTGCGGCATTTGCATATTCCCCATGTGGATTTCCCCCCACAGTCCAAAGATATGCAGCTTAGGTGAACTTGCCATGATGTTCAGTGATGTGTAAGTTAGGTGCATCAGTCAGGTGTAAATATAGGGGAATGGATCTGGGTATGTTACTCTTTGGAGGGTTGGTGTGGACTTGTTGGGCCGAATGACCTGTTTCCACACTGTAGGGATTCTGTGAATAAGCAAATTAACTAAGAAACTGCTATGAAATAGTGCAGATTTAGATAATCTATTAGATAGCACCTAAATATTTGCTGCTGTTTTGGTTAAGTAATGATTACAAGAAATAATAATAAGAAATAGATTTAAAAGACTTGTATGTGACTTATTTACAACACTTCTATCAATTTCTATTGATTCCTGCTTGGTAGTAATGTGAAAAAAAATGATTCATTGTCTCATCAGACACAGTTTTAATATGATCAAGGCAAACAGAGTTGAATGTCCTAATCATATACATAAAGAATGGACATTAAAGCCATTGAGTTCAAATTAATTATATTCATTGAAAATAACATGTTCAGTGAATCACTGCTATCAGTATTCAGATTAAACACTTAAAAGATATGCTTGTTCTTTCAAATAAACTTGCAGAGCTCCTTAATTAGATGTAATGTTAGGAATTTCACTTCTGTCTTTATTCCTAAAATTAGGCTTGTCCAGAGTAACAGAATGGTATATAGCATAAATGTTGTTACCCCACTGTTTCTGCCAGTACCCAATAATTTGATAATTGTTTGAAAAATATGAAAGAAATGATACAATTATTATGCTGAATGCAGCTGTGATATTAGAAGTCTGCTAGATCTTGCTTGTATTTTCTATCACTTCCTACAAGCCATTGGAGCTGGGTAGATGAAGGTTTGTGTGCTGGCAGCCAATCTAATCTTAGGAGCTTGTTTGGATCTTGGACCTCCTGCAAGTCTCCATACTTCAGTTTTAACTTAAGTTATTTTCAGAGCCTTCTAGTTAGAAAGCCCAGACCTCAGGAATCCCAGCAGGTAAAAAGAACTGCAAAGACCCAAAGTCAAAGAATAAATTTTGTAACTGAAATGCTGGTACAATGGAAGGATTAGGAGTGTTACTGCGTGCAATAGGCATTCATTCAAAACACTCACAAAAGCCTCCACGATGTAGATAATTCCTTTTCACATTTGACTTCTGACCCTATGCCCTTGTGATCTCAGATTCAGATTCCTTTCATCATCACCCCGTTCGCACTCACTGAATGTCCACTTCCTGTTATACCACCTGATTTCTACACCACCTGCCTCTCCAACTACCACATCCAATTTTAATGACTTAGCTGAAATCACTCTCTGGCTGGTTTCACTCTCAGGAGGGAAGTCTGAAAAAAAATTAAAATGAGTCCTTCCACTCAGTTTGGTAGAACCTGCAAGAAAATCTCAGTCACCTTTGTCAGGATTCAGAATAAATGAGATATGAGACAATCATAAACAAAAAGAAAATAGATTGAGTATTGATTTGGGCTGAACATGTTTGACTAGGCTGGTGGAACCTTTTAAGAAGACCTTGTTACAACTAAGTTAGGAGGGGTTAGCTGACTTCCCTCTTCACTCCATTCCTAAGCTGCTGACAACAGAAGTTGAAGTTAAAGAGGCGATAATGCCAATGTAATAAATAATTTCATGGTGTATAACCAGATTCCTTCAGATAATAAGTAAATAATTGGTTTATTTCTACATCTGCCTCAACAAGAGATATAAAATATATTAATACAGGTAGTTCTTCTGTAACATGATGGTTATGTTCTTGTGCAACCCTGCATTATAGAAAAATCACGCTTTAGAAACAGTGCTTAAAGTGTTGGTGCTGTAATCGCATTACAGCCATCACACATTTTAAAAGTTCGCACATTAGCAACTTTTGTCCTCAATTGTCAATCGCATTACGGCAAATTTGAGTTGACAAAACACACGTTATCGCAGAATGGCCTGTAATGACCCTTTATACTGTACATGTACATCCAACTATCCAATTCTGCAAAAAAACAACATCCAACAAAAAGCAAACTTCTGCAGAGTATCAAAACACAAAACTTGACAAAATACCGATTGAAGTCAGAAAAATAAGTATTCGCAGATTGTCCAGCTGCTGGTCTTCAGAGAAAGCATCAGTCTCCTGAAAAAAACATGAACTCTGTGTCAATGAAGTTTTCAAGATTGAAATCAATATATTTTTCTTAGGTAAGGGCATCAAGGGATATGTACCAAAGGCACATAAATGACAATGGCATTGAAGCACAGATCAACCATGGTATAAACGTATGTTCCAACAGATTGAAGAAGCTGAATGGCCTACACTTATTCTAATATATCTACCACCAATGTGGGTTCAGATCGGGAGCTCTGTTTTCACAAGTACAAATATAAATGCCACTCTCTCTGTCTTCGTGTCACGATCTCCATGAAGTGAGAATTGCTAACTGTAGCTCTGTGATGCTGCAGTGTTCAATGGGGCTAGCAGCAGACAAAGGCCTGAAGAACAGTCCTCAGTATGAGGAGTGACCCTTTGCTATTGGTGCATCTGAGCTGACATGTGTAACTTCTTCGGTTCCCACATAATCTAATTTGCTGATCCCAATAATCAGTAGTCTTTCAATTCAAATCATACCACACCAACCACTCCGTAAGGGGCCTAGTGTCCCTACCTCTGGATTAGAAGGAATGTTTCCTCTAATTTGCTTTCTGATTGTGCAGACCTTTGAGGTCCGTGTATGACAGTGACATCTGGACCCAGAAGTCAGTGCTGCGATTGCATGCTAGTGCCAATCACTATGCGGGGAACCTTGGATCGGCTAAGCAGGGATCCATAGCTTAGAGGGAATGCTGGTCAGAAGGTAAAAGTTCAAGACCCACCTGCTCCAGAGGTGTGTTGTAACATTTTTGAATAGATTGATTGAAAAACTAACTATACAACCAATGCTTTGACAACATGTACAAACAAAATTATTCCTGAAATGGTAAAGAAAGGGGGCGGCCAGAAATAAATTTCTGGAAATCAAATGTGGCTGGGCAGAAGAAAACTAATCTATACAGGCCATGTCCAGTCCACAATCACATGAACCACAAACTATTACCCATGTGAAAGCATGACCAATCAAGCTATGGATGGTGTTTCTGAGCTGATAATGAGGTGGTGCATCTGTCAGTTTTAGCTCCCTCTCTCGTTATGGACCTCTGATCACTGTCTCTGTCTAATGAACATTCAAGAAGACCCAATATGAAGGGGTCTGCAATTAGGTAGAAGAGATGACGCATTCCAGTCCAAGTCTCGCTGGTTTGTTCCGTAAAGTAATTTGAAAGTAGAGGACAACAAAATGGACCGCTCCTCAGCACAACTTAAAAAGAAACAGAACAAAAGAATGGGATACTATCCTGTTGAAGTTTTGCACATTATTACCAATCGTTAGACAAAACATCAAATAGCCAGAAATATGCAGTCTAGTAAGTATGGCGTTTTTGGCATGCTCTAAAGAAGCTGCAGCCTACATCATGCCACTCTTATAATCACAGGTAAATCATGTTGGACGTGGCTGACACGATTCTACCATTTCAGCTGATGGAGTAATCACCTGGGATGAAGAGGAACATGCAAAGATTGAGAAAGCAAACCAGTAAAACAAGTATTTACAGCATTTCAAAAGGACTAATATATTTTAACCTTCTCCATTTTTCAACAGACATAAACTAAAAAAATCAAGTGTGTACCTGAATAAGTAGGTGCTGTATAAACCTTACAGCCAATTCATGCTGGTTACCATTACACTCTGAATGAATGCAATTTCCTTTGCACAATTCCTTTCACTGCATTTGATTTAATAGCTGTATCTGGACATAACCAAAATCTTTCCTCTGGGAATTAGTTGGGGATTTGCAGAGATTAAAAAGATAGAAAAGCTTCATCTTTGTCTGGAGTCAAACTGCAATTCACTCCTCTTCTGAATCATAGGGGAATAGATGAAACTTGTAGAGAAAATAATGACATCATCATGCAGTGCTGAACAAGTCCCCCAGCTCACTTTAGTGGAGCTATGTTTACACAAACAGTGTTTTATTTATTTTTCTCTGCCAGTTCCTCCTGAGCCTTGATAAAGCAACTTGTCCCATCTGTTCTGGTCTTATGCCAACCTTCTGGCCTCTTGGTATCTAAATGCCCAGCCCTCCTGGATACAATGTACCCACTGCTGCCATGGTCTCCATTGGGTTTTTTGGCATCCTTTGTCACCTTCCAAAATGTGATGAGAGTAATTATTTCAACCCATCTGGGTATGACATTAAATGCAAAAATGATTTTAAATATTGCTGTATCTTCCTTGGTTTCACAAAATGAAAAATGTTTTTTTGAGTTTTATGTATTAAATAGGACATCTGCTTCTCTTTCTGATTTACGTGAATGTGTAACAATTGTGAAGCATCAGTTGACCATTTAATGTTATTCAAGCTGCTACTGAATCATATAACAAATATAAATATTGAAAAATTCATTTATCCGTCAGTGGAGTGAGCAATCCAATGATATTTGAAAAGCTTCTGCTTCAGTACTCAGGTCGACAGTATAGTCTTTGATTAAGTAAGCACACAAACTGATTATTGGATTAGTGGTGCTGGAAGAGCACAGCAGTTCAGGCAGCATCCAACAAGCAGCGAAATCGACGTTTCGGACAAAAGCCCTTCATCAGGAATAAAGGTAGTGAGCCTGAAGTGTGGAGAGATAAGCTAGAGGAGGGTGGGGGTGGGGAGAGAGTAGCATAGAGTACAATGGGTGAGTGGGGGAGGAGATGAAGGTGATAGGTCGGACAAGTCCGGACAAGTCAAGGAGACAGTAACTGAGCTGGAAGTTTGAAACTAGGATGAGGTGGGGGAAGGGGAAATGAGGAAGCTGCTGAAGTCCACATTGATGCCCTGGGGTTTGCAAAGTTTTACCTGCACATCCACTAATATCATTTATTGTATCCGTTGCTCCCGATGTGGTCTCCTCTACATTGGGGAGACTGGGCGCCTCCTAGCAGAGCGCTTTAGGGAACATCTCCGAGACACCCGCTGCAATCAACCAAACCAGCCCGTGGCCCAACATTTCAACTCCCCCTCCCACTCTGCCGAGGACATGGAGGTCCTGGGCCTCCTTCACCGCCGCTCCCTCACCACCAGACGCCTGGAGGAAGAACGCCTCATCTTCCGCCTCGGAACACTTGGGCGGCACAGTGGCACAGTGGTTAGCACTGCTGCCTCATAGCGCCTGAGACCCAGGTTCAATTCCCGCCTCAGGTGACTGACTGTGTGGAGTTTGCACATTCTCCCCGTGTCTGCGTGGGTTTCCTCCGGGTGCTCCGGTTTCCTCCCACAGTCCAAAGATGTGCAGGTCAGGTGGATTGGCCATGCTAAATTGCCCGTAGTGTTAGGTAAGGGGTAATTGTAGGGGTATGGGTGGGTTGCGCTTCGGCGGGTCGGTGTGGACTTGTTGGGCCGAAGGGCCTGTTTCCACACTGTAAGGTAATCTAAATCTAAAAAAAAACCCCAGGGCATCAACGTGGACTTCAACAGCTTCCTCATTTCCCCTTCCCCCACCTCATCCTAGTTTCAAACTTCCAGCTCAGCACTGTCTCCTTGACTTGTCCGACCTGCCTATCTCCTTTTCCACCTATCCACTCCACCCTCTCCTCCTTGACCTATCACCTTCACCTCCTCCCCCACTCACCCATTGTACTCTATGCTACTTTCTCCCCACCCCCACCCTCCTCTAGCTTATCTCTCCACGCTTCAGGCTCACTACCTTTATTCCTGATGAAGGGCTTTTGCCCGAAACGTCGATTTCGCTGCTCGTTGGATGCTGCCTGAATGGCTGTACTCTTCCAGCACCACTAATCCAGTATTTGGTTTTCAGCATCTGCAGTTATTGTTTTTACCTCACAAACTGATTATTGTCAACTTAAAAAAAACCCATACATATGCGAAGGAAGTAATAGTCATAGTCACTTTGCTCATGTAAGAACCGACAATCATCACTCCTATGTTTAGCTGACACTAATATAAACATAAACAGGCGATGCTGATATTGAGGACAAAGCACAAGTTGAAACAATGAATGTTCATAATGTGAGTAGCAGTTGTGAAGTGTTGGCTGGTGGTGAGCCAGTTATTCGGGGCAGAGATCCAACACATTAAGTACATGTGCTGATTTTTCTCGGGAAATATGAGTCAAACTGCTTCCTAATGGAGACTTGGGTCATTGACTAATTGTTGGCATGCTCCAGAAATTGGAATGGAAGATGGTATTGATGAATTGAGGTACTATTGAAGCAGCAGTGAGCCCTTTAAATATTATAACTAGAATCATCGCAATGGGCTGGACCACCCAATCAGAGATGACGCTGCATGGGCATTTCTGCAATTTGACCTTTTTATACACTTTCAGCTGGGACGTTTGATCTTGCCTGAACACCTCGGTAAGGTGATCCAGGAGAAAGCTGGTGAAGGGGAGTAATGCAGAGGATTAGCCCCACCTTAATAACATCAGCTGTTATCGTCAGGTTTATTTTTAGAAGTTTCAGTGAGGTTAGTGAGTTAGTCAGTGGGTGGCTGGTGAGATGGAGGCAGATGTTTGGGTTGGGGGAGGTGGGGACAGATAATGGGGCTGGGGAGGGAGTGACTCATCAGGCTGGAGAGATGCAGAGTTTGGGGTCTACGAGCATGGGTAACCTGCTCAGGAGGCAGTGAAAGGATGGGTAGATGGAGATTGTCGTTGGGGCAGATCGTCAGGATGTGAGTGGTCTGGCTGGATATTGATGTATGAGTCTGGGGTTTTGAGTCAGGGCTAGCGTTTGGGCCAGCAGGTTGGTAATTCAGATGAGAAGGTTGTAGTCATAGAGGGAGATGTATAGGGTTAGGTGAAGGGGTGTGTGGTCAGATTGAGAGTGGTGTAGTCAGGTTGGATGGTGGGGTAGTCAGATTGGTTAGTGGGTTCAGGGTTTTATGACTGTTTGGAGTGGTAGCCAGTTTGGGTGTGTGCAGAATGTATAGTTTGGTCAGTTAGTTTATGTAGTTGTGTCAAGACGTTGGAGGAATGTCATGGGATATGAAGTCAGGTCTTGGCAGTGTGGTGTGTGGTATGAGTGGGCTATGATGGATTGAGTTGCATCGTTAATCACTGAATTACACCAGAGACTAAGCAATTGAACAATTCTAGGTTGAGTACTTGGGTAGCAGCTCATATATAGACCACATCATTGACACTGTCAATCTGATAAGTTATGTTGTCTTACACTTTAGTTATATGCTTTAGATACCTTTCAGACATGTGCTTACTGTCACCAGCTTTGGGAAATGGGTTGGAACAAACTTGCTGAGTCATCAATTGTCCAAATTCTCAGGAATACAGAAGAAATTTCTTGAATAATAAGGGTGATTAAGATGGCACATGACCAACATGCAAGTGTGTTTAGAACAAAAGACTGGGTGTATGTCCTACCCAGGGACAGGTGGCATGGAGGCTCAGTGATTAGCACTGCTGCCTCAGAGTGCCAAGGACCCAGATTCAATTCCAGCCTCAGGTGACCATCTGTGTGAAGTTTGCACATTCTCCCCATGTCTGTGGGGAATTGGTCCAGGTGCTCCGGTTTCCTCCCACAATCCAAAGATGTAGCGGTTAGGTGAATTGGCATAGCAAAACGTGCCATAGTGTTTAGAGATGTGTAAGTTAGGTACGTTAGTCAAGGGAAATGTGGAGTAATAGGTTAGGGGAATGGGTCTGGTGGGTTACTCTTTGGAGGGTTGGTGTGGACTTGTTGAGTCAAAGGGCCTATTTCCACATTGTAGGGATTCTATGATTTCTTTGATTACCAATGTAAATAAGTATACTGTGCAGTGGACTTAGATCCCCTGAGTTCAAAACACAAAATGGGGAAACATGAAAAGAAATAGAATTAGTTAAAGAAATTGGACAACTGTATAACACTTGGTGTTCCAAGTGCATCTGGAACACGTCCAAAGATGAACTGAGAAAGTGAAATTGTGAAGCATTCACTATGATCAGCAGATTGATTATATACAGGATGACAATTCATCTACATGTCAAGAATACCAAAGTGAGAAGGCTAGTTTTCAGGAAGGTTATCACAAAGTCTAAGAAGAATTGTAGGCCATCTGGATAATCAATTGACTCTTAAGCTTTTAAATGATGTGTACATACTTTTTGCGATCTACAGTGCTTGTACTTTCACTCGCAAAATAGTAATGCTATCTTCAGGAAAAATGGGATCACACTCATATCACTTTAAGAGAATGTGCAAATAATCAAAGAATAATTTTGATTGCATTTGATGGCAATTTGATGCCTTTGAGAACTTTATTTTGATGCCTTTTTGAGCTTCCTTTTGACTCCAAAAGGAGACATTTGGCACTAATTGGATAGCTTCAGTTTAATACCTTAAGATGTCCTCCAGCACTTTGATATCTTCAAGTGCTTCATTAGTTCTGAACAAGATCATTTGATGCCAAATTAAAATTGCACCAATTTTGCAAATTCAAGGTTTGTGCAAAGATTTGTAGCTCTGGTGGCGGTTGCAGTTGTTGTGTTAATGTTCGTCGAATTGGGAATTTGGTTTGCAGACGTTTTGTCCCCATTCTAGGTGTCATCCTCAGTCTGGGGCAATGTGTTTATTGATGGAGCCCATTGATGAGTGCTGTGCTTCTATCAATTCTTTGGCTGTCCTCTGTTTGGCTTGTCTTATTATTGTTGTGTGACCTGTCCTATTAATAAACACGTTGACCTTGACCCAATATACTGACCAATGAACAACCAGAACTGGCAACTGGAAGCAGCGAGAACGAAACCAAATAAATTCCAATCTGAAACAGGATAGTAGTGCTTCACAGGAGACTCAACAGCATGGAGGATGTCACTTGGAAAGATGACAAAATGTCTGCAAACCAACTTCCCAGCTTGGCGAACATATCGACAACAACTGCAATTTTACAAATATTGAAATCAAGAGCAAAATGTCAAAATGTTCTGGTAGGGTAATAACAGAATTCAAGAGGACATTATCCGATGAAAAGGAAAAAAAAAAATCCTAACTGGTGAAATTTAATACAGAGAAGTTTGAAGTGATATATTTTTGAAGAAAAATTAAGAATGGTTATATTAATTAAATGGTAGAAAAAATGGAGACAGCATATAGATCTGGTGTTGCAGACACAAATATTTCAAGAGTTTCACGATAGTTTGATAAATATATAAAAATATTCATACACGATACTAAGCTTTATAAGAAAGAACAGAACAACCTCAACAATGTTATGGCAGATCAATCACAGCCATTGGTTAGGTCTTAACCAAAGTATTGTGTCCAGTTTGAGCAACCACACTTCAAAAAGGATGTAAAGCTGTCCTAGAGAGCTGATTTACCAGCATGCTGGTAGAGGTGAGGGGCTTCAGTTATATGGAAATGGAAGCTTTTTGAATGGGAAAAATTACAAGGAGATTTAATAAAGATGGTCAAAATTATTTAAATTAGTGATAGAGGAGGAGAAACTATTGCCAGTTGCAGTAGGATCGGCAATTGGAGGGCAGAGATTTAAGATAATTGGCATAAACATTAGGGATAAATGAGGACAATGTTTTGTACCATGAGTTGTTACTATTTTGTATTCACTGCTTGCAAAATTGGTAGTGGTTTTCAGAAACAAAATGGGATATCTATCTGATGAAGAATTATTAGCAGAGATATGAGGAAAAGGAGATAAGGGGGAATTTGGAATGGTCTTTCAATGAACTTCCCTGGACTGTATTCCTCTTTTGACGCTGCTTACCCTCCCTTGGTGCTGTATATGGCCCTTTGCTGCTGTATATAGTCCTTTGGTGCTGTATATGGCCCTTTGGTGCTGTATATGATCCTTTGGTGATGTAAATGGTTCTTTGGTGCTATATATAGCCCTTTGGTGCTGTATATGGTTCTTTGGTGCTCTATATGGTTCTTTGGTGCTGTATGTGGCCCTTTGTTGTTGTGTATGGTTCTTTGGTGCTGTGTATGGCCCTTTTGCTGCTGTATATAGTCCTTTGGTGCTGTATATAGCCCTTTGGTGCTGTATATGGTTCTTTGGTGCTGTATATGGTCCTTTGGTGCTGTGTGATTCTCTGAAACATAGCTTGTAGCAAAACGCTACTTCATTGCAACTTATCCCTCATTTTAAAGCAGATGTGTAATACAAATGTGGCCTAAAATCTTTCTGACTGGACAGGTTGATGGAATAGGTACACATCATTTGCTGCTAATACATTCTCTCAGTGTTTTTACCTGTCACCTTTTTGCAGATTTTATTTCATTTTTATGGGCATGAGCTGCTAAACAAACACATTGCTTTACTTGGGGATTTGTTCCTGAGTAAATAAGCTGGCATAAAAGAGCTGAGAAAAGCTCTCTCTACATCTGTCTTGCAAGCTCCACTTGGCCTCCATTTTCTACTGATGTAACAATAAGCAAGCACCAAGTGTGAGCCCTGGAGCAGTTCCAATCTGGACTCTTGCCCGTTGCTCCATGTGGTAACATATCACGCTACCTTCTTGCCAAATGCACAGCTGCATGAGCTGTGTGGAGTTTTCCAGAAGTTGTTTCGATGATATTAAATGGTGCCTTTGGCAGCATAAAAGCTGGACAATGCTGTGATTTTGCTAATGGTGTGTACTTTGATTGCGTTCCAAGCAAGGAGATTGCACAGTAGTTGATCTAGGCATGTTGACATAAGCCTCCACTTGGGGATGACATCGGCAGGTTTGCTACATCCCTAAGAAACACTCTTCTGAAGTGATTTATTGCAAAGAAAATATTGAATAATATACCATAAAAGATTGGCAGTTTTACTGGGGTTGTCGCTGTTTGAAGTCAAGATTCTAATGGCAAAGATGAAGAGACACTCTGGGGGTTAATCCAAGCAGCCAAGTCTCAGAGCTGCTTCATCGTACTATGACCAGCTGACTGACTTGTGCAAGTGGAGCCTGGATTCACAGAAACGCCACAGAAGTCAAAATGATCAAATAATAAAAATGAAAGGAAGAGTCATAATGAATACATTTACTAGTCAGATTGTGGTGAGTTGCTAAGGCAGGTTTCTGTAAGACAGAGCACACGCAAATAAAAGTAGATCATTTTTAAATATTAGTTTTAAAAAAAGAGTATATCTTGTAGTTATGCATCTACCAAAAGATTATTGCAAATAGTAATAATCAACATCATGTTATGCTCATTTAATGGTACCAAGTGCTATCAATTCAGATTGTAAACATGGTAAACATGACCACAATGTATGGAATGGGCAAAGTCTATTAAATCCTTCAAATGTAGACACCTTCCAATGGGGCTCACTTGTACAGAATGGAGATGTGTCATTCATATTAATCATTCAGCTATCAGCAATTCTGAAAAGAACTCTTTGAATACATTCAGAATTCATGCTGGCAATGAGAATTGAATATTAATAGTTTTAATGGAGTTCTGCTTTTTAAATGCAATTGTCACTGCTTAAACTTGTTCCTTCACCTCTCACTGTAGTCGCAATGTTATTTTTGCAGCTATAATGTATTATGACAAATTCCCAGGCATTTATTTCTTTGTTACAGTTCTAATTAGTTTAATGCTGTTGTTTAATGTTATAAGACCTAGGTTTGTTCATTCATTGTGCTGTTTGAAAAACAGCATCAAGCAAAACAAAAGAAAATCATGAAAACAAACTCTGCATTGCCATGAAATTAACCACTTCTGAATAAAGATAGAATCAGGGCCAAATGTAATAGCTAGGTTGAGAGGGAAGAGATTTTTGTTATCTCCAAGACTTGCGAAAAGAAAAATCTGACTGAACTGAGACTGAAAATGAGACTGCAAACCATGTTTCTCACTTAAGCTGTCCCTGTTGTTTCAATAAGGAATGTACAGTAAATATACAGACAGATATGTTTGAATATATTTGAAAACCAGTGAGCCCTATTGGAGTGTGTCTGTGTTTGAAGGATTTTATGTCCATTCATAATTTATTAGTGAGCATTGACTCTGGGCAGTGGGTTTCATCCTCTGCTTCAAATATCAACTGCACAGACAAATCAGTTCTGACTTAGCTTTCATATCGCATTCATTATTTTTGATCATCTTCTGTGTGGAGATGCTATTGCTTGGCATTAGTGGTTTTGGTGATGTGTGTGTGTGTATGCGCGTGAGAGCATTAAAAGCTTTCCTGGTTTTGAATGGTTTGATCTCCCTCCTGGCATCATATAGTGCCCAGTGCTGGATGCCACCTCACTATCAGTTCAGGTGCAATGGGAAATATGTGCTGCACCCTCAGAAATCAAAACCATTGGAGATTAGGAGCCACAGCCTG
Organism: Chiloscyllium punctatum; assembly: GCF_047496795.1. Taxonomy (NCBI): domain Eukaryota; kingdom Metazoa; phylum Chordata; class Chondrichthyes; order Orectolobiformes; family Hemiscylliidae; genus Chiloscyllium; species Chiloscyllium punctatum. Next base: position 27,532,775 of record NC_092780.1, on the reverse strand, counting down.
CACAGAATGGACAGTGCCCTGGACAACAGGAGCAAAATGCCCAGGAGATGACGACACAGGATCTACAGGCTGAGGCAAAAATATGTAGCGATGACTGAGAATTAAATAATGTTGAAAAAAATGGTGACTCTCAAGTCAGTTGGTCCCACAGACCCCAGTGCACTCCTCAGTGAGGATTTCGGGAGCAGCTTACAAATGGCTGTAAATGGTGCATTACCCAGGGAGACAGATGCTCTTTTCACTGAAGTTGGACAACAGAGTGGGTTACAAATGGCTCTGGATCCACTGCCAGAACTGATGCTGCTCTGCAAGCAGTTTGGTCATTGGATTGCTGTGCTGCACTGTCCATAACAAGGCCCTCCTGAGGGGTGTGGTCCTCGATAACACTGAACCGCAAACATCTCATTCGGGGAAAAGGCAGAAAAGAAGCGAGGAGGTGAAATTGGAGGCAGAGATGGATAACACCAGTTGATACCAAGGCTTCACGATGATGTGGCATTCTACTACCAACCTCTAGCAAAAGAGAAACCTCCTTCCTCTTCCTCATTGCTGCCAGGTCTTCAGATCCCTTAGAGCTGTGACTTACTGCTTCACTGTGGTGAAGTGGTGAACTTTGATAGAAATCTTGTGACAACAAGAATCTTCAATGATGGCTGGTTTGGGAGTGTAAAAAGCTACCTGCAATCCTGCTCAATCAGTTTTAATTAGGAAATTTCTCTCTAGATTACTTAAGGGATCACCCCCAAGAAAACCTGAGCTTCAGGCTGTTTACCAATGAAGGTGGGTTTCTGAAATAAAAATAGACCCAGCTCCTGTTTCCAAGCTCTGTGGTGGAAAACCAGCTGCTGGTACGAACACGGGACTTCTCATGTCAAATGAAACACGGGCATGTGGCAGATGAAGAGTAAAGCAAACTTGTGTTGCCCTGAGAGGGAGTATCAGTCTGAGGTAAGTTAGCATTTTCACTTTTGGCTCAATTTCTTACCAAGCCAGCCAACTATAATTACTTCAACAGATCTTTCACTTTTCTTACCTGTTCTTCCCAAGCGTTACTATATATACCAAAATATCATCAAAATAAACTATAGAGCTATGAAGCTCCACGACAGTGTGATTCACAGCCATCTGGAATGTATCTTGACTGTTCTTTAACATGAATGATATAATTCAACACTGGTATAACCTATTGATGTAATAAGGCAGATCTTTCTTTAGAGCTGAAAATGTGTTGCTGGAAAAGTGCAGCAGGTCAGGCAGCATCCAAGGAACAGGAGAATTGACGTTTCGGGCATGAGCCCTTCTTCAGGAATGAGGAAAGTGTGTCCAGCAGGCTAAGGTAAAAGGTAGGGAGGAGGGACTTGGGGGAGGGGCGTTGGAAATGCGATAGGTGGAAGGAGGTCAAGGTGAGGGTGATAGGCCGGAGTGGGGGTGGAGGCAGAGAGGTCAGGAAGAAGATTGCAGGTTAGGAAGGCAGTGCTGAGTTCGAGGGACTTGACTGAGACAAGGTGGGAGGAGGGGAAATGAGGAAACTGGAGAAATCTGAGTTCATCCCTTGTGGTTGGAGGGTTCCTAGGCGGAAGATGAGGCGCTCTTCCTCCGTCGTGTTGCTATGGTCTGGCGATGGAGGAGTCCAAGGACCTGTATGTCCTTGGTGGAGTGGGAGGGGGAGTTGAAGTGTTGAGCCACGGGGTGGTTGGGTTGGTTGGTCCGGGTGTCCCAGAGGTGTTCTCTGAAACCTTCCGCAAGTAGGCGGCCTGTCTCCCCAATATAGAGAAGGCCACATCGGGTGCAGCGGATGCAGTAAATGATGTGTGGTGGAGGTGCAGATGTTGCAACGGATGCAGTAAATGATGTGTGTGTTGCAGCGGATGCAGTAAGAGTGCCTCATCTTCCGCCTAGGAACCCTCCAACCACAATGGATGAACTTAGATTTCTCCAGCTTCCTCATTTCCCCTCCCCCCACCTTGTCTCAGTCAAATCCCTCGAACTCAGCACTGCCTTCCTAACCTGCAATTTTCTTCCTTACCTCTCCTGACCTCTCATTGTTCATCCAGTACAATGAATGAACAAACCTAGGTCTTATAACATTAAACAGCAGCATTAAACTAATTAGAACTGTAACAAAGAAATAAATGCCTGGGAATTTGTCATAATACATTATAGCTGCAAAAATAACATTGCGACTACAGTGAGAGGTGAAGGAACAAGTTTAAGCAGTGACAATTGCATTTAAAAAGCAGAACTCCATTAAAACTATTAATATTCAATTCTCATTGCCAGCATGAATTCTGAATGTATTCAAAGAGTTCTTTTCAGAATTGCTGAATTGCCTATCACCCTCACCTTGACCTCCTTCCACCTATCACATTTCCAATGCCCCTCCCCCAAGTCCCTCCTCCTTACCTTTTATCTTAGCCTGCTGGACACACTTTCCTCATTCCTGAAGAAGGGCTCATGCCCGAAACGTCGATTCTCCTGCTCCTTGGATGCTGTCTGACCGGCTGTGCTTTTCCAGCAACACATTTTCAGCTCTGATCTCCAGCATCTGCAGTCCTCACTTTCTCCTCGAAGATCTTTCTTTAGCCCTTGACATTAATGGAACTATTCAATAGATCACCCTTAGAAAGTAATGATGCACTACCAAAATTATGGATACTATCTTTTAACCGTGGAATTGGGTGTGAATCTGTATGTTTGTGACTGCATTTACCTTTCAGAAATCCATATGGAATCTGTCTGATTGATCCAGTTTTGGAACTAACACTATCAGTGCACTCCCGTTGCTTTGGCCAAGTTCAATCCGGTTTTCCAAAATGTATTAAATCTCTTTTTCCAATTTATTGTTTCTCTGGATTCACACCATAAGGATGTTGTTTTAATCATAGAGTCATACAACACAGTAACAGTCCCCTCAACCTGGAGATCGAGTGGATGCTGCAGGAGGCCGGGTGGACTTTGCAGGAGATCGGGTGGACGCTGCAGAAGGTCGGGTAGATGCTACAGGAGATCGGGTGGAAGCTGCAGGAGTTTAGGTGGGCGCTGCAGGAGATCGGGTGGACACTACAGGAGGCCGGATGGACGCTACAAGAGGCTGGGTGGATGCTGCAGGAAGCCGGGTGGACACTGCAGGAGGCCAAATGGATACCAAGCATGCCAGGAGGCTGCTGCAGGAAGCCAGGAGGCAGGGAGGCTGCTGTGAATCATCCTGGAGCCTGGGAGCCATTGCTTGCCAGAGGAAGAAGATTGTCACTTGGTGCTCTGCTCCCCCACTCGGGGACTTGGTCAGTGACATGCTCTGCTCACCACCTTAAACTTATGGCCTCTGGTCTTTGACACATCTGCCATGGTCCTGACACTTCTACATCACAGCATGCCTCGCTAATATACGATCTCCAGGTATATCTCGACAGTCTTGGAGTAATACAGCACAGAAAGAGAGCCTACAGTCCACCTCGTCCATGCTGACCTGATATCCTAAACTGGTTTTGTCCCATCTGCCAGCATTTCATCCATATCCCTCTAAACTCTTACTATTCATCCGCACATCCAGATGCCTTTTAAATGTTGTAATTGTACCAGCCTCCACCACCTGTTCTCGCAGCTCATTCCATCCACGCATCACCCTCTGCACTGGAAAGCTGCCCCTCAGCTCCCAATTAAATCCTCCTCTCACCTTAAGCCTATGCCCTCTAATTTTGGGCTCACAACCTGGGAAAAAGACCAAGGCTGTTCATTTTACCCATGCCTCTCATGATTTTATAAACCTCTGCAGGTACTTTATACTTTCTCAGTAGTCTTACAAGATCATCCCATTGTCCTCTCTTGAAATATCAGAAGACAGTGTCCAACTGTTCTCATATCCCTGTGTTAGCTAGTCAAATTGGAAGCGAATTGAGAACTGTTTAGCCCTCTTTACACCTCAGTGTTATTGTCACTGTTACATTTCAGTGTTGAAACATTTGTTTGTCTTTATTCTCTTCTCTATTCCAATGATGATCACTTTTCAACATGTTTATGTGCCATCCCTGCTTCTTCCTACGGTCAGGAGTATTTATCAGATAAGTCACTGTACCAACCCTCCCAAAGACTTTATATGGATCACTGAATTTCACTTTCTGGAATTTCACTTATCAATAATGGCTTAATGGGTTATGCATTTACTCCTTAAAGTTGAGATGACTGGCAGGTGATCTTATTAGACCATAAGACCATAGACACAGGAGCAGAAATTAGACCATTCAGCCCATCAAGTCTATTCCACCATTCAATCATGTCTGATAAGCTTCGCAACCCCATTCTCCCTCATTCTCCTCACAATCCTTGAACCCTTTGATAGTCCAGAACCTATCTATCTCTGTCTTAAATATTCTCAATGACCTGGCCTCCACAGCTTCTGTGGCAGTGAATTCCATAGATTCACCTCTCTGGCTGAAGATGTTTCCCCTTACCTCCGTTCTAAAATGTTTTCCCTTTACTCTAAGGCCATGTCCTCAAGTCCTAGTCTCTCCTATCAATGAAACATCTTCCCAGCATCTACTCTGTCCAGGCCATTCAGTATTCTGTATGTTTCAATTAGATGCACCCTCATCCTTTAAACTTCATCTAGTATACACCCAGAGTCCTCAAACATTCCTCATACGTCAATATTTTCATTCCTCGGACCATTCCGTGAACCTCCTCTGAACATGCTCCAGAGCCAGTATATCCTTCCTGAGATATGGGGCCCAAAACTGAGTACAATTCTTCAAATGTGGTCTGACCAGAGTCTTACAGAGCTTCAGAAGTACATCCCTGCTTTTATATTCAAGTCCTCGCAAAATAAATGCCATCATTGCATTTGCCTTCCTAAGTACTGACTCAACCTGCAAGTTTACCTTAAAAGAATCCTGGACTAGAACTTCCAATTCTCTTTGCACTTCAGACTTTTGAATTTTCTCCCCATTTAGAAAATAGTCCAGGTCTCTATTCTTCCTACAAAAGTGCATGACCTCACACATTTCCACATTGTACTCCACCTGCCATTTGTTTGCCCACTCTCCTAACCTGTCCAAATCCTTCTGCAGCCTCCCCACCTCCTCAATGCTACCTGGTCCTCCACCTATCTGTGTATCATCTGCAAACATAGCCAGAATGCCGTCAGTTCCTTCATCCAGATCGTTAATGTATAAAGTGAAAAGTTGTGGTCCCAACACTGAGCCTTGCAGAACACCACTTGTCACCGACTGCCATCCTGAGAAGGACCTTTTAATCCACGTTAACACCTTGCTGTAACACAATGGGCCTTTATCTTACTCAGTAGCCTCCTGTGTGGCACCTTGTCAAAGGCCTTCTTGAAGACCAGGTAGATAACATCCATTGGCTCTCCTTGCTCTAACCTGCTTGTTAAATTCCTCAAAGAATTTTAGCTGATTTGTCAGGCATGACCTCCTTTTGCTCAAACAATGCTGACCTTGCCCTATTTATCCATACACTTCCAAGTATTCAGAAATCTCATTCTTCCCAATGGATTCCAGGATATTACCCTCGACTGAGGTTAGACTAATTGGTCTGTAATTTTCCGTCTTTTGGCTTATTCCCTTTTTAAACAGGTGTGTTGTGTTAGTGATTTTCCAGTCCCCTAGGACCTTCCCTGATTCTAGATATTCCTCTCCAGTATCATTTTCCAGTGGCCCAGTGCCTCTCTTTTGCCCATTATATATCTAAAGAAACTCGTACAGTTTTCCTTTTTAATACTTATCCTCAATTTTTTTCTTCTCCCTCCTTATTTCTTTTCTTGTAGCCCTCTGTTGGTCTTTGTAAGCTTCCCAATACTCTGGTTTCCCACTGTCCTTAGCCACATCATATGCTTTCTCTTTTGCTTTTATGCTATCCCTGACATCCCTAGTCAGCCATCGTTGCCACATACTCCCTGTATCATGATTCTTTATCCTCAGAATGAATCTCTGCTGTGTATACTGAATTGCTCCCAGAAACTCCTGCTATTGCTGTTCCACTGTCTTTCCTGCTAGGCTCCTCTCCCAGTCAATTCTATCCAGCTCCTCCTTCATCACTCTGTAGTTGCTTTTATTCAGCTGCCATACTGTTACCTTTGATTCCATCTTCTCCCTCTTAAATTGCAGAGTAAATTCAATCATAATATGATCACTGCCTCCTTCAGGTTCCTTCACCTTAAGATCCCTCATCAAGTCTGCTTCATTAAACAACACTAAAGCCAGTATTGCCTGAAGAGATGAATATCCAGTAATCTAGTGGGCTCTACCACAAGCTGCTCCAAAAAGCCATCTTGTAGACATTCCACAAATTCCTTTGCTTGCAATCCGCTACCAACCTGATTTTCCTAGTTCACCTGCATATTGAAATCCCCCATGATCACTGTAACTTTTCCTTTCCTACACATCGTTTCTATCTCCTTGTGTATCTTGCATCCAGCTCCTAACTACAATTCAGAGGGCTTATTGAAGCATACAAAATTATGAAGGGCTTGGCTAGGATAAATGTTAAGAAGATGTTTCCCTTGGTGGATGAATCTTGAATTAAGAAACAGATTAACAGAATAAAGGGGCATTCATTTAAAACTGAGATGCAAAGGAATTTCATCTCTCTCAGTGAATGTCGGGAATTCTCTACCCCATAGAATTGTCGAGGTTAGATTACTAAAAGTATTTAAAGGGGAGGCAAATAGATATTTGAAATGTTGAGGAGTTGAGGGCAATGATGAGCTTGCATGCAATAAGACTTGGGGCCTGGAGTAGGCCAGCTGTTGTTTTATACAATGGTAGGGCATGCTTGAGGGTATGAATATCACAGAAGTAAAGAAGAGTTACAGCACAAAAGGAGACCATTTGGCTCATCATGTCTGCACCAGCTTTTCAAGTGAGAGTTATTACCTGTTGCCAATCTCCTACTTTCTCCCCAATTTCCATTAACATTATTTCTATCCAATGTCCAATTGAATGCCTCAATTGAACCTGCCTCCACAATAATTCCAGCGGCATTTGCCAGAGGCAGCAATAGCCGAGTGGTATTATCACTGGACAGTTAATCCAGTGACCAGCTAATGTTCTGGCTTCGAATCGTGCTGATGGCAGCTGGTGGAAATAGTGTAGAAAAAAAGAACTTTGGAATTAAATGCCCTTTCAGGAAGGTCATCCTTACCTGGTCTGGCCTGCATGTGACTCCAAAACTGTTGCAATGTGATTGACTCTTAACTGCCCTTGGGATAATTAGTAATGGGCGATAAATATTAGTCTAGCCAGTAACGCCCTCATACTGTGAATAAATCCATGTTTATACTTGACCTGCTTCTGTTTTCTTATGTTCACCGATCCTATAGCTACACTCCCTTTCTGATCTGGAATCTATGCAAAAGTAAAATAACTTGATACACATTATTCCTGCTAGAAAGTAGATTATGCCTCCAGTATTAGATTAAGAGGAATGGGAGGAATGTTGCACAGAACAGTAACCAGTATGCACTACTTGGAATGAATCATATATATTTGTGTTGAACATTCAATGTAAATGTCCTAGCATGAGTCCCTTTTGCTTTACTCTTATTGTTAATTTACAAAGTTTGTTTATCGTCCTGTCAGATGTTATCAACATCAGTAAATATCATTGTTTGCTTTTATTGGTGAGCAGTTCTTTCGAACAATTAGATTAAACATTGATTACGTTTTTTTCAGAGACTGTCCGCAGCAGTCAATGCTATAACAGAGCAGTCGTAAACAGGAAATTAGGGTACAATATTTGAATCCTCAGAAAGCCATGGAATTTTACAGCAGATTTCAAGGGATGTTTTCAAATGCACAGCTGTCACGGATCAATGCCAATGTGTGTTGTCTTGGCTTTAATGGTTATTGCCAACTGTCCATAAATTAACCCCTGTCTTCATAGTTGAGGAAAATCACCAATCAATGCTTGTTGAAAATGATTTAGCTTTCAGTAGAATTGGCCATTTCAAAATCCAGGTCCTTGCCTAAACCATTATGCCCCCGTGACTCTGAACTGTTCCAATATTGGGCCAAACTGATGACCAGTAATATCAACCTGAACCTGCAAAAAATAATTTTAGAGTTATATTTTTGAGATCGTCTTTGCCTGACTGTCAGGTTTGAATGAACAGAGTATTGCTAGATTTATGGGTCAGCTCATTCAGGTGTTTAATATGACTAAAACAAAGACATCCATTTCTCCCAGTGGAGAACCCAGAAAAAAGGGAGAATAACCTTAAACTTCCAGGATAGTGTTGGGAAGCAATTTGTCACACAATAGGCTGTGAAAATCTAAAACTGTCTCGCCTAGAATTGGACAACTTCAAACTTGGGTTGATTTATTTTTTATTAAGTAAGGACATTAGGAGTTCCACAACTATGCTGGGCTGATGGAGTGAACTAATTGGTGGAATAGGCTCATGGATTTGAATGGCTTGATGTTTTACCGATGAAATGTCTAGGCTATTTTTTGTTAGACAAAGAAAAATATTAAGCAAGTGTTCACAGGACAAGCCTTTACTCTCTAATTTGCACTTGGGTGGGCTGTACATGCTAGGAGAAAGTGAGGACTGCAGATGCTGGAGATCAGAGTCAAAAAGTGTGGCGCTGGAAAAGCACAGGCAGTCAGGCAGCATCCGAGGAGCAGGAGAATCGATGTTTCCGAGCATAAGCCCTTCATCAGGAATGACAAATGAAGAGCTTATGCTCGAAACGTGAACTCTCCTGCTCCTCAGATGCTGCCTGACCGGCTGAGCTTTTCCAGTACCACACTTTCTTGTACGTTCTCAGATCCTACTTTGCTTAGATTAATGAGGCTGCTGACTGGGCACTGAATGTATTCCAGCAGAAACCTGAACTAACTTCACTTCACAGCTGCTCATGTCTGCAGCTCAGATGCACTTCAAAGCAGTACTGGAGTCTCCACTTTTTATATGATGTCCGTGGAGGTCCATCTCTGAGTAAAGCTTTAGTCTCTTTGAGGAAGAAGATCTCTTGGATGAAAACACATCAACCAGCAGTGGAGCTATCTTTAGAAAAAGTGTTCTCCAGTTTATTTTTGCTCAATATTTTCCTGATTTGAGGGTTTGACATTCAATCACCCTGATTATTATGCACTGAAACCATGGTTCACAGAGTACCTGCACTCATTCATATTGAAGTGAGCAAGATATAAACTTGGCATTTCAGGGAATAAAACTGGGTGCCTCCACCCCGTAACAAACACCTGAGATTTGATCTTCTGTCATTGCCACTATTGTTCGCACATAGTAGTTATTGCCAGAAGCATTGTTTGTCAGTTCCATGATGCAGATAGCATGACTTTTATTAAAGGCGGACTGTCTATTAAAGCAAAGGTAGGAAATAAAGATATCCATAATGGAAACTCTTGACAAAGCAAGCACCAAAGTGCACAGAATGATCCAAATTGATGGATGCAACACTGCACATATTAGTGGAGTGCATGAGCAAGAGGAGAAATGTTATGGCCCTGCAAGTATCCAGGACACCTTCAAGGACCACCTTAAGGGAATGTGAGCAGGTAGCGAGCCAGTAGGCTCAACTCCCAGCATCATGGCATGGTGGCTCAGTGGTTAGCACTGCTGTCTCACAGCACCAGGGACACAGGTTCGATTCTAGCCTTGGGCGACTGTTTGTATGGCGTTTGCACATTCTTCCTTTGTCTGTGTGGGTTTCCTCCCACAATCCAAAGATGTGCAGGTTAGGTGAATTGGCAATGTGAAATTTGCCCATAGTGTTCAAGGATGTGTTGGTTAGGTGCATTAGTCAAGGGTAACTGCAAGGTAGTGGAATGGCTCTGGTGGGTTACTCTTCGGACAGTTGATGTGAACTTGTTGGGCCGAAGGGCCTGTTTCCACGCTGTAGGGATTTTGATTCTAATACAGTCTGGTGTGAGAATCTGACACGAGAGACAGGAGTGCTCAATGACACTGAATGCAGCTTCATATTCCAGCCCGTCCAACCAACCTCTCATACTAAAAACAGCATTACACAAATGATTTTCTCTTGCCTGATGTTCTCTACCTCAACAGCACCCTGTGTCAATGCTGCAACAGTCTGCCAACTGGTTATTTTTGTCATGTGACAACAACCAGAAGAAAACCTTCTGCTGTTAATCCTCCGAAGTTCTTCATAATTTTACTAACCTTTATTAAATCTCCTGTTAATCTTCCTTACTCCAGTTGAAATAATTATAGTGCCTCATACCTTTCCTCAAACAATAATTTCCCATCTTCAGCACCATGCTGGTTAACCTATAATTTTAATGTGCCTCCAGAAGGAATGTGAATATATACTATGTACGGTGACTCAAACAATGCTTCGTGCAAACTTGTCATCCAAGATGTGTCAAACATAATAGCAATGTCCTATTCTAATCCTGAATTCTGGCAAAGGAACCGTATATTAATCCTGCTTTAATGACTTGTCTATGATTTTGTGGAAACAAGGGAATCATTCCCTGCTACACACTGTAATCTGATTTTATGTAATTTTGCTGTTCCAGTCATGTTCCAGCAATATTTAATTTAGGCAGCGTTGTTATTGACCAAGGCATGTTTTGAACCAATAGAAGTTTCTTGCAAATACATTATATGTCTATTTTGGCAAGTTCTTTAAGGTCACTTAATTAGCTATCACCAATCTCTGTTTAAGTGGATTTGGCTGGTTTGGATCTGGCACAGACAAGACTCAGTTCTTCATCATAATTCACAGAACATCATTCTGTATACTGTATTTTCTGTTTTTCACATCTCTTGGTTTTATAAAAGCAAGGCTCCTCTTATTTATTTACTACAGTTAATTTTTTTTGCAAGTAAGCTGACACATTATATAAACACTATTAACATTCTCTGTGGTGTTAGCTTGCGAAAATGAAATATTCCATTGGCAAGGTGACAGGTGGCAGGTGTGTGCCTCTTTCTACAAGTAGAACTGTGTGTGACACAATCACAGGTAATGTAATTGCTCCATGTTCTCATCAGGGGTCATGGGCTGTTTGAATAATCCATTAACTAAACTCTATTTGCTTCACAGTATGTTCCTGGGATATGACCTGAATACAAACATTTTGAATTCTGTTCTTTCCACAATTTCAGTTCTGTGCTTAAGTTTGCTTACAGGGAATGTTAACTCATATGTTAACTGTTCTTTCATCTCTGCAACATTCTTGAAATGAGAGACACCAAGGGCATTTGGACAAAGCTGATGATATCTGTGTGTAATTACAGGGAATTCAAAGGAAAATCAAATGAATGAGAGAAATTTGTTAATTTGATAGACCAAATGGCCTCCTTCATGTTGCTGATTTTGCCAGTATGGATAAAGTTTTTGTTTTATTGTGTGATAATTTCTCTAAAATCCAGGGGGAAACACTAATTACTCTATCTGTGGTGGTCATTGTGTATGAGTTCCCTTGGTAAAAGAGAATGGCCTGCCCAGCTAGAATGCATCACCTGAGCCCTTTATAAAGCAGATTCCCTATATATAAATAAAGCAGACCACAACATGCATGGCCAGTGGTGTACTGGTTAAAGCGTTTGACTGCGGATCAGGAGTTTGTAGGTTCAACCCCGACCTGACTTGAATGCAACTGACAATATTGCTATACTTGTGATATCTTTCTGGTGATGTCGTGACACTGTTCCTACTTCAGAGCCAGGAGACCTAGATTCGAGTCTGACCTGCTCCAGAGATGTATAAGAGCATCCCTGGACAAGTTGATGTTTAAAAAAAAACAGACACAGGGATGTGTCTGCTAAACTTTCCACCCCAGGCTGGGACTAACTTATGCACACCAGTAAATTATGTTCCTTTCTCATCATGCTTCCTGAGTTATTACTCAGGAATGGACGGCACAGTGGCTCAGTGGTTAGCACTGCTGCCTCATAGCACCAGTGACCCAGATTTGATTCCAGCCTCGGCCGGCTGTCTGTGTGGAGTTTGCACATTCTCGTGTCTGCGTGGGTTTCCTCTAGGTGTTCTGGTTTCCACCCACAATTCAAAGACGTGCAGGTCAGGTAATTTGGCCATGCTAAATTGCCCATAGTGATAGCTGCATTAGTCAGAGGGAACTGGGTCTGGGTGGGTTACTCTTCAGAGGGTCAGTGTGGACTGGTTGGGCCGAAGGGCCTGTTTCCGCACTGTAGGGAATCTAATCTAAGATAATCTAATCTAATCTACTGATATAGGATTAAAAGCAAGAGATTGGTGGGCAAATGGATGAAAAGCAGCTTGTTGCCAACAGACCTTAACAGACAGCAATTTGCATAGAATGCTGCAGCTTAGTGGCTGGTCACCCTTAGAATGCACTGAGATTTAGGAAAATGTACAGTTCAATTATTGGAAGTTGAAGGGGAAAGCTTAGCTATTTAACAGAGCTGGTGCCCTTTATCCGTTTTCAAACTAGTCGGTAAAATCCAGTCTTCATTCCAACTCGAGCTGTTTAAAGCACCATTTGAAATCAAGAAGGAAATCCCCTAGTACTATAACTTCTACGTTCGCTACTTCAGATAATATAATATTTCTGCAGGGTTTTCATGGTTGACCGGAGAAAAGAAATTAGCATTAAAAGATGGAGACCCTCACCCTCCCCCTCAGAAAATCTTGTTCAGAAGAAGAGTCTTTGGACTCGAAATGTTCCTCTTCATGGATGCTGCTAGATCCGAGGTGTTTCTCCAGCATTTTTTGTTTTTATTTCAGATTTACAATGCCTGCAAAATTTTGCTTTCAGATAATTAAGCAGCTCTCTAAGCATTTTCCTTCTATAATGACAGGTTTGGAAACAAGTTTGGCAGCTTGAAGAAGTCCAGTTTGACTGAAAAACCTATGAGTTCTGAAGGAAATTTAATTCACTCAATGATGTTTTAATACCTTGAGTATCTCTCTTCTGTATCCCCCTTTCCAGCTCTTCATCTCTCCTAGCCAATGTGAACCATCAAAGTCTTTTCTATGAAACTAAACACAGCTAGCAACCATAGCAATAGGTTGAGTTGATCGAGAAAATGGAGCTATTTCCTTGGTGTCCCAGCTCCATTCTGCTCCACAGCTACTAATTGGTGCCTGTTCCTGGTCCTTCATCAATTAACCCTTCACATCCATTGAAACTAGAAGCTTTGTCTGCTTCCTCTCAGGAGTGGATTTGCAACAGAGCAATGAATCTAATTTCTGAATGCCATCTCATCAGCCAAAATGCTTCCTGAGGCGGAACTGTAGTTAAGGTAAATAGTCCACTTAAATGTAATTTTTTTTTCCCTATCCATCCTGAGCAATGGGCTGCCCATTTCCAGCATCTGTTCTTATGTATTTCTATTGATTTGGTGATCTGCTCTGCAGTAATTGTTGGTATTTAGTTTCTTGATACTGGTACACTATATGGCAGTTAGTCTGGACATAAATCTCATTAATAGGTTGTGAAATGTTGCAGTATACCTTACTGCACTGTCTCAATACCCATTCGACCCCTTCAGATCCAAAAACATCTGTCAGTGCGTGACTGAATGTGCTATAGCTGTTCTGCAATGAAGAGTTTCAAAGGTTCAAAACCGTTTGAATGGAGCAAGTTTTTGTAAGCTAACTAGCTACTTTTTATTCTGTGAATGTGATCCTTATTTCAGCACTTTCCCATCATGGGAACCACCCTTCCAATATTGACTTTGTCAAACTTTTGAAGAATTTTCCCTGTCTTCAGAAGCTTTATCTTCCATTCTTTTAAACCTTTGCAAATATTGTGCTCATTCACCTTCTCATCCCAAAAGCAGTCTGGTAAATCTTTGTTACACTTGCTCTAAGACAGGCATATCCTTCCTGAGGCAAGGAGATTATAAATGTGTACAGTACAACAGGTATGGTCTGACCAAGGCTCTGAAAAATTCCTGAAGAAGAGCTCATGCCCGAAACGTCGATTCTCCTGCTCCTTGGATGCTGCCTGACCTGCTGCGCTTTTCCAGCAACACATTTTCAGCTCTGATCTCCAGCATCTGCAGCCCTCCCTTTCTCCTCTGAAAAATTCCCGCAAGGTTTCTTCACTGATGCAATCCCTTGTTACAAAATCACCTAGAGTCCTCTGATAACCAAAATTTCCAAGACTTTTGCCATTTAAAGCAAAAAATCTGCTTTTCAATTTTACCTAAAGAAATGAGTAATTGTTACAGCAATGTGTTCCGTCTGCCAAGTTCTTCCGCACTCATCTAGCTTGTCTTTATCGTTGCCTGTCTGTATGCTCCTCGTAACTTACTTTCTCTCACAATGTTGCATTATCAGCATTCCCAATTAGTCTCCTCATTTAATTCATTGATGCACGTTGTAAACAGATGAGGCCCAAGCACCAACCATGGCAATTACTGACTTGTTAACATCTGCCAACGTGAAAATTACCTGTTTTCTGTCTAATAATCAATCCTCAATCTAATGTGTATTTCTGTCAATTTCACAAGTGCAGTATCGTGCAATAACCTCTTAGATACCTCTTCTGCAAATTCAAATACACTACATATACTGGTTACACTTATCAGCCTCTAAGTACATCCTCAAAAAATTTGATTTGCATTTCATACATCCAAGTTGACTCTGTGAAATAAATTGTATGATTTTCTAAGCGTTCTGTTTTTTAAATATCGAATAATAGATTCTAGCATTCTCTTGACAACTTGTTCCTTGCCACTTGGCCTGAAGATTCATGATTCCTCTCTTTTTCCCTTTCTTGAAGATTCAAGTTATGTTTGGCACCTTTGAATGCATGGAATAGACAAGGGAATTTGGGAAGATCTGTTCATTATATCTGTAGCTATTTCTTTTAAGACCCTAGCAGTTAGGCCAGCATATCCAAGTAATGGCTTTTAGTTCAAATTATTCCTCCAGCACATTTTCTTTACAAATACTATATCTCTAAGTCGCTCATTATCACTAGATCTCTCCACATACTAACGGAATGTTTCTTAGGATTCACAATTATTTTCATTTCCAAAGGATTTTAAAGAGATTTCTGGGGGCTCTTTAGTTATTCCTCCCCCATCATGCAGTCATGTAGAGCTGAATCTTCACATTCTTGGGCAGGATCAATTTTGTTTCATGGGGAGAATGGGGGTGGAGGGTTTCAGTCTTGGCTCTTTCTGCCCTACTGCAGGCAATCTACAGCTAGAAGAAATAAAAGAGAGGGATTAAATGAGTTGAAAGTTGTTGGCACAGCTTTACCACTTGTCCAGCTGGGGGAAAGGTAGTGAGATGTCCTGAGAGAGTAGGTAGCTAGCACAAGAAGCCACGCAGGGTTAGTCTTGTAGGAAAATTGGATGGGTAGGAGTGAGTGACAGATGTTGTTGCATGTAATAATGAGAATGGTAGAACATGAGCCTTGGTTAAGGGTAGGTGCCGTAAGACAGAGTGAGTGAGCGCAAGGTAGCAGAGAGAAGATGGTGTCACTTACCATGGCAGAACATAGAACGTTATTGACCTTTTTCCTCTATTCCTGGGTATTCCTCCAGACTCCTCAAACTGCACTGACCGAGATGGTAACTGCAGACCTTTCTAGCTGGGCTGAATGACATGACCTCCTCTGTCAGTTCTTTGGGAAGAGGACATCACTCTGATGCACCATAACATTCACCAGCACCTCCAGGGCCCTTCCACAAAGCAGGGCACCAGTTTGCCCTTATCTCCTAAGTTTGAGGTAATGTTAAAACCATGCAGAGTGGTTCTGGTCTGCCAAGTCTTAACTGAGTGCATGCCAGACTTTACAAGTAGGCACTGTCCTGGCAGTGATCAGTACTCCTGTCTGCAGTGAGTGGAAGAATTAGATGAAGGTCGAAGAAGAGTAGACTTTTTAATGAGACGAATTTGAAACTATAGCATGAGAAAAATCAATATGGTGTGCAAAGAGAAACGCTCCGTGAAACTTGAGAACAAAATACTTTTGCCAAAATATGATAAGATTCAGACCTTAGATACTGTTTCCTCAAATTTGGAGAAAGAATTGATTTATTCTGATTATGTTATAGCCAAAGGCATCTTTAATTGGAAGACTAGTCAATGTAAGGAATTTTGACTCCTGCCCAAAACAGACATGCATTTGTGGGGTTGTGGCTTAATTTGAAAGCAGCAGCTGAAGTGTAGCCACCGGAACTGGCACTGTTCTGCAGGTCTTACTTGTGGGAGGGTGCAGAATCTACTTGTCAGGTCATACCAAAGAAGTGATTGCCAATTTTGTGGCATGGTGGTGGTGGAGAGGAGAGTGCATGGGCAAAAGAGGGGCTTATGACAAGCATGGGACAATTATTCCCCACAGTGCTCCCATTCCTCTTAACCCTACTGAACATAACTTTGAAAATCTCTCGGCTTTTGCAAGTTGACCACAGTAGCCCCTTTGAAGAGTATTATTTTAGCTGTTCACCATCACTCATGAATGGGTGGTTGGGCTAGTGTGCGCTCAGTTCTTGGCAACCACGATTTACATACATAAAAACAAGTGCCATGCTCATCACGCATATACAGGCCCATCTGAAAATGGCATCAGGTTGGCCTGGGGTGACAATGCTGTATCATTGATGCTATCATACCATTATCAGCAAAAATCCCAATTCAGCCGAATGGCCCTGTCTATTTATCCACAGAATTGATGATGTAACACTGGTGCTGTAAATGCTAAATCATACAAGGACTTGTAAAATGTGTTACAAACATCATAATTTACTTCTTTAGTAGTACATAATCATTTTTAATTTCAAAATCATGAGCAGAATGGCAGAGTCACTCAGACAAATAAAAGAATGAGAAGATACCAATTTAAAGAGACGTGCAAACAAGGCAAAAAAAAGACTTTTTCACACAGCGAGTAATTAGGGTTTGAAATGCACTGCCTGGAAATATGGTGGGGGCAGGTACAATGGAAGCATTCAGGAGGGTATGTGATTATTATTTGGATAGAAATGGTGTTCAGGGATATGGGGAAAGGCAAGGGAGTAGCACAAAGGATTAGAACCAGTGCAGGTAGAATGGACCAAATGGCCTCCTCCTGCTGCATAACAATTAGGTGATTCTACTTTAATTTTTGTTTCACTTCCAAGTAAGAGGAAAGCTACTTGTTGGTAACCCAGGAAACATCACAAAAAAGCTAAGATTGAGACTCTATCTAAGATTGAGACAAGACCATGGAGGTTATGACCAAGCTGTATAGAATTTTAGTTGGGCCACAGCTGGAGAAAGTGTCACATGGAGGTCTTCTTTAGTTCTTATTTCATCCCAAGGTTTGGCTTTCTGCAGACTGTTGAATATCGAGAGTAGCACTGTGTTCTCAGACTGCAGCTATGAGATTCAGCTTCTACTGCATCCATCAAATGTATAATGATTTAATAACTTGAGAAATAGCTCATTTTTTTGTAAATATTTACCTCAAATATGTTTGTCATTTTATTCAGCAATAAAAGATACACAATTTTAATGTGTCAAACCAAAGCTGAACCAGTTTCTAATCTTTTTTACAGTCATCACTTTCATCATATGAAAGGTATATTTGGTGATGAAATAGCTCTTTGAAGGTAAAATAATTTATATATGTGAGTAGGTTGATTTTCCTACCTGATTATTTGGTTCTGTTGTAGAAAAAGTGATCTGTCTGTTTTGATCTTGTAATCATGTGTCGATTTAAAACAACTACTATTCAATTACAAACCTTGAATTTAATCCTGGGAGACCACAGTCTGATTTAAAAATATAGTTTAGCAATATAGATAAAATAAATGCCTTAATCCATTCTCCAGCAAAGAATACATTGAAATTGGAATTGGAATCCCTCCAGCAGTGAAATAAATATTTCTGTCGGTTGCAAAGTTACTTAGTTTCTTTGTGCTAACAGTGAGACTTTTGATCCATGGACTAGCGCATGAAAAATGAATCAAATAAAGTAAATTTCATAATGTTGTGAACAGAGATTCTTAAAAATTCCCTAACATGCTGAATAAATCGGAACTCAGCTGTTGCTCAGTTGGTAGCATACTTACCTCTGAGTCAGATGTTATGGTTCAAAATTCTTTTTTTTGAGGAGGTGTCTAGATGTGTTGATGAGGTCATGCAGTTGATGTAATGTCCCTGGATTTCGATAAGGCTTTTGAGAAAGTGTCACTTGGAAGACTACTTAAGAAGCTATGAGGCCAAGAGATCCAGGGCGGTTTGGCAAATTAGATTCAGAATTGGCATAATGATAGGAAACAGAGGGTGGTGGGTAAAGGTATTTTTGTGACTGGAAGCTTGTGTCCAATGGCGTACCACAGGGTTCAGTACCAGGTCTTCTCTGTTTGTTGTGTACGTCAATGATCTTTACATGCATTTGGATAAGTAAGTTTATAGATTGGTGGTGTGGTAAATAGTGAGAAAGAAAACCTTAAACTGCAGGACAATAGAGAATTAAGATTGTCAAATTACTAAACAGTGGCAAATGAAGTTTAATCCAAGAAATTGTTAGCTGATGAATTTTGGGAGGACTAATAAAGCAGGGGAGTGCTCTATACATTGAATGACAGGACCCTAGCAAATGCAGAGGACCAGAGAGATCTTGGTGAGTATGTCCATAGATCTTTTAATGTAGCAGGGCATGTGGATAAGTTGGTTAAGAAAGCATATGGGATACCTGCCATTGAATAGCAAGGTATTGAATACAAGAACAAGGAGATAATGGTGGAGCTGTACGGAATTTTAGTTACGCCATAGCTGGAGTATATTGTGTGCTGTCTGTTGGTTACCACTAGAGAGGGTGGGAAAGAGATATCATCAGGGTATTGCCTGGGATGGAGTGATTCAGCTATGAAGAGAGACTGGATAGGTTGAGATTGTTTACCTTTGAGCAGAGAAGGCTGAATGGGGAACTGATTGACGTATATAAAGTTCTCAGTGGTATAGGCAGAATAGATAAAGTGAAACATTTTCCTTCCTAGAGGGTCAATAACCAGGGGCCACAGTTTTAAGGGAAAGAGCAGGAGGTTTAGAGAGGAAAATTAAACTTAACCAGACAATGGTCTGAACACATTGACTGAAAGGATGGTAAAGGTGGACCCTCAAGACATTTAAGAATTATTTAGATGAATACTTGAAATGCTATAGCATACAAAGCTGTGGGTCAGTTGATAGAAAATGGAATGACAATAGATGAATGTTTGATGACTGATGCAGTTACAATGGGTTGAAGGATGTATTTCCTTGCTGTAAAATAAATTTCTATCTCTGATTGTCTGCCTCTAAATCCCACACCAGGTCTAGAGCACAAAAACAAGGCTGAAACTCCAGTGTAAGACTGAGTAAGAGCTGCACTGTCTTGGCCGATAATTATCCTTCAATCAACATAGAGAAACCCCAGAATATGGTTTATTACAACATTTCTGATTGTGGGAGCTTGTTCAGTGCAAATTGGCTGCCGCATTTAGTACATTGAAACAATAGCAATATTCCATCAGCTGTAGTGCTTTAAGATGCTCAGAGATGGTGAATAGTTCTATACAAGTGGAAGACTTTCAACTTGCACAGTTACAGATTCTAATTCTTCTGAATAAGTGTCCTTTTATGTGCAAGAGGAAAACTTCCACTGTGCTATGGATACTAAAATAATTAACTCATTTGTAAAATATACCTAGACTATTATGGTAAACATCAAAAACAAGAAGGACTTTTCCCTACAGTTAATAACACTTATTCCATTGAATATTAGCAGTTCTGTCCATTTTTGCAATGAAGAAAAATTATTCTGCACAATAAACAGAAAACAGAAATTCTTGACCCAAAAGATTAAAACTCCATACAATTGCACGTCATTTCACTGAATGTGACTTTACAACAGAGAGAAAGAAAAATTTGATAAATAAGTCAACTCACAGTAATATCACATCATTCAATAATATCACCAAATATTTCTTATAATTTTGCTATGAATTGCATTAGTGAACACAGCAGCCATTTTGAACACATCAAGTGAATTTGTTTTCCAATAAATATTGGAATCGAAGCTAAGCACAAACTGCAACAAGTAACAGGACAACATTAATAAACTTGCAAGTTGAGAAAAATAAAATTCAATAGGTTGAATGTAGGACATTTTGCAAGGAATTAGGAGGTCATTATTTCTCGAAAAGTATAAATCAAGAAACAAAAGGATCCTGCTGTACTAATCACAAATAATCTGCAGCATGGGTTAACAAGGCAATAAAAAAGCAACCAAGCAGTAGGTTTTATTTCCAGAGGGAATGAATTGGGAGGTTATGCTAAGCCTGTATCCTACCTTAGAGTGCTGCATATAGTTCCAGGTATCACATTACAGAAAATATGAGATTCTGGAAAGGATGCAGAGGAGATTTAGAAGGCTGATGCTAGAAACCCATGGGTCTATCTATTAGGACAATATGACGGACTGGGCCTTTTTTCTTGTGAACAATGATGGCTGAAGGGTGATCCAATAAGATCTTTGAAATGATGAATGGTCTTAATAGATTCGACAGAGTGAATGTTTCCTTTTGTTGGGAAAAGTGTAATTGGAGGCCATATAATGTAATCACCAAACGATCTAATAGGGAGTGCAAAATAAACTTTTTTTTTATCTAGAGTGGTAACTATGTGATTGTATACTTTTTCTTTCATTCATTTAAGTTGAATATGAAAAGAAAATGAGGGAGCAGGGTAATGACGGGGATTATAGATTTTGATCAGGAAGGATAGAAGGTAGGCCAAGAGGAGCATAAACACCAACAGAGACTGGTTGTGCTGAATGGTCTGTTTCAGTTCTTTATATTCTGTGTCAAGACCTCCCAAAGTAGGAGTTGGGACTCCCAAGTGATGTTACAGCTAAAGGTTTGAGGCCTTGAGCCGATATGGCAGTTTGCCTCCAATCTCAGGGGTCTTCTCACCCCCACCCCTGCCCTTCAGTTTTCACTGAAGGCTCACAAAAATTTTCAAGCCATGAAATGGGCTGACGATTGAGAAACACCCACCTATGTAACGTAATGTGATACACCAAAGAACAAAATGAGGAGATTTCACATTCATAATAGAAGTTCTGGCAACGCAGCAACACCCCTTTCAGCACTGCTGTGAATTATCTGCAGTAGTATAGTAGGGTTTGACTCCAACTCTATTGGAATTAGGTCAGAAAACGCTGACCTCGGCTGACAGAAGTTGGTTCCTGGGCTGAAAGTCCTTCAGTCATCTTTTATATTTTGAGATGGACAAGTCCTGTGAAAAACATTTCCTTATTGTAATCAAAACACTTTGATATTCAAGCTGCTGAGGGAGGTGAAGCTGAGGCATTCTGCTTCTTATCTGCTGTTGCAAGGCTCTGACAGACTTGTTGGAATAAAGCAGTCAAATGGAGGAATGCAAACATAAAATGTAATTTAGTTTCCATTTTAGCAATGGACTGAAAGCACTTGATTAAAAAAAGGGGCCACTGGAGAGTTTATACTGTAACCATGAATACTGATGGAATGCAGCAACCACACAGAGGTCATTTACAGGATTATTATTCTGAACAACTTCAACAAATTACAGTGTAATCACAGTGCCTTTTTGAGAGTGCTTTACTTAAGGGTCACGTTTAACTGTAAAGCTTAGACTGAAGCTGAAAATTACAAGGAAGTTTAGTCATGAGTGAATGATTAATCAACCTACACTATTACACTTTTGTACTGTAAATACATTTGAATTTAATTTTGACTGCTAATGTGGGTGATGGTGTGGAGTCTGTACGATATTAGTTGTCACTTTATGCACTATTAGTTTATCGTATTCTAAGGAGCTGTTACCATAGTAGACTCTTCCACTTCGAGGTTCCCGTGCCAAAGACAAACAATGATTTACCGTCAAAAGTAATTCTGATGAAATATTGTTCACCTCAAACGTTAACTTTTCCCACTTTGAATTGATGCTGCCGCTTGACTGCTCCCAGCAGTTTCTGATTTTATTTCTGTATTTCAGCCACTGCAGTACTTTGCTTTTGATTTCCCATTGATTTAATTAATTAAACAAGCCACTATGTAATATTTCTAAATGCATCCAGTATAGGGAGCCTTGCACTGATGATAATGTTTCCATTTTATTAACTGTTGATTGGCAGTGAGAGGGAAGAACTAATCCACAACCATTGTTAAAGGTTCTATAGCAAATCAGCAGGGCATTTTTCACTGAGCCTTATCTTCCTCCCACTGAAGTTCCCAGAATAATCATTAAAGCTCTGTTTAGAGATTTGCTTCCAAATCTCATTCTTGTTTGTGCATATCATAAAAGAAAACTTTGGAGAAATTTCCCATGCTAATGGAAAATTAAAACCACAGGACAGAATTTTCCCATTTTTAGTTAGTGTTTCATTGAGTAAGATTCATGACAACTGGTTCACCATGGCTTGAAGTGATTTCTCTCGTACACCCTTCCACAGTTTACCTTTTTACTTATGCAACTGGGTCCTTGGGTGCCTTTTTAAGAGAATTGAGTGACGGGAGAGATGAAAATACTTGCCACTGTGGTGTCTTTCCAGCTTTCAATGTTGTCATTGAAAACGTGATTTGCAGGGATGGAATGTTCCGCCCTACTTCACAGGCAAGGACCTGGTGGTGTTGGTGGATGGGGTGCTAGAGAGTCCTTTTTCCAACTGACCACCACCGGAGGCCACACCACCAAACACAGCCAGCCTGCACACACAATTTGCATCCCTCTATCTCAGAGCTGTGTCCCACGATGCTCAGCAGTTTGAAAGTCAATGATCTTTCACACCACAAGAATAAATGCCATTATTTTCACTGGGCTATCTAATACTCTGAGGGCCAACTCTGTCTCAAACTCTGCCATTACCTGCACATCTAAATGAGCATCATAGACAACAACCCTGACTATTACATGCATCATATCCATTCAATAGCACTCACCCACCTCAGATTCCCGAATTCTTCCAGCTGGCTATGCTTCCTGCTCACACACTGGGATTCCTTACCATCTCTCCTGGTCAAGTTTCACCACCTTCTGCTCTTTCATACACTCAATCCTTCTCAACATTCCCTTTCTCATAATAAAGGAAACATTTGTCTGCATCCCTCCACTCCCTCAGGCTGATGTCTGAACAACATTTCATCTACCCTACATTAATGCTAAAACTTGACATACAGATCCAACCATGGCACAAGCTTGGGACTGCAAGGACATTGATCCTGGATTCTGGTAGTTCCGAGTGCCTGGTTGACTATGACTGACTTCCTGTAGTCTAGTGGTATGAGACTGACTGACCCTGACTGACTGTAGTCTCCTTCTATCCTACTGAAGATGCCTCGCTTTTCATTCTACCACATCGCTGTGAGCTGAAAGTACCTGTAGAGTGGCTGCTGGCATATGTTGCTGGTCTGACATTGATGTTGCCTAGTCCTGTGCAGCAATATCTCCAAAACCCAATCCTATTGTTCCCCAGTGTCACAAGCTGCCAGCCTCCCCATCTTCACTTAAAAAAAATTCAATGCAAGCCACAAAGTCTGACATCTTGTAACTACGTACTTGTGCTCAGAAAGCATGTGAGCCAGTCAGAGGCTGGCAGTCTGTAAAAGTTAGCGAGCACTCAGAAAGCAAGGTAGCAGCAGAACAATGCATGAAATTTGTGTGTGTACCAGTGTGCAAAAGTACCTGGCAGAAACATGCAAGTCCCAGATATCCATGAGCTGCAAGGTGAAATAAAGTTAAAAAGCGGTGTTTGAATCAGTCCAAGAACAGGTATGATAATGTGGTCAGACTCGTAGTTTGCTAATACCAACTTGTGTGAATGACAGCTCGAGAAAGCTGACATCCATGAAGGATATATAGGGATGTTGTCATGAAGAAGCATGTAGTTGATCGCAGGACAAGCAATAGGAATGCTGCAGCTTGATATGTTGGGACTCTCCATGTTGTCAGTGAAGGAAAGAATTTGCAGTGTAGTGTATACAGAGAACGTTGATTATCCATAGGACACAGGCGAAGAGTATTTCATTCCATCAATCAAATCCCGGATAATCGAATGTCGAATAACATAGTTTAGCCAAGCATCGGGACCTTGCGATGTTGCTGGATGATCCAATAGTTAGATAATTGACTGCCGAATAGTCGAGGTTGCTCTGTATTAGAGCTGAAAAATGTGTTGCTGGAAAAGCACAGCAGGTCAGGCAGCATCCATGGAGCATGAGAATCGACGTTTCGGACATAAGCCCTTCTTCAGGAAAGGCTGAAGAAGGGCTACTTGAAGAAGGGCTTTTGCCCAAAACGTCGATTCTCCTGCTCCTTGGATGCTGCCTGACCTGCTGCGCTTTTCCAGCAACACATTTTTCAGCTCTGATCTCCAGCATCTGCAGTCCTCACTTTCTCCTAGTTGCTCTGTATTAGGTGAGTTGAGGCTAAAATGAGTTGCACATTTATGTAAATAAGCTAATCACCACTCATTGACGAGATTCTGAATTGCCGTTTGAACCTGAGGGGAAATCTGGAAAGTTTTTCTCAATGCCAAGAATCAGAGGTTTCATTTACACAAATTTTGTTGCTATTATTCTCACTGCAATGTGCAATGATTCACTATTAGCTTCTGTTACTGATGAAAACCAATTCTACTCGATGGTGGATGAGAACTTGCCATTGTGAAAAGCTACACCAATCATTAACACTATTTAAAGCTGAAATGTTGAGAGCAATGGAGGACAAAAGTTATAAGAAGAGAATAGCTTTAGTTTGAATAGCGTGTGAACTTGCTAACAATATGAGTTCAAGAATATTCATCCTGTCTATACTCGACACACATTTGAAATGTTCTCAATTATCATTCAGTGAATGAAAGGTGAAGGGAAAATGACTGAATGTAATGTTGTTGAACCTGAGTGTGGAGGCCTTTACTATAGTGTTGTAATAAATTTTGAACCGTGTAAGTAAGATGAGGAACAAAGTTGACTACAGACCTGCAAAGGTAGTAATTAATCATTTTACACTTAAGAAGGAAAGCTACATAGACATCTCCTTTACTCAGCTCAATGTGAAGTATAAAAGGTGAATCAGCCTTTTAGTTGGTGACCGCATTTATCAACAAAACAGCTTTACTAGAATGGAACTCCAAACACTTAGTCAAAGCTCACACTGCATGTGTGTTGGCATTAAACAAACATGTGAATGAGGTGTCAGAGTGATCAACTGACTTGGCATTAAGCAAAGAGGCAAATGTGGTAATTGACCCAATGATTGCCATGAGGAAGTTAACGATTAAACAAATTGTGGATTAAATTTATCTCTTGAGGATTTGTCCAACAAAAAAAAACACATCATATGCATGCGGAATATTTGCATTTTCAAAGGAACTAATACCTTTTCTACATTTTGGGAAGTCAGCTTTTATAATTTGGGATCTGAAGCATGACATATAGCACAAGTGGACACATCCCAGTTTTTGTCACCCATACCCTTTTTGGATCAGAAAACTGATAGAATATGCAATTTTGCCACAAATAAGTTTGAAATAATGGGAACTTTAAATAATTCTGCATCAGTTTGTTGACTTGTAGCTATTTATGGACACTTAATATTCTGTGATAATAATAAGGTAAAACATCCAGATATTCACTAATAAACATTTGGAGGGTAAGCAAGCCAGAAATGAAATGTATTTTTTCTTATCTACTCCTGTAATGTGAGCATCTCTGGCTGGCCAGCAGTAGTTGCCTGTCCCTACATGTCCTTGAGATGGTGATGGTGAATAGCCTTCTCAAATCACTGTAGTCCACATGCTGTAGGTGGACCCACAATGCCCTGGAGGAGAAAGTTCCAAGATTTCGACACAGCATCGATATAATTTGAAGTCAGGGTGGTGGTGGCTTGGAGGGGAACCTGCAGGTGGTGGTGATCCTACGTATCTGCTGCCCTTGTCCTTCCAGGTGGAAGAGTTTGTGGATCTGGAAGATGCTGTCTAAAGATATTTGGTGAATTTTTGAGTGAATGTTGCAGATTGTATACCCTGCTGCAACTGAGTATCAGTAATGGAGGGAGTGGATGTTTGAAGATGTGGTGCTAATCTACCAAGCTGCTTTGTCCTGGATGGTGTCAAGGTTCTTGAGTGTTGTTGGAGCTTCACCCACCCAGGGAAGTGGGGACTATTATTTTACAGCCGTGACTTATACCTTGTAGCTGGTGGACAGGCTTTGGGTAGTCAGGAGGTAAGTTACTTTCGATAGTATTCCAATCCTCTGACTTTCTCTTGTAGCCACTGTGTTTATGTGGTTTGAACAATTGAGTTTCTGGTCAGTGGTAATCCTAATGATGTTGATAATGGGAGATTCAGTGATGGTAATACCTTTGAAGGTATGGAGGTATGATGAGTAAATTGTCTTTATTGGAGATGGTCATTGCCTGGTGTTTGTGTGGCCACAAATGTTACTTATCTGCTGGACTCTGTTGACGATGGAGGTACTTGTGGAGCTTCCTCCTCCAGTGAATTGTCCAGCACGAATGGATGTGGTACGACTGCAGTGGTTAGATCTGATCCCTTGATCCACGTGGGCCCCATTTCACTGTGTGGCGGTTCAGCAGCACAATTTGGTCAGAAATAATGCTACCAACATCAAAAAGGTCAAGCAAATGGCCCCGAGAGAATCCCTGATCATGACAAAGGCTATAACCAGGTGATCTGGAGTGTTCTCTTGAAGCCTTAAGCCCTTCCAACAATAATACGATAATAAACAATCGAAAAGCAACCACCCATCTTGTTATTTTATGTCAGTGTCAAGAAGTGTGTGTGAGGGGCAGGGTAATTTTAATTTGGCTACTTTAAGTATCTTGGTAATATTTATACCATTGCTCTCTTATTGCACTTTCTCCAACAACCTGAGAAATCCCAATTCTGTTTTGCAGAAATAATTCTGGAACTATTCTGGTAGGTGAGATCTGAGCCAGTCAGGTGATATAAACAGGTAACAAGGTGATCAAAAGGACATGCTTGATCTCACTTGGAACTTCTTGATTGAAACAGAAGTTGAAGTCCATTAAGTAACAAGATTTCAAGTAGTTAATGAAATTAATGTTGTCATTGAAACTATGAAAATTAAATGTTTTTCTTTCTCTCAATACATGCAAAATAACTGTCGGATTTCGCAGCCCAGGAGTTATTCTGCACTGCACAAATTGCAAGGTCAGAACAATTCATTATGCGTGAAATTAAAAAAAGCGAAGTGAGGCTATCGGCATCATTCAAGATTGGAGTCAGATTTATAGTGCATGAGATAAGATGGAGAACTGTCATAAGAGAGAAAATGTGAGGCTCAACATATCTTGTAATTGGTAATCTGGGTGAAGTAATTGCAGTGTAATAGCATTTTGGGCATTCAGTTGTTGGTTGTGCATATGGAGATGTTCTGCTCAAAGGAACAATGAGATTTTAATACCACACTCTCTAATTATTAAAATTACCAGTGGCTAACAACACATCTGCATTGACGTCTGTACTAGAGTACTTGGATCCTTATTCAAAGTCTCAAACAGCTCCGTTCAACAGAATAGGATGACCTTAACAGGTTTAACACTCATTTTAAAAAATAAAATTGATAAATACATACCACTGCAATACAAGTTGATAAATTATGCTGGTAGCGCATAAATGGAAACTTAATTTTATGTCATTATTTTGAGAAAAATCTCAATGTTTACAATAGATTATTCAGTAAAACATATTTGCGGTTTGCAAAAATTAAAACCCCATTAAATTTGTTAATTTTGTTTCACTGCTTTGCTAATCAAATCTTCTTCTAATGCTTTCCCCGTGATACCATATAACAGACTGCACTCTTAAATACAAATTAAGTTTATATTTTGAATAAAATCTTAATAAAATTCTTTACAGTGGAGAGACTCACTCATCCATGTGGTTGACTCACACTTGTCTTGTAAGCAAAAGTTCCACTAAACTCACTGCAGTTGGAGAACTTCCAAATCTCAGATGTGTTTGTCGTATGCCATGTTCTTTCCTTTAATAAAGAGAACAAATGCATAGAAACTGATTAATAAGTCTATCTACACATAGTTAGTAGTGGTGGAAAATTAAATGACATCCCTAACATCAATTATGGCAGAAACCACAAAAGACAAGCATTTGAAAGTACTATGTGTATGATCCACCTAGGTCTTCTTATAAAATCCCCCAAACGGATTAAGGCAGCATTCATTCTGCTGGTACCATATGGACTTGTGGGCAGAATCACTTTGATCTCAAAGAAGAGAGACCTATTGACAGGTCCTTCTAAAACTCTCTGCAACAATACCTATCGTATCAATGAAACCTGTAACGTGCAATAAATTACATCTTGTTAGGTACGAGTGACTTTTCTGGTTGTACCAGGAAGTAGTTTCCCTCTACCATAATCGACTAAGCAGGCCCTGTAATTTCCTACACTTTCAAAGCAGCAACTGATACAATGTAATGAGCTGGCATGCTCCTTCAACACACACCATTAATAATGTCAATATTCAACCATTGACTTCAATCTCTGATTCCAAAAATTGACTGATTGATTGTACTGGACATATCAAAGCCAGTAGGATCTGACAACAGCCTGCTGTGCTGAAAATGTGCTGTAGACTAGCTAATTCTAATAGATCAACAACACAAATATCTATTCGGCAAAGTGGAAATTTACCAGGGGTGTCCTGTCCTTAGACAAAGCCAAATAATTACTGTCTCATCGTCCTGCTCTGATTCATCAACAAAATAATGGAAGGTGTCACTGATGCTGTCAAAGATCAATAAAATGTTCATTGATCCTTAGTTTACATTCTGCCAGGATCATTGTAAGAATAATAGGGTTGTAATTGGAGGGCATTTTAACTTTCCAAACATAGACTGGGACTGCCATAGTGTGAGTAAGGTAAATTTTGATGACACTAGGCAGGAACTTTCAAAAGTTGAATGGGGAAGGCTGTTCACTGGTAAAGGGACGGTTGGAAAGTGGGAGGCCTTCAAATTGAGATAACAGAAGTCCAAAGACACTATCTTCCTGTTAGTGTGAAGGGCATGGCTGGTAACTGTAGGGAACACTAAAAGACTAGAGAAAATGAGGCTCTGGTCAAGAAAATGAAGGAGGCGTATCTGAGACATAGGAAAGTTAAAATGCCCTCCAATTACTTGAAAAGGTTCAGTAAAGATTTACAAGGTCTTTTGCTGGTTTTGGAGTTTTAGAGCTATAGGGATCGAGTGAATCCCTCAAGGAGTGTAATGGTTGTAGGAATATGCTTAACAGGGAAAGCAGGAGGGCAGAAAGAGGACAAGAGATAGCTTTGGCAAATAGGGTAAAGGAGAATCCAAAGAGATTCTACAAATACATTAAGGACAAAAGAGTAACTAGAGCGAGAATAGGGCATCCTTAAAGACCAATGAGACTGTCTATGTGTGGAACCACAGGAGGTGGGTGAGATGCTAGACAAATATTTTTGCATCAGTATTTACAGTGGAGAAGGACATGGAATCTAAGAAACTTGGAGAAATAACCAATGATTTCTTGAAAATTGTCAATATTACATAAGAGGAGGTGCTGAAGATCTTAAAACACAGAAGGCTAGATAAATCGCAGGACCTGATCAAGTGTATCCAAGAGCTTTGAGGGATGAGATCGCTGAGCCCGTTGCTGAGATATTTGTATCATTGATGGCAAACTGGAGGGTGGCTAATGTGGTGTCATTGTTTAAGAAGGTGGTAGCAAAAGCCAGGGAACCATAGACCGGTGAGCCTGATATCAGTGATAGGTAAGTTGTTGAAGGGGATTCTGAGAGACAGGATTTACATGCATTTGGAAAAACAAGATCTGATTAGGGATAGTCAGCATGGCTTTCTGCATAATAAATCATGTTTTACTAACTTGATTGAGATTTTTGAAAAGCTGACAAAAAGTATTGATGAAGACAAAGCAGTAGACATTGTCAATATGAACTTCAGCAAGGCGTTCAGCAAGATTCCACATGGTGGACTGGTTAGTAAGGTTAGTTCACATGGGATCCAGCCAATCACAAAATTGGCTTGAAGGTAGGAGACAGAGGATTATTTTTCAGTCTGGAGGCCTGTGACCAGTCATGTACCGCAAGGATTAGTGCTGGGTCCACTGCTTTTCGTCATTTACATCAGTGATTTGGTTGTGAATATAGTAGGTATGGTTAGTAAGTTTGCAGATGACATCAAAGTTGGCAGTGTAGTGGACAGTGAAGAAGGTTATCTTAGACTAAAATGGGATCTTGATCAAATGGGTCATTGGGTAGAGGAGTGGCAGATGGAGTTTAATTTAGATAACTGTGAGGTGTTGCATTTTGGTAACACAAACCAGGGCAGGGCTTACACAGTTAATGGCTTTGAACAGAGAGGCCTAGGGGTGCAGGTGCAGAGTTCCTTGAAAGTGGAGTGGCAGGTAGACAGGTTGGTGAAGAAGGTGTTTGGCATGCTTGCCTTCATTGGCTATAACATTGAGTGTATGAGTTGGGATGTCATGTCACAGTTGTACGGGACATTGGTGAGACCATTTTTAGAATACTGCATTTAATTCTGGTCTCCCTGCCATAGGAACGATGTTGTTAAACTTGAAAAGGTTCAGTCAAGATTTGCTGTGATTGGAGTTTTAGAGCCATAGGGAGAGGTTGAATAGGCAGGGGCTTTGTTCCAATCGAGCTTTGGATGCTGAGGGGTGACCTTATAGGGGTTTATAAAATCATGAGGGGCGTGGAAAGGGTAAATAGCCAAGGTTTTTTTTCCCAGGGTAGGGGAGCCAAAACTAGTGGGTTTAGGTTTAAGGTGAGAGGAGAAAGATTTAAAAAGGATCTGATGGGCAACTTTTTCATGCAGAGGGTGGTGCAGGTATGGAACAAGCCAACAGATAAAGTGGTGGTGGCAGGTACAATTACAACATTTAAAACTAGATGAGGTTAGGATATTTGGTCGGCATGGTTGAGTTGGACCGAAGGGTCGTCTCTGTGCTGTATAATTCTATGGCTCTGTATGGCTCCAGATCTTAATACAGCCTTGGCCCAACTGTGGACACAAGAGCTGAATTCTAAGGGCGAGGTGAGAGTGACATTTTTTGATTTAGAGGTAGGATTTGACTGAGTGGGGCATCAAGAAGCCCTAATAAGATTGAGGTCACTGAGATTAAAGAGACAAGCTTTCTAGTGGTTGTAGTTGCACCTAATGTCTGAAATATCGATTCTCCTGCTCCTCGGATGCTGCCTGGCCTGCTGTGCTTTTCCAGCACCACACCCTCGACTCTGATCTTCAGCATCTGCAGTCCTCACTTTCTCCTTGTTGCACCTAGCACAAAGGGAAAAATGGTAACAATTGCCTCAGTCCCAAAATATTGCCTTAGGGGTTTCTCAGGATATGTTCTATATTAACCTGTTCAGAGATGTTAACTTGCAACTCTGGAGAAAGTGGGACTTGAAACTGTGCCTCCTGGATCAGAAGGAGAGACATTGCTGCTGCACTGCAAGAATCTCTCATTTCTCTGGATAATGCTGTTGGCCAAACTATCTTCAATTGCTTTATCAGTTACCTTCCTTCCAAGGTAGGATCAGATGTGTGAATACTCATTGATGAGTGAACAGTACATGGTATTTTGTTCCATTTGCAGTTCTTCAGATGGATAGGAATTACATGCCCATTGCAGCATGAACTAACCAGCATTGCCATCGATGAGTCTTTCAACATTAACATCCTGGGAATCACATTGAAAAAAAACTTAACCACAATTAAAAATGGGCAGTCAAAGCTGATCTTGCCAGTAATGCCTACATTCCATGAATTAATTACAAGATACGTATTTGGGCAAACCGTAGAAATTCACGTTACTCTGTTCTGGCTCTTTTCCAGAACAGTGCAAACATAATCCTACTCTCCTCCAGTCCAGTTTTTTTTTCCCTCTCTGTATTGTATAAGACAGAAGACTATATGAAATAGGACCAACAATGGTCTATCATTTAATAAAAGATTGTTGCTGATCAGTAGAGGTTTTAATTCCACTTCCTTGTCTGACTTTTTATATGCTGTTAGATCCAAAATCCATTTAACATTGAATACATTCAATATCCCAGTCTCTGCTGTTCTTTGATGTAGACAGTTCCAAAGACTGACGACATTCTGAGAAAAACAAACTCTTCCTCAACTCCACCTTAAATGGGAGATCCCTTATTTTGAAAATGTGCACCTCATGATTTCATTTTCCACCTATCTTTGTATCAGCAACAAATTCCACTACAGTACAGTCAGTTCCTTTATCTGTATCACTAATATAGTATAAATAGTTGATGCCCCCTAACTGGTACATTGGCACCTCTCAGTTATAGCTTACTAACCTGAAAATAACCCATTTGTCCTGACACTCTGTTTCCTGTCAGTAAATCCTCTAACCATGCTCATATGTTATCCCCAACATCATGAGCTCTTTTCTTGAATCATAAACTTTTATGAGACACCCGATCAAGTGCCTTTTAGAAATTGTCGCTTGAGATTGGGTGCTTCCATTCAACAAACTCGTGGTAGGTCTGTGAAGTCAGGCAGGTCTGTTAACTTTAGATAAATGAGTTAAAAATTAAAGGAAAATTAAAATTCATTAGTATCAAACAAGATGTGCAATTAAAACTAGTGAACGTTAAGGTGAGTGCCTGAAATTTCTTGAAGTGCAAAGGTGTTTTCTCCCACAGGCTACAACACTTTTGGCAATTTATTCCTGTGAAGAGCTGGGTTAAGGTTTAGAGTGGAAGAGTCGGAAAGAAGGATAAGTAAGAAGATAATTGAATGTTGGGTGAATGTAGCAATTCCTGTGGGAGTGTGTGGCAATAAAAGTAAATGATTGAAAATGTTGGCAATTAAGATGGATATTCTCAATGTTGCTTGACTTGCACTTCAGATGAATATTGTGGAAGCTTCACTTGCTAACTGGGCCATTGTTTGGCCTTCTGATTCGGCAGTATGCCTTCCTGCCACAATATTGTCACTGTGTGATTGGCCCAAAGGTCATATGTAGTCTCGACATATGGGCAGTAGACTTGCACCTGTAAAGCTCCTAAAACTAGAGGAAGAAGCAACCTTTGGGAAATAACCTGGCCTATTCCCAAAGACTGGGAGAGAGCCCATTGAAAGATTTGTACTGACTACTCTGGTAAAAGCCTGCAATACTGTGAGATAGTCTGACAGTTCAGAGATAAACTCATGAAACTTTCACAGGACCAGAACAGTAGGGATGGGAAAAGCTTGTGGATCAGAGACAGGTAGTTACTTTGCTCAGTGGTTGCTGCAGGAAATACACCCAGCAGAGTCCTTAGATTGCAGAGTGATTAGAGTTGGCAGACAGGAGTTCATATCATGGGACTTGTAAGGGAAGGGTAGTAATGGGCTTGGCAGCAAAGGTAGGAAGTTGGTACTCAGAGTGCCTTCCTGATGCCAGGCTCTTCGATCTGGCACTGAGTGCTTTTGAATGAGGGGATGTCCAACTGCCACCCCCACCCTTGGGCGACCACAAGAAAACACACAAACTTGCAAATTGTGGAGACATGCCTGCCCCCTGCAGGGCTAATACTAGCATGGCAGGAAGAAATTCTGAGTTGGGCATTAATTAAAGGTTTTAACTGACATTAAAATAGGAAGGATGTCTGGGACCTTGCTGACACAAATTTAATCTGGTTGGGAGTGGTAGAGTCTCCACCGGTTTTTTAAATATTCATGGTATGGTGGCATCACTGGCTGGGCCAA
Source organism: Chiloscyllium punctatum (assembly GCF_047496795.1). Taxonomy (NCBI): domain Eukaryota; kingdom Metazoa; phylum Chordata; class Chondrichthyes; order Orectolobiformes; family Hemiscylliidae; genus Chiloscyllium; species Chiloscyllium punctatum. Next base: position 27,499,040 of record NC_092780.1, on the reverse strand, counting down.
CATTTCTTGTCGATCCCTAATTATCCACAGGACAGCTAACAGTTGACCACATTGCTATGGGTCTGAAGTCACATGAAGACCAGACCAAGTAGGGATGGCAGTTTCCTTCCCTAAAGTACATTATTGAACGAGATGGATGTTTCCAAAGATTCACAGTCATCATTCGACTATTAATTCCAGATTTTTATCGAATTCAAGTTTCACCATTTGCCTTGATGGGATTCTAACTTGGGTCCCCAGTACATTAACTGGGTCTCTGCTGGATCAATAGTCCAGCGATAATATCATTAAGTTATCATTTCCCCTTTCCACTCAACTAAATGACTCCCTTCCAAACTCACTATGGGCGAAGACATAAAACAGCAACCATTGTTTTTACAGCAGGGCCACCTGTCCTCTGTGTTGGATTTGAAAGGAGGAAAGTTGAAAGTTTAAAGTTTACAAGTCAAGTTAAAGATAATGAAGTAATATGCTGATATACTTGCTCTCATAACATATATACTGAATAGAATAGGCACTAAAATCAGAAAATTGCTTTGATCAAGTCATTTATTTGAAGCATTTGTTATATCCAACTGGTTTCATTCAACAATTCCCTTGATCACCCTTGATCACAATTATTTTAACGGACAAATTTAATATAATTATAAAACAGAAGTACCTAAATTTATACAAAATTATGACTTAGCAATCTTATTTGATAAAAGATATTTATTTTCATAACTAATTTACTTTCATTTGCTTTACTTGGTTTCACTCTCATTTAACTAGATTTTCAATTATTACTGCAATGTCAAATAATTATTCTCTACATCCTTTCCAAACTCGTCAATATTAAAGTCTATGACTACATCAACCTCCTCAATGTTTGTTAATACTTTGAATATCTCATAATCAGTGTCAAAGGCAACATCTGTAGTATTGCTCTCTACATTTATAATGTTGCTGATGTTGAAATGTTAAATATTTCATGATAGACCTCTTCAGAAGTTCCTCTTTCTCATGCCAGAATAAAATAATTTCTTAGTAATCCTACTCAATTTAGTTTTTCAAGAAATGTTTTGATTTTGGTGGCTCTCTTATGAGGGGCAATTGTGTTTTACCACACTCTGAACACATCAAAGGTGGCTCATTTCTCCAGTTTGTTATGCCACAATATTCAGATACCTCTGATCTTTTGGTAATATCATATTATAGATCTTAATCTAAGGGTTGGATATACTATGTTGCTTGAGGCACTGTCCATCCATTCCCTATTCCATCCTGAACAAAATTATCAGTCAGAAGTCTACCCGTAAAAAAAGGCGGCTTCCTTGCAGCTATTTTCTGCTCAGCAGAATGTTAGTGGGTGTTTACTGCCCCCACCACTGCACCACCCCTCCCACCAGCACCTGTGGAGGAATTCCCACCTGGAGCTCTGTATTTCCAAAAGTACCAGGTTGGAGTGGTGGTCACTCCAAAGATTACAGCCAGCCTGGAAGAAGAAGAGGTTCTACAGAAGAGAAGTCTTGGGTGTTGGTGGATCTGATTGGAAATCCTCAACAAGATGGGTGAGGGGCATGGGACAGAAAGGCTCAAAATACTGGGATGGTGGTGAGGGACAATGTCTTGGGGCAGTGGTGGGTCTGCTTTTGCGAGGAGGATTCTTTCAATGAGTGCAGGGGACTGTTGCCTCACAACGTCAGGGACCCGGGTTCCTTTCCCTCCTCGGGCGACTGTGTGGCATTTTCACACTCTCCCTATGTCTGCGTGGGTTTCCTCCAGATACTCCAGTTTCTTCCCACAGTACAAAAAGATGTGCAGGTTAGTTAGATTGGCTATGCTAAATTACCTATAGTGTCCAGGGATGTGCAGGTTAGGTGGATTAGCCATGGGAAATGCAGGGTTACAGGGATAGGGTAGGGGCTTGGATCCGGGTGGAATGCATTTCGGAGGTTCTGTGTGAACATAATGAGACAAATGGCCTGTTGCCACACTGTAGGGAATTCTATGATTCTAGGACATCAGAAGAAAACTCCTCAATCCTTGCCCCATACCAGCCCACCCATTAGAAGCTGTTGGACTACCTATTTAGTGGACATAAGTTAATAGTGTGGGCAGGTTGGAGTCCCCCATAGTTTAGGAGACAGGTCAGGAGTATGGTACATTGGTCGCAGAGAGGCTACATGCTGTATTTTATGACTCCCCTCTCACCAAATTTAAACACTGGAGGGGCAGACAAAATCAATCCCATAATTATGATGAAAATCATAGATGAAAGCTTCCTTAAAGGGTCTTGATCTCTTGCAGCATTGTTTTCTCATGCATTTGGAAGCTCTGTCAAAATCCCTGCCTTTTCATTTTCCCAGGGTGATGTCTGCATCTTTACCAATTAATTATTATCTATAATATTGATACAAGTCTTTAAGATAATGAACGCAGATGGGAATTGTTTCCACCTGTGAAGAAGACCCCAAAATTACAAGCCACAAATATAAAATTGTCACAAATAAATGCAATGGTCAATTCAGGAGACATTTAACAAAATAGTGGCAAAAATGTAGAATATGTCCCAAAGAGATTATTGAGGCAAATATAATGGGTGCATTTAAAGCCATGCTCGAAGCTCACAAAATGCAGTTTGAGCTTAGTATTAAGGTCTTGGGTTTAGTGATCAAATTGCATTCTGCCCTCACTCATTTGTATGCATCTTGGGCAATGTGAAGTTAGTTTTGTTTACATTACAGCTGTGCGTTTTGAGAAATACTTCCTGATGTTGCTCAAATGACCTTCAATGATCTGGGTTGCTGATAAAGTAAGTGATTACTAATTAAAAGAAGTGCTATCTAGAAACTGAAGGCTGCAGCAGCAATAGCTTTACAATAGTTCTCCTGTATAATGGTGGAGATGGAAGAAATTCTGGCATTTGGATGATATTGAAAACAACACGTCTTGAACTCTTTAAATGTAGCATCCAAACCCTGAATAAATAGCTGCCTTGGAATCACTCCAGAGTATCTGCTATTTTCATAATGTTTGATCTCTGAGTAATAGTTTCTTTGGATACTTTTGGTTACAGTCTTCCATTGACAGCCAAGGTTAATGTCAATGATGATTGCAGGCATATTCTCTGCCATTAATGCAAGTTTCACACAGCAAGAATTCAACTAATGTGGTACCAGCAGTACAAGTCTATCAAGAAATAATTTGCAATGACTTTTATGGTCTGTGTATTATAATGACATAACTCATGCAGTGAAAAGATTGTGTAATGAAATGATCCAAAAATGTATCCACACTTATGACTGAATTTAAATTTTAAAAAATGTAGTGTTTGGGTTTCTGCCTGTGAGTTATGGAGAAATGAGAAAAAACACAGTTGAATTCAAGGCCACCTACATAAGAATGGGAGTAGTCCATTTAGCTTCTGGTTACCGTTCCATCATTCAGTGAGATTAGGCCGATCTGTGACATAACTCCATATAGTTATCTTTGTCCCTTATCCCTTAATACATTTGCTTGATTCCTATCTGTCACTCAGATTTAAAATTACTGATTCATTGAGCATCAGTTGCTAGTTTCAGAAGAGAACTCTGAACTTCTACCACCCTTTGTGTTAAAAGCATCTCCTCGATTATTCCTGTCTGGCTAGGCCTGAATCCTAGACCTCCACTCCTAAATAGTTTCTGATTATCTATCCTATTTGTTCCCCTTAATTTGCTGAAAATTGGATCAACTCGTGCTTTAACTTGCTGAACTCCAGAGAATACAATCCTGGTTTAGTATAACCTCTGCTGAGCATTCAGCCCTTGGCAATTCCGTTAAATCTATACCATTCTTCCTTCAAGACCCAAGTGTCCCATGTTCCCCAGAACCGCTCCCAAGTATGGGGAAACCAGGGCTTTGTATAACTGAAGGATGTCTTCTACTCCCCTTTTATTCCAGTCCTTGAGAGACATGGGCCATCACAGTATTTCAATGGTATAACTCTGTACAATGGTATAACTGAAGTTTGTATAGAGTTTAAGGCTCCTGAATTTGTGTAATTATACAATTAGGAGGAATACACATAAATCTGAAAATACCAATTTGTGAATGTTACATTCACAGCTCCAGTAAAGTGTTACAAATGAGCTGAATATTGTGGTCTACAGCTATGATTATCGAATCAGTAAGACAGGAAACCAACCGTAATTAGGTAACCACAAAGGCAGAAGAATCCAATGAATAGCTTAGGACCAATTTTGTGAAGATAATTTAAACACAAACACATTTGTGGGAATGTTAATGTACAAGTTCTGACAAGAAGATTTATTCAGTAGTCACGAGAAACTAGAACTCCAATACAGAAATACTAAAGATGAAGAGTTAGCCGTGGTTTAATTAGTAGCACTTTTAACTGAGTCAAAAGGTTGTGGGTTCAAGTGCCATTCCAGATTGTGAGTGCCACAGTTGGAGATGACACTCCAACACAGTAGTGCAAGTGTGTTTTGTCCTTGGAGGTATAGTCATTTATACAAAACGTTAAACGACATTCCTGTCTTTTCGCTCTGGTGGGTGTAGAAGCTATCATCTCCATGAATGCTGCTCGACCTGCTAAGTAATTGCAGCATTTACTGTTTCCAGTTCTGAATTCCATCATCTGCACCATTTTGTTGTCATATGTTTGCTTGTTATAGAATGTGCACATTATAGAAACTGCTCAGGATAGAAAAATTTGCTCATGAATACACCTGGACACTAAAGAACCAGTTCATGATAGGACCAGTAAATTTTCTTTCCATTCATTTCAGAGGAATGCAAATTACAAGGGTTTAGTAATGGGCAAGCAGTCCCATAATTGGGATTTCCCATGTCTAGCAGGCAAAACAAATCCTGAATGATCATGTTTTATTACAGTCAAGTGACAGCAAATGGGGCTTCTGCATTGAGGACGTGAGATCCTGTTGCACTATGATAGAACTTTATCTTAATTATTAATTTGTGATATAATAACATATTCTAGTAGTTTAGATGAATAACACACATTAAATAAAGAATATTCAGACTTTTCATTTGATTGAATTGTATTTTCAAATAATATAGAACTGAGTTAAAATTATTTATACTTCTTTAAATTATAGCATGCAATTCTGGTCTCCTTCCTTTCGGAAGGATGTTGTGGAACTTGAAAGGGTTCAGAAAAGATTTGCAAGGATGTTGCCAGGGTTGGAGGATTTGAGCTATTGGGAGAGGCTGAATAGGCTGGGGCTGTTTTCCATGGAGTGTCAGAGGCTGAGGGATGATCTTAAAGAGGTTTATAAAATCATGAGGAGCATGGATAGGGTAGATACACAAGGTTTTTTTTCCTGGGCTGGGGTAATCCAGAACTAGAGGATATAGGTTTAGGGTGAGAAGGGAAAGATATAAAAAAGACCTAAGGGGCAACCTTTTCAAGCAGAAGGTGGTGCATGTGTGGAATGGACTGCCAGAGGAAGTGGTGGAGGCTGGTACAATTGCAACAGTTAGGAGACATCGGAATGGGTATATGAATAGGAAGGGTTTGGAGGGATATGGGCCAGATGCTGGCAGGTGGGACTAGATTGGGTTCGGATATTTGGTCGGCGTGGATGAGTTGGACCAAAGAGTCTGTTTCCGTGCTGTACATCTCTATGACTCTACGACTCTATGTAATACTTGATTTCTCCATTTGTTAAACTTTCAGGGCTATCCCAACCTGAAGAAAATATGAATAATATTGGAATTATGTTCTAATGTAAAACTTATTATAAAAATAAATCCATCTTATGAGCTTGAATTATCTGGAAATGTTATTTTTAATAAAAAAATGTGGTTCCTTTTTTTTCCCCTTTATTCTTTCCTGAGATGAGAGCATTGCTGACAAATTACTGTTGAATTGAGTGGCTGGTTGGGTCATTTCAGAGTGAAGTTAAGAATGACTCACAGCCTACAACCATACTAGTCTGAAAACACCTGATTTCATCTGATCTTCAATGTTAAGCAGATTTAGGCCTGGTTAATACTTGGATGGGGAAATACCAGATGCAGTAGAAGGGCAGAGGTAGTGGCCCTAATCCTGGATTAGGAGGTCCAGGTTCAAGTCCCACCTATTCCAGAGGTGTGTAATGACATTGCTGAACAAGTTGATTTGTAAAATTTATTTTTTTTAAATGCATCACAGTTTTGCAGATCTTGGGTAACCGATAGACTGGAGCAGGTAAACATTGCAGATTACCCTTCCTAAAATAAATTAGTGAACTAGGCAGGCTTTTACAACAATCCACAAAGGTTTTGTGGTCAGAGTTACTGAGGCTATTTATTGATTTATTAATTGAATGGAATTTAAAATTCTACCAACTGCTGTAGTGGGATCTGAACCTGCATTCTCACAGGATTAGCCTGGGACTCTGAATTACTAATAAAGAAACATTAAAGCTGCACCCTTTCAAATATTATTCTATGTGTATTCCCTTTGTCATCAGTAACTCCAGCCACTGTTCTGCTTTATTTTCCTGTGATGATATTCCTACCTGGTACCTGCTTTTCCTTGTTTTAGAAATATGTCTCGATCACCTTTTCATGTTGTCTTATCATTTTCTTTCCAACAATATCCATTGCAAAAGGAAGACAGTTTATTTTAACAACCTTAACAAATACATTCACAGCCCCTATTAAATTCCCGAAGAAAATCCTCTCTTGATTTGGTTAGCTGTAGAAAGACTTTTCAATATTGTTCGAGGGACACACACTTGCTTGTGGGATGCTGCTCATTATGCAAAGCACTTTTTCAGCCCGAGACAGCATTGTTATTTGTTTCCTTTAATAGTGTGGAAATCAGAAACCAATGATAAATTGTTTAATTTCTTTCTGTGTAGCCCTTAGAATCTGATGAGATGAGATGATCAGCGAAAGAGTCAAAATTAATTGCCTCTGCTCTATTCAATTTTACACGACTTCTGTGATGCTCTTTCAAATGTACTTTATCTGTCCAGCCCAATCAGGCCAAGTATGACCAGCAGTAATATAGTCACCCTGAGCAGCTGAGAGAAATTATATGATTTACTTATTAAAGCTACAACAAGGTAATTACTCAGTTAATTTTTAGTCTTTTGCTAATAATCGATAACCAACTTTTCACTCAAAACATTAGTACTTTGTATCGATATTATTACTTTTATTGAACTTGTTTTCTAATGTTTTGAAGAACATTGGCCTTAATCACGAGTTAATAAATAATCCTTTGGAGATTGATTCAGACCAAATATTTTGGATGAGGCACATTATCTTGTGCAAAGAGAATTGAAGAGATTATTATTATTTGCTCGTCTATGTTATACAAAGTGAAGGATTGAATTTTTCAGGGATTTTTCCCAACACTCATTTGACCGTTGATAAAAAAATCCGTGAAAACTCTGAAGAAATATTCTAAGCAGAAACACCATCATTTCCTGGGTTTCTACGAATCAGCTGCTGAAATTGGGTTGAAAAACCACAAGAACTAATGTCAAGAAATTTAGAATCACCAGCTCTGTGCCCTCTAGAAAACAAAGACTGAAAGGTGACTTGGTCGAGGTCTTAAACATAATGAAAGGGTTTGATAAGTTAAACATGTCAGAGGTAACACTTGTAAGTAAGAACCAAATTAGGGAGGCATAAATATAAGCTAGCCACTGATAAATCAGGGAATTCGGGAGAAATATCTTTATAAAGCAAGTAATTGGAATGTAGAACTTGCTGCTCCAGGCCATGAGCTATTCACTTTGTGGTTGTCATAAAACTGAGTATCTTGGTAGGCCGCTTAAAATTCAATCATGTTGATGTGCTTCTGAAATTATATATAGCCAGACTAGAAGATGGTAGATGTCCTTCTGTCAAGGACATCAATGAAAAACATATAATTGTTTAAAATCCCAATTATTAAATCCTCAGGCAGCTGAGAAAATTTGGCATGACGGCGAATACCCTTGCCAACTTTTATAGGTGCGCCATCAAGAGTATTCTGTCTAGATGTATCACTACCTGGTATGGCAACTCTACCATTCAAGATTAGAGACGGTTACAGAGAGTGGTGAACTTGGCCCAGAAAATCACAAAGGCCAACCTCCCATCTACAAAATCCAGCTATCAGGCCCGCTCTCAAGGAAAGGCCGCCAGCATTCTCAAAGATCCATCCCACCCTGGCAATGTTTTTCCACAATCTCTACCATTGGGGAGAAGATACAGAAACCTGATCAGCTGCACCAGCCGGTTTGAAAACAGTTTTACCCTACTGTTGTTAGAATACTGAATGGACTCCCAAACTCTTAACATTCGCCTGTACCTGTGTTTTTGTTTTTGCTGCCATTTACCTGTTATTTACTCTCTATGCTACTTAACTCTGTGATCTGCCTGTATTGCTCACAAGGCAAAGCTTTTTACTGTGCCTCAGTACACGTGACAATAAATTCAATTCAATTTCACAATCATTATAATTGATATGAATTGTTTAGTTCCAGACTTACTGAAGTAACTGAATTTAAACTCTCCAATTGTTCTGGGGTTTGAGCTCACATCATGTAAATATTAATCCCAGTCTCACTGGTCCAGTAGCATAACCACTGCTTTACCACAAAACACAAATGAACACTGAAAGCACAAAACCAAAGAACAATGTTGGACTTCAGAGATAAAAACTAGAAATGGATCAAAGAGTAGTATGGCTGCACTTATGGCTGATGATTGTTCACTGTAACTAGATTAGATTCCCTACAATATAAAAACAGGCCCTTCGGCTCAACAAGTCCACACTGACCCTCCGAAGAGTAACCCATCCAGAACCATTCCCCATGTTTATCCCGACAAATGTACCTAATGCTATCGGAAATTTTGCATGGCCAATTCACCTGACCTGCACATTTTTGGATTGTGGGAGGAGACCAAATATTCAATGTATTTGGACCCTCTCACACTGCGCAAGAGATTCTCTCAGTTTCAATGACGTCACTCTGGAGGAATAGTCTCCTCAAACTCTCCTCATAAAATAGTCCAACCACCCCAGATTTCATTCTGGTGAATGTCATTGCACTCTCTCCACAGAAAATACCTTATTACTTTGATAGGGACTAAAACCAAAACAGTTCCCCAACAGAGCACCTGGACGAAACCCATGCAGATATGGGGAGAATGTGCAAACTCCACACAGACAGCCGCCCAAGGCTGGAATCGAACCCGGGTCCCTGGTGCTGTGAGGCAGCAGTGCTAACCAGTGAGCCACCATGTTGGATTGGCGGAGGCAGAGGGAGGTGGTGGTGGTGTGGGGCATTTTTCAAGTGCCATTAAACGTTTGTATGCAAGAGGCTTGAGTAATTCAAAAAGCAAATGGTATGTTGGTCTTTTCCACAAGAATACATGACTATGGAAGTAAAGATGCCTTGCTGTAATTATATAGAGCACTGGTGAGACTACTGTTGGGGAATTGTTTTGGTTTTAGTCCCTATCAAAGTAATAAGGTATTTTCTGTGGTGAGAGTGCAATGACATTCACCAGAATGAAATCTGGGGTGGTTGGACTATTTTATGAGGAGAGTTTGAGGAGACTATTCCTCCAGAGTGACGTCATTGAAACTGAGAGAATCTCTTGCGCAGTGTGAGAGGGTCCAAATACATTGAATATTTGTCCTGGCTAGTGACTCTAGAATCAAAGAACATAGTCTCAGAATAACATGTCAGTCATTCAGGACTGAGATGAGAAGGAATTCCTTCACTGATAATCTTTGGAATTCTCTACACCAGAGAGCTGTGGAAGTTCAATCATTGAACATGTTCAAGACAAATTGATAGGTTGCTGAATATTACTGACATTAAGAAATTTGGGGATGATGCAGGAAAGTAACAAAGAGGTATGTGATCAGTGGTGGCCCAATTCAAAGATAGAACAGTCTCACTGGGCAGAATGGCCAACTTGTGCTCCCATGTTTCTATGATGGGGTTAACTGAAAAAAGGGGGGGGGGGAGTGTGCTCATGTTTCACAATGGTTGTGTCCCTATCTTTGAGCCAGGAGACCTGGTTTCAAGTCCTACCTGCTCCACAAGTATGTAAGAACGTCTTGGAGCAGGTTAATTAGAAAATATCTTAAATAAAATGAGAAGACACATGGAGAGCATAAACCTCAACATGGACCCATTGGGCTGAATGGTCCATTTCTGAGCTGACAATAATTTGAGGAGATTTGCTGATTTACAATGAACAAGATGATAGACATTGTTAGTATAGCATTTACTTTGCAGTAATTATTTTCATTCTACAAATTGGTGTGAAATTAATACACTCTTGAATGTTAAGGCTTTTGACTTCTTTTGTTCTGTCACACTAATGACTGTGCTTCTACTGCTTTCAGGAGAAGGGAATTCTGTACTAATGACTCTTAACCCTATGAGAGAAAAATCTTCTCATTTGCAATTCAAAACTGTGACTTCTTATTCATAAACTACATGTGTCCTTGTTCCAATCTCCCACACAAGAGGAAACATCCTCTCAGCATCCACCCCATTGCATGAGAAAGGATTGGAAATCAATGTAGTGGAGGGACGATGTAGTCAATCTGACAGTGCGTACATGAAGAGAGTTAGCTTTGAAACAAACTTACCTCTAATGCATTCAGAGCAACCTATTTAAGCCAATCCTGCTTCCAGCAGGAACTTTACCCACCAATTTTCCAGCTTTAATTAAAAATAGCAGCAAGCTGGTTATGGGTAGCATGTATTTTTTGACTTTGTTATCCCAATCCTACCAAATCCAGACTAGTGAACATTTCCAAATCAGCCCCTTAGTACATGTATGGCTTTAAAAATAACTATACAATTATATAAGTTCAACAGTGAGAGAAATGTTAATTCTTATTCAAATGTTTGAAATTAGCTCAAATATTAAAGGTTTTTCTTCCTCGCAATCTGCACTGCTCCCAGTTTTGCATCTGGAAATGAGTGAGTTAAATGTGTAGCAACATTGATTTGAGAAATCTGGTGAATATTAATGAGCTTTTCGAGAATCATGTGGCAGTTGTTGAGGGAGGGAAGATTAAGCAGTTCACATAACAGGGTGTTGGACTTAATTCAGAGTCGATGAAATATGAAGCTGGATAAAGCGCAGCAGGTCAAGCAGCATCAGAACAGCAAGGGAGGTGATGTTTCATGTAGGATCCTTCTGTCAACTCTCCAGCTTCTGTGATCCTGCTTGACCTGCTGTGTTTTTTCCAGCTCCACATTTTACTGACTCTAACTTAGCAGCATCTCCAGTCCTTATTATCTCCAAGTCAGACTTAATTCAGCAATGTAACAGGTAGACAGTTTAGCACAGTCTCCATTTATTGAGGCTTTGTTGTCATGTTTAAATTAATTGGCATCATCTTTGTTGTTGGTGAAAGCCAAGTACTAAAACCAGAGGCTGTACTAAAGTTTAAGCACCCGGCATATGGGTACCGATCTATACTTTCAAATAGTTCATTGCACCTTGTGTACCGACGCTCTTAAAAAGCTGAATAGCACTTTACCCAAAGGCATTGTAAATAGATGAGTCATAAACAGCTTAAAAGCCTGAGCATAGTGCTCCACAGTTTGTTTTATTTTCCTTTCTGGGAATAAAAAAACAACAGTCTCAACATTTGGTTATTTCAATGCAGACCTCAAATTATCAAGAAATCTGAGGTAATGGCATGATGGTGATGACCTGTAATTGGTGAACTCAGTGTGGAAAACGTAATCCATATTGAGACATTGTTCCACATGCTTATGTTGTGCAAGGCTGGAAGCCAGTGTCAATTTATGTAAAATGTGAAATACAGTACATTAACCATCTTGTAGATTTGGATCTTTGAAGTGAACAGCACTAATGAGTCAAATACCTTCGTATTTATTAAGTGCAGGTAACCAGCAGAAATGGGCTTTGTCTGGTGTGTCTGGCAATATTTACAAATTTAACAGATAATTATACAAGTATACAAAGATTCAGCAGACAGAATTTTGAGGAAGATACAAATTATCACATTCATCTTTCTCTAACCTCCTTCAGCCTGACAACCCTCTGATAAACTCTAACATTCCAGTATCGGACTCTGCAATGCTGACCTAAGTCAGCTAGATATTAACTGTTTCTGATCCCGGATCCTAAGCTTTGGAAATCCCTTCCTAAAATTTTTTTAAAGAGGGTGTGATGGGCTGAACAAGCCTTTTTCTGCACCATAACAATTCTGGAATGCTATAAAAAAAATATTCATTCAGTTCCAAAGAAGTTGATGATGTATTCTGCATGGGAACAAAATGATAAAAGAGGTCAATACAACTGTCAAGTAGTGAAGAATTAACTGCACTCACTGGTCTGAATTGCTCATTTTTATTATTTATTTTTCCCTCAGGTTTTTACCAGATATGGGAAGTGCTACATGTTTAACTCAGGAAGTGATGACAAGCCTCTACTGACCACTGTGCAGGGGGGCACTGGCAATGGCCTTGAGATCATGTTGGACATTCAGCAGGATGACTATTTGCCAGTCTGGGGTGAAGCTGGTAAGAACTCTTTCCTCCTATTCTAGCAGAATTGTAGGATTGGGAGGAAAGTTACAGCCAGAAATTATGTAAAATGAGAATTTTATATTCACAGAAGTGTTGAGCATGTTCGTTTATTATTTTTGTGACTTCAATAGTTTCATTTCTCAATCTGTATGAATTCTCAAAACCTGAGTTCATTTATAAATGAACCCAAACTTTCTTTAACATGAAGTAGCGAGTGATACAGCCAAAAAAAAATTAAATTACAAAACACCTCCTCCCACTGTTGTAATCTGTGATATCAATAGGTTTGTTGCTATTGGTTATTGGCATCCAAGAAAAAAAAGCTAAGTATTTTCTCATTTGATTATTGTTGCACTGAACATGTAACATAAAAACATGAATTTAGCAGACAGAAATTTATCTACACTGTTCTTCCGTGACTAGTTTCCTAGATATGACATTTTAAATCTCAACAATTCAAAAACATTATGTTGCGTATCATATTCAATGATCTTTTTTTTACACATGATATAAGTGCTGATTTTTTTTAACATTGTGTTAATTTACATTGTGCATTGCTAGAATCAGCAAGTGGCGTTAAAGCAGAAACTCACAACAATGAGACAAAACATCTGTTCTGTTCCAGATGAGTTGCCTGTTAAGTTCTTCGTGACTGCAGGTTGATAAGTCTGAGACTAATATAAATTGCAGGTGACAATGCAATTGGCTGGGGTTTTTGTATTTAATGACATGCATCCTTGCCACTGCCAAGGGTTGCTTTTCTTCAGTGCTGATAAATTATCCTTGTTCTAATGTAGGATGGGAAATAGAGTTGTTGGTTGTTTTATTCCACACTCAGAGAGCATGTTGACAAGCAACCTGATCTTGGGTCAAATACTCGGGCACCTCGGGCACCAGGTTTGATTGCTTGCTGTTTTGTAGACCTTTTAAAACAGAGAAAGGGCACAGAGATTGGTCAGAGCTGTCTGTGATGGACAGCTGGAGGTCAGCATTCTCTTCTTATAGATTTATATTAGCCACAGTCAATCTTCAGTGAGCCATCATTCTGTGGATCTCTTCAAGCAACAGCCGGAGTATTTGCTCCTGTTTTAAAGATCAGTTTCAACTTAGCCAGGGAATTTTTGCATGAGTGGCAAGAAATCTAATTTTTAAGGTCCATGCTTATCAATAAAAATGTGTTGAGTTTTTGTTATTTTTTTCGAGTCAAGATGTATTAAAGAAAATTAACAATGTATTTTATATGGGTTCAATAGAATCCTTTTAGTGTGAAAGCAGGCCATTCAGCCCATTGAGTCCCAACTCCAAAGAGCATTCCACCCAGACCTATCCCTATCCTTGTATTTCCCATTAGCTAATTCACCTAGCCTTCACCCTGGACACTACGGGCCAAATTAGCATGGATGATCCATCTTTGGACAGTGGGAGAAAACCAGAGCAACCCAGAGGAAACCCACACAGACATGGGCGAATATGAAACTCTACACAGGCAGTTGCCCAAGGGTGGAATCAAACTAGAGTCCCTGTCGCTGTGAGCCATGCACATTTGTTGATCCACTTATGTGTACAAAGCCTGCATTTCAATTTGGCAAGAGCATAATAATTTGTGGGCGGCACGGTGGCACAGTGGTTAGCACTGCTGCCTCACAGCGCCAGAGACCCGGGTTCATTTCCCGCCTCAGGCGACTCTCTGTGTGGAGTTTGCACGTTCTCCCCGTGTCTGTGTGGGTTTCCTCCGGGTGCTCCAGTTTCCTCCCACAGTCGAAAGATGTGCAGGTCAGGTGAATTGGCCATGCTAAATTGCCCGTAGTGTTAGGTAAGGGGTAGATGTAGGGGTATGGGTGGGTTGCGCTTCGGCGGGGCGGTGTGGACTTGTTGGGCCGAAGGGCCTGTTTCCACACTGTAAGTAATCTAATCTAATCTAATAATGTACTCAAGTAACAGTCAATCTCATGTGTAAATTGACTCCAACATTATATATGTACTAGCTTCAGGAGAGAAGTTTATGGAAATAGTCCAGTGAGTCTTGTGGTGATGATTTATAATATATTATTTAACAACTTGAATCCTATCGTGGAAGTAAATAAGTTTTTGATTTTCAGTTCTGTGAAAGTGACTTTTTTGAAAAGGGTCAGAAACTTTTTTTAACAGTGTCTCTAAACAGCGCTTCCCGAAAATCATGTAACTGAAGCTAAATGGCTGGAAAGTGTACGTGATGTGATGATTGTCAGGATTAAAGTGGTGCTGGAAATGCACAGCAGGTCAGTCGGCATCTGAGGAGCAGGAAAATCAACGTTTCAGGCAAGAGCCCTTCCTGATGAAATGGAATCCCAGGTAGACAGTCAGCTGGAATTGCAACATACTTTTTCACAATTCCTCTTTAATCACAGGTGAGAAATCCAAGGAGGTAGCCTGGCTCAGCCTGTCACTGCTGAATTCAGAACCATGGCCAGCAACCAGTGTCAATGTCATTAGCAGAACCTCCAATGCTGAAAATGTGTTGCTGGAAAAGCACAGCAAGTCAGGCAGCATCCAAGGTGCAGAAGAATCGACATTTCGGGCATGAGCCTTTCTTCATGCCTGAAACGTCAATTCTCCTGCACCTTGGATGCTGCCTGACCTGCTGCTCTTTTCCAGCAACACATTTTCAGCTCTGATCTCCAGCATCTGCAATCCTCACTTTCTCCCAGAACCTCCAGTGACCTGGCGTGGATTTCAATCCATGGAAAGTATTACTTGTGTAAAAGTCAATTCTTCATTTTGTTGCAAGTTTGGTCTCAAAAATTTGGCTTTTACATGAGTATATACAGGGCAAAGGTGAGGACTGCAGATGCTGGAAACCAGAGTTTAGGTCAGAGTGGTGCTGGAAAAGCACAGCAGGTCAGGCAGCATCCGAGGAGCAGGAAAATTGACGTTTCGGGCAAAAGCCCTTCATCAGGAATGCATGAGTATATTCAGTTTATTCAGTTGTCATTTGAAAGAAACTTGATACATTCCAGGAGCCAGTGTACAAGTTAAAATGATTCTTGTGATTTAATCCCTAAATTCATATCAATGATCTCGGCAGAATCTAGTCAGAAAAGAATGCAACCAGATTGTGAGAGATGGAAAGTTTACTTGCAGCAGTAAAGTTTACTTTCAGGTGGTGCTGAACCAAGAAAATATCTGATTTGAAAGGTGAAAATAGCAGAATAAGCCCCAGTCCTAACAACAATTGGATATTAAATCAGTTTCTTTAGTTTAAAGAGATAATCTAACATAACATTGTTTTGTTTAATACTGAATCCACATGATCATTCCTGTTTTTAAAAAAATGACCCTTATCTCAAACCCTCCTTGAGATATGTTAGTGTGTATTCATGTAGTCTAGTCTTATTATCGGAGTAAATAACTTACTTGTATTTGATTTTTGTCAGCATTTACAAAGCCTTCTGTCATACTTTCTTAGATATAAGTAACAGTTCTTGTTATAGATACACAAAAGAGAATGTGGTTGTAATTTATATAGGTTTTCTGATGCTAACCTACCACATAGGTTAAAAATTAATAGTCAACTGGTTTGGCTGTCTGTAGTATACCTTCCGTCAGAATCACACCCTCAGGTGCTGCTTGAATCTGGAGCTTCTCTTGGAATCTAGATGCTACTCGTGTGCCTTGGGATCTCCCTGCTTTCATATTATCAACCCATGAAAGATAGATCATTTCTCCTTGTCTGGAAACAGGGACTAATTTGCATTTCATTATGCTAATTATATTTCACAGCATCCCTCAGCATGTTTAGTCTGATTTTTATTCAGATAATGAACTATAACAATACTATAGTTGTTCAGTACTATTATTATTGCAGTCAATAATCTTTCTCCTATGGTACAGATATAAGTTCATGGTGCCATAATATAAACAAACAATCACGGAATGATATAGCACAGAAGAAGGCTATTCAACTCAACATGCCTGGGCCAGCTTTTTAGAACAACTGCTTATTAAACCCCTTCTGTCATTTTCCATGACCCAGTGTTTTCTTTTATTTTCAAACATTCATCAAATTTTGTCACACCCAAGTCTCAACTGATACTGAGTCCACCAGTCATGCCTTTATTATCTGTTTGAACACAATTTGGGTTGGTCACTGACATTCTAAATTCCATAAACTTGAGGTCATCCAAACCTCTGTGCATTAATTGGTCCCATTCCTCTATCACTCTGTGCTTTTGATTGTGAACAGTTGTGAGTTGAACACTCAGCCTTGCAATATCCTGTGAATGATCCATTTATTCCACCACATTGCCTTCCATCTATTAATGAATTGTTAATCCACACTAATATATTACCACCAAACCCATGCTCTACAATTTCATTTGCTAAATCCACTTGTGTCGGACTTTATCAAAAGCCTTCTGAAAGTCCAAATATACCAAATCTGCTGGTTCTCTTTTATCTTTACAATGAGAAGTATCCCCAAAACATGGTGAGAGATTTGAGAGCTCTAAGATGCAGAGAGAGCTGGGTGTTCTTGTGCATGAATCACAGAAGGTTAGTGTGTAGATATGTAAATAATCAGGAAATCTAATAGAATGCAATGGTTTATTATGAGTAGAATGGAATGCAAGAGTAGTGAGATAATGGTTCAGGCCTACAGGGCACTGGGGAGACTATCTAGAATACTGTGTATAATACTGGTCACTGTACCCACAGAGGGATGTTAATGAGTTGGAAGCAGTTCAGAGATGGTTTACTGGATCAATACCTGAAATGAGCAGATTGCCTTGTGAGGAAACGTTAGATATGCTAGCTCTATCTTCTGAAGTTTAGAAGAGTCTAAGGTGACTTAAGTGAAGTGTATAAGATCTTGAGGAAAATTGATCAAGTGAATGTTGAAATAATATTTCCCATTGTGCAAAAATCTAGAACTCGGGGTCCTTGTTTAAAAATCAGGGGGTGCCCATTTAAAGCAGAGATAAGGAAATGTTTTTTTTCTCTCTCAGATGGCTGAGAATCTTTGGAATTCACGTCCTCAAAAGGCAGTGGATGCAAAATCTTACAATATTTTTAAGGAAGAGGTAGACAGATTCTTGATTACTAAAGGGATGAAAGATTATTTGGAGTATAGGAAATGTAGAATTCAGGTTGAGATAAGCCATGAACTTATTGAATGGTGAAGCAGACACGAAGTGGCCCTACTTCTATTTGTATGTTTGTAAAATCTTTAGTAAGTTATATTGAAAACCAACCTAATTAAAGGAGACCATTCATTCCTTAGCTCAATGGCTGATTTTTGTGAATGGAATTTCCTCCCACTCCTGAGATGCTATGCCTTGACTGTACAGACATTGGCTCAAACATTCTGATGGGATCACAATTGTGGCAACAGCATGGAATGGAGTTCCTTGTCAGCATCATGTGGAAATTCTAATGCACGTAACTCCATTGGAGGTTGAAATTTCCGAGGAGCAATTACCCAGCTTCTAGGGTGGCACAATGGCTCAGGGGTCAGCACTGCTGCCTCACAGCCTCAGGGACTCGGGTTTGGTTCCAGCCTCAGGCAACTGTCCCTGTGGAGTTTGCACATTCTCCCTGTGTCTACATGGGTTTCCTCCGGGTGCTCCAGTTTACTCTCTCAATTCAAATATGTGTGGGCGAGGTGAATTGGCCATGCAAAGTTGCTCATAGTGTTCAGGGATGTGTAGGTTAGATGCATTAGTCAGGGGTAAATACTGGACAATAGAGGAGGTGAATGGGTCTCTTTGGCTACTCTTTGGAGGGTTGGTGTAGAACGTTTGGACCAAAGGCCCTGTTTCTAAATTGTAGGGATTCTATGAACCATCTCCTTCCCCACAAAAAATGTAGAATCGATTTCAGAGGATCCCAACTCTCTTAAGTTTAATTGTTAGCCAGGAATATTTAGAGCTTTAGACACCTATCCTAACTCCTGGGTAACTATGAAAATGAGCTCCCAAATCAGCATTAATTCCCTGAAACTACACCTCCTGACAACCTCTGACCAGAAACCCAAAACCTCAGACTCATGCACAGCACAACTCATCACTAACACTGCTCCCTCCCCCTGATACTATTAGAGATTTCCGGATCTGTCTCCACTGCCTCAACATGGAAGGCTCCTTGCCAAGTAATTCAAGGACAGAACCAATCAAAATGCAAGTTTCTTTTCTCCAATCCCATAGAAGGCTGAGGCTTGTCCAGAAATGGACTAAGTGTTAATTTCATTGAGTTTCTTGAAGGGGTTCTTTTTGTAAGATATGGCAAATTCCCTTGAGCAGTCACCCCAAACATGCCTCATTAACTACTTACTGTGCCCCTATGGTGTCACTCTTGCCCAATGCTGAACTAGTTCTCCCATTCGCTGCAGGCGGAGGTTCTTAGCACCGTTGGGATATCTCTAGGATAAAACAGAATCTCCGGCAGCGGCACCATCTTAGAATCCTAGTTGAACGCCTGGTCAAGTGTTGGTAGTTCAGAGTTGCCCTTCATCATCATAAACATACAGCAGACACAAAACAGACCTTCTGACAACATTTTTTCCCACCCACCACCTCAATCTACTGCTACAGCTCTCATCCTGACACCACCCCCCACTGAGTCCTACACTATAGTTCAGTCCACTATCATGATACACACTCACTCCATCAAGGCCACAGTAGTGTTAACTGCCTGTAACATGTCCTTCCATGAATTACCACTCCCCAACCTTGTAAATCCAATTTCCCCCCTTTTCCATTCTTGTTCCCTCTGCATTCCAGGTTTCTGCTTCCAATTCCCAGTGTTAGCACCACCTCTCCCACCTCCTATACCACCACAGTGATTCCTGCTGGCTTTTGTGATCTTAATTTCACCTTTGTCCAACCCCCTGCCTGATAGCTCTCTCAAACATCTGACCAGACCCCTGACTGACCTCCATGCAAATTCTTCATTGATAGACTGCAAATCCTTTGGCTGCTGGCAATGGGTCTGAGTATGGCTCACTTCCAGACTGGAGAGAGATGGACCTCCTCACTCTGACCACCACAGGTGGATGTCCAATCATGCCCAAGTTCCTGAAGTAATTGCAGATGTTGCATTGACTGACTGTACCGGGACCTGAAGACTCTCAGCAACCTGCCATGATGTGATTGAGGATCACTCCCTTCAATTTTGAGACATAGCTATTTGGTTGAAGCACATGCAATGTATTTGCAGCCACATCTACTGATAGATACTGAAGATGTGAGATTAATGGGTCACTTTGGTGTATTGTAAAATTTCCATCCCCTTGACTGTTGACTGCTGACAGCGAGAACAAGTTGCCTGGTTTTGTATCTGCATTGACTTTTAAGACAAGTTTTGTGAGTCTTTAAAATGTGGCTAAGAGGACTAAGCACAAAAACAAACAGCAAGCCAGGGATGCTTTAGAGCATCCAGGTAGGCCCAAAGTGAGCGAGCACTAAGAAAGCAAGTATATAGCGCTGAGATGGACCCTGGTCCAGTTCATGAGCTGGGCGCCTCTCCCTTTGCATAGTGTCCCTGCAGCAACCTTCCAATGAGAGGGGCTGCACTATAGCATTACAGAGGCACTTTGTAAATGGTTTGGAAATGTGCCATGGTGATGCGGAGAGGCTGCAATGTGTTGGATGCCAATGTGTATGGGATTGGGTATGTGTTTGCTGCCTATTGAGTGTTCCCGAAACATTGGTTGCCAGGTATTCAAGATGGAGGTTCCTAGGAACAAACAGTTGAGCTGGAGTCAACAGGCACAGTCAACAGAAATTCTTGGCATATAGCTCATATTAAGAGATAAGATTAAGTAATAATGAGGATGGTAATGACTGATAATCCTTGTCAATCGCCATCTCACTGCTCATTAGCGAGAATTTCATCTCAACACCCGGGTATTTTTGGTTTTGATTTCGTGAAGGGCCTCATTGATTATTTCACTCATTTTTCCCAAATTTCTTGCCTTAGCCCATATTGTTGGGGCCTGGAAAGATTTCTCCCAGAGTTTCTGATCCTGATCCTGATCAGAAATCTGAGCTGTGAATATGTCACAATCTTTGTGCGAGGGCAGCAAGTTCGAGCCTCCACGGTACTAACTCAGGCGTCTGAGATAGATCATTTCCAAAAGTGGCAGGAGATGTTTCCTCCGGGAGAGTGCAGACAGCAGAGTTTTGTGAAAATCTGTTTTGATAGACCACATTAGCTGACTAATGCTGAAAAATTGTCGACAATAAATTCTGCACACTGTCAGATTTTACATTATATGTGTAAATACTCAATCATTTCACACAAGTAAAAGCATGAATTACAACTCAAAATTAATTTGAGTGCATGATGCCAATTTTGAAGGTTAGATCTCTACCTCGGTTACAGGTTTTATTTTAAGGCAATGAGAAATGCTATTATTAAAGATCACCAAAGAAGTTTGTGCTCAAATTCATTTGAATTAGATTAGGGATGAAATATTGTGGAATTTGAGGGGGTTTTGTCCCCCAGTGGTAAACTCTCTGAGCTCCCACAATGCCTCTTCTCAGGAAGGCCGACTCCATCTTGTTTTACTCAGACACTTAAGAGGCTGACAGCAAACCAAGGATCCCAGGGAAAGAAAATCAGCCTGCCAACTCCTGCCGGCCACACAGTAGTGGCTCCTGCCCATATCTACTCAAAACCTGGCATTACTGCTAAATCTCAGTCGAAGTGTGTTATGATGGGACAGGGGTGTTGAAGAGTAGGAGGGGGGTGTACTTTAGGATGAGGGTCAGAGCAATGACAAGAGGCTGGCTCACAATGGCCTCCTCTTAACATTGGGACCCTCAATGAATTACTGAGAGTCTATGGGTGAGGAGGACTCTATCTGAGAGCATGCCCTCATTTGTCATGCTGTCTGCATGGTGAACTACCCCCACCTTGCCTGCTGCTGTATTAATGCCAGCAGTGGTAGAATGAAATCCTTAAATGGGAATTCATTGCCACAACCAGCCACCTACCCAGCTGACAAAACATGCCTCCACCATTAGCTTCAGCCTGGACAGGGGCACTAGATTCTGTTTGAGGTTTCTAATGGAATGCAGTCTCCTTAATGGAGCTTTTCTCTTTCCACCACCATACTAGAAATAAAAGTAACATTTGGGCAGACAGAATTTTGTGGAACTTCCAAAATTGGCAGTTGACTATTATGAATGGCCTATGAAATAAAAAGCAATATATCTATATTTATTAACATTTTTAATAAGGAGCATCAACTGTATCTCACTGGGATATTAAAATCTTTGAGACTTTCTGCCAGATATTATTCCTGCTGTCGCAGTTTAGTTACATTTGTGGCATCGGGCAATGCTTGCATTGAAAATTTACTATACATGGCACTACTCCTTAGTTGACTTACCTTTGCCGGTGCTGAGGCACTAAGTACATACTTACTGGCTACAGTGACTTGGCAACCAACACCAGCACCAAATAGAGCAATGTCTGACAACAGCAAATTGGCACTTTGTGGCAACATTTGCTTCTCGTGGATTGGTCACTTTAGCTGCCAGTGAAAGGGCACTATGTGAAGCTACACTATTCACAACAAATAACTTTCTATATCTGGCACCTTACATAAATGAACTAATGCCACCAAAACATGTTGCCTTTAATCAATTTCAACATCTTGCTATACCTGCTGTCATTACCTCCAGTGCAGTGTTAATCACTGTGAGCCCTATGAGCCTTCTGTTTTAAGTCTTCTGACCTTACCCTTCTGCTCCTGATCCTATTCTCTCACCCTGCTGGCAGCTCTTTCATGCTGATCTAAATTACTGGTCCTCAGGTCCTGCATGCTGCTGGCAAAAGATCTCTTCAGTGTTCCTGTGCTGATACCATGACTTAAATGCACCACCTTTGCTGTGTCCTGTTGCACTCTTTCCGACTCTCTCATCTCAATCCATCTGGAGGCAGAACCTCAGTTCTAGCCACCATACCCTCAATCCTGGCCTTATTGAGATATTTAAAATGGAGGTACAAGTTGGATTTTACACTTTTGTTTCTCACACCAGTCTGGGTGATTGTGATTTTAAAGGATTCCCACATGGAAATGAGAGGGTCCTGTGTAAAAATTCAGATATCAGCAAGCCTTCTGAAAACAGAGCCTGAGCCAAACCCACTAAGGGAGGTTATTAGAAATAAAAGCAGAAAATGTTCCACAATCTGAGCATGTCTGGCAGCATTTATCAACAGAAAAACAGAGCTAATATCTGAAAAAGAGTAATTGGACTATAAACATTAACTCTGTTTTAGTTTGTCATTCAATTCAGGTTTCCAATATCTGCAACATTTTGCTTTTAAGGGAGATGGTTATCTTTTTTTTAGTTTTCTTATTGACCACGTGGGCAGAAATACTTCTCAAGGCCCCATGAAGACACACTGAGCTTTCCTGTTGTGTTATGTCTAACAGACACCTTTTAAAGATATGCTCATGATATCATGATAGCATGTGACCTGTTAGAGATCTCAATTTCCATCTTACTGAGTACCCTTGCAGCATGACATACTATCATTTCTTCTATAATGCAACGGCCCCTTTCTTGTCTGACTGCACGCTATATAAAAATTGCACAATAAAAATAGCACTTAAAACATTGGCGATGTAATACACATTTTGCAAGTTCGCATTTTAGAAACAGCATTTCCTATTCATCAAGCTCGTTACAGCCAATTCGTGTAATAGCAGAGCAACCTGTTCTGAGAGAAGTGTTCTACATTTTGTAACCTAATTGCTCAGGAGTTCGTCCCAGGCTCCTGTGATTGGAATACAAATATATGTATATAACAAGAGCTGTAATAAAGTCAATCAAATTTTCAATTTTAATGAGACTTGCATCTAGTTCTGATGCTATGGAAGCTAACGTAATTACTGCCTTATCAAACAGAAGTACCTTGCTGAGACAAAAAAGCCCATCACTGCATCTGTAGAATGGATCACTTGTCAGTGATGGGATCCCCTCTTTGCTTGTCTTCTTACTGAATGTCAGGGACTAAGTCTCTGGTTGCTGCCTCCTGAGTCGACTGCTTTACCTCTTTGGCAAAACACACCGCTCACACTAAAGTCTGTCCAGCTGCTAATACACACACACACACAGTAATGGGAAATATTGCACAGATGACAGGACGAACGTGCGAAAAGAGAGATTTAGGGGTATGAAATCACATGTGGTGCAACTGAAGGGAACAATAATAGTAACAGATACGTAGAACAAAATGGTGAAAACAAAATCAGAAAAAAAACTGAAGCAGAGTATGTCACAAAAGCATTGGTGCGGCAAAAGATAGATCAGAGACACACACACATATTCTTCGGTGAACCCCTTCAATAAGCAACTCCACGTGAGATCCATTGGCAATTTTTCACATTTTTGCATATTGCACGCAATTCCTACAATTGTCACTTACTCCCGTCAATCTCATGATAGCACAAATTGGAGTGTGTTTTGACTCAGCTAATATTACTAATTAGCATTGCCCTAACTCCCAAACCCCAGCAAATGCTCAATTGTGTAGTTGAATTCAAAGAAGACTGATGTCATGTTGTCGCTATGCAGGACGTTGGTTAGGCCACTTCTGGAATACTGTGTTCAGTCTGGTCTTCCAGCTATAGGAAAGATGTTGTGAAACTGGAAATGGTGCACAGAAGATTTAAAGGATGTTGCCAGGGTTAGAGCTGTAGGGAGAGGCTGAATAGGCTGGGCCTATTTTCCCTGGAATGTCAGAGGCTGAGAGGTGACATTATAGAGGTTTATAAAATCATGAGGGGCATAGATTGGGTGAATAACTAAGATGTTTTTTTTTCCCCAGAGTAATGGAGTCCAAAACTAGAGGGCATAGGTTGAAGGTGAGAAGGGAAAGATTTAAAAGGGACCTGAGGGGCAATTTTTTCACGCAGTGGATGACGCCTGTCTGGAATGAAAAGCCAGATAAAGAAGTGGAGGCTGGTATCACCACAGCATTTGAAAGGCATCTATATGGGCACATAAATAGAAAGGGTTTGGAGGGATATGGGCCAAATGCTGACAGATGTGACTAGATTAATTTAGGATGTCTGGATGGCATGGGTGAGTTGGGTTGAAGGGTTTGTTTCCTTGCTGTACAACTCCATGATCCTGACTCTGTAACCTCACCAGAGTGGCCAGTCTCCTGCAACCCATCCTAAGTTGACCAGAGCCCACATATTTTCTCTGTTTGGACCATACTGAGGCTTTTGATCATATCATTTATTGCCCATTACATAAAAAAGACTGTATTCTCTAACCCACCATGAGCAAAGCTACAGAATATTCTCTTCCTTAGAAAACATACATCTCTCAACTTGCAGCAGTCTAATCACTGGACAAACAGTTAGGTACAAACGCTATGAAGGGATTCCTCAACTGAGCATAAACTTCAAATTGGTCTTATTGGCATTGCCATCTAAGATATGGTAAAGATTATGCCATGTCTGAAGTTTTAACAACGATAAAAAGAATATTACTCTGCAACGCTCAGCCCTAAACTGTCATCCCCGCTTTCTGTACCAACAGTAATCAGTTGGAAGAGCTCTATTTCATGACATATCTCCTTCTAGACCGAAGTGCTTTTGTCAGGTCATTTCAGTGCAGAATGAGTAAAATTCAGTGACTTCATTCAATTATTTACCAAAACAAATGCACATTATGCGCCACTTTCTTTGACTATATCAGTCACTTAGGATCTGGTTTTATCAGCATGTACAAAATTAGAAGGAAAACAGCACAGTGAGCAGACAGCGAAGCCACTCTATAAAATTGCTACAAGACACAGAAGCAATCAAGTGCTATGATTTAAAGAAATGAGACTTAAGTGTGTGCTGTGTGAAAGGCATTGATGCACAGGACCAAATGAAGTGCTTGGCATCATGAGCTGTGTTCCTTTCTCTGAGCCAGTCTCCCCAGTCACATTCCAGGCATTAATGGTCATGGAAACTGCATTTGTAACCTGGCCAGCAGGTTGAACATCAACTTGCAAATCCTACTTAAACTCACCAGTTGTAAGTGGGAAGAATAGGAAAGATTCCTGGTGAGGCATGTGGTGGAAACCAAGTCAGAACTTCGAACGTCACTGTCAATAGGAATAATGCTTGTTGCCATGGCAATTTGGACTCCCTGAGTGAGTTGCAACAGCATATAGAATAAAATGTAACTTGCCTCCTCTCAGAGGCTGTGGAGATGTGTGTATAAAGGTCTGTGGATATAGAATCACCAAATTAGTATAATGCAGAAGGAGGCTATTTGGCCTATCATGCCTGCATTAGCTTTCTTATCTAGTCTGGCTTTAATACCTTCGACCATTTTCCTGCCTTTGCCTCATATCCCTGCACACCATTACTATCCAAAGAACCACCTCATGCCCCTCTTGAAACTCATTGGAACCCACCTTCCCTGCATTTTCAGGAAGTACTTTCCATACCTTAACGACCTGCTGTGTGAAAGAGCTTATTATCACATCACCATTATTTCATTTGCACATCATTTTAAATCCATGTCCTTGTGTTTCTTGCTTTTGCAAGCAGGAACGGCTACACCTCATCTACTCTGTCCAGTGCACTCATAATTTTGAAAGCTTCAATCAAATGGTTTTTCATTGTTGCTAATAAATACTGAGAATTGAAAAATAAGTCATCGTTTTCACAGCTTCCAGGGAATGAAAAACATTCTACTAAATTTCTTGGCAAGTTTCCTTTAATCTCAAAAATATTGTGCTGTCCTAAAAGAGCCCTTCTCTCACTGAAATTGGGTTACTTCTCACTTAAGGGAGAAAGGAGTTAATACTCCAAGGTAATATTTTACAAGAGGTTCGCTGGATGTTGTTTATTAGGATAGACAGTTCAATAAAGGCTGACAGCTTGCATCTGGCTAAATCCTAATAAGTGCAGTGTTCTGCCTAGCACATTATGCCTGAGTCGTCATGGGTCCAAGTGTAGTGGGTTTTGCAAATGTTTTCCTCTGCACGACGCTTGCCACGAAAAGAAATTGCACAAATGTAAAAACGACAATGTTTGTATGTCAAAATGTGTAACAGCGATTGATTCCTGATGCGTTCTCAGCACTGCCTGCCCAATAGTTATCATGGTTACCTGTGAAGAGAAAATGAATCACACATTATTATATTTGTGGCAGCATCAAATCCTTTAATTGGAAACTGTCGATCCCTCAGTGTGTCTTCCAGCGACTTCATCATCAGATTTTGTTTTATAAAAGTGGCATGGGTTTGCTGTCAGTTTGCACTCACAAGTTATATTTTGCAGCTAAGATAGCAAACAACCAACACATCTGGGTGATAAGCACAGAGCTTAAGTTTCATTCTTTTTCTTTGTCCAGAGAGATCTCAGATATTCTCGATGTGGAGGAGCCAGTGTTGAACTGGGGTGGACAACATTAAAAATCACACAGCACTACGTTATAGTTCAACAGGTTTATTTGGAAGCACTAGCTTTCGGAGTGTTGCTCCTTCACAGGTATCTGAAGGAGCAGCGCTCCGAAAGCTAGTGTTTCCAAATAAATCTGTTGGACTATAACCTGGTGTTGTGTGATTTTGAACACAGTTATTCTCCTCAGCTTTGTAGAAGCAGTATCACCCTCTTCTACTTGTATGGCTGATTTTTTATATTCTTCCCGGATTTTCATGGATTTGAAAGTAAATATAGGGGGTACGGGGAGGACAGGGGAGAAGGCTGATCTTGTTCCAAAATCACTTCCATCCGCTGTGGTGGTATTCCAAAAGGAATCCTGTGGTGTCTCTGAAGCTTGACTATTTTATCTGTTACAAGACATTGCCTGCTTGATTCATCTTTGATATTGACCGGATGCATATCCGCTTTACATGTGCCACCACTTCTTAGGCAGAAATAGCAGTCAAGCAGTTTGTAATCCGCTGTCTCCTTTCTCCTTAATTTTCAGCTGCAAAGACTATCAGGTATTTGATTTGGCCATGTGTTCAGTGATTTATCAAAGCTTTCCTTGGAAGCTGGCATGAAATCAAATGGCTTCTGATTACTTGGATGGAATGGAAAGAGCCACCTATATTGTCCTCTAATAGCTTGCATGTTCCCATTCCAGATATCTGATCGCATTTGAATTAATGTCAGTCTCCAAAGGAAGCTTTGGCTATGTCACTGAATATTAGCACCTATCGGAGCTTCAAACACATTAGTACAATGCTGCATTGTCAGAGGTGCTAACTTTTGGATGAGCTGTTTAGTCATGTCTGTAACTGCAAGAGAATATTCTTAAAAATGCCTCAGCACAATTTCACAGGACCGAGAGAGATCCATGGTCAATATTTTTAGTCAACCTGTTTAGATATGTTATGACACATCTCTGGAGCAACTGGAAGTCTGGTTCAGAGATCGCAAGTGATCCTTGGTATCCTGACCAATATTGAGACTTTAATGTCGGGTTGGTTAGATCACATTGGCTAGTTTGCAGAGTAACATCAACAGCGCAAGATCAATTCTTGCACCAGCTGAGGTTACCAGGACAGACTTTCCTTCTTAACCTCTCCCTTGCCTGGGGTATAATGACCTTCAGTTTAAACCAACACCAGTCATCCCTATGATCTGATAAGTCTATGGTGACTTTACACTTTTTACTCCTTAATAAATTTCACTGAAACAGAATGATCTGCCTTCATTATCGCATTGTTTATGCGTGCATGTGGTGTGTAAATCGGCTATCTTTTTTTTACGTTCAACAGGGACTAATTCATGAACCACTTCATTGAATATAAAGGGTACTTTGGTACATCCTACATTCATGAAAATTGCTAAATAAATATACGACGCTCTTCCCTTTACATTGTCATGTTTCTATGAAGATATATCAAAATTAGCATTGACTTTAGTGTTGGGAGATTGCATGCACTGAGTACAATCTGGAGAGGGCTGAATTTTATTCGTAGCTTTGCAGTATTTTTTTCCCTGCATGTTCCTTGTATTTATAGTTATGAATAATGTATTCATTCATCTACTTAATATAGATCATTATTCTACTCTCTCGTTATCTCTCTGCTACCCATTTCATTGGTGTCCACCTATCTGTCCAGTAACGTTTTCTATCTAAACAAATTATAAGGAGGCAGTGGAACAAAACAAACAGCACCGAAGCGAGATAACATATCTGCAAAGCAAACACAAGAATAAAAGGGATCAAATTGATACACCTATTTACAGTCAAAACAGGAGCAAGTGTGCATTATGTGACAGAGTTACGGCACACATGATAATATTTTCCCCTGTGTTATGTATTTTTGTATATATTAATGTTGCTATATATATATATATTGAAGTATATATATTCTTCCTGAAAACAGCTGGATGAATTTGGTACAGACAGGCCAATTTTTTTTTTATTCTTTATGGTTTTTCATCATCATAAGACCATAAGACACAGAAGCAGAAATTAGGCCCTTCAGCCCATCGAGTCTACTCCACCATTTAATCATGCCTGATAAGTTTCTCAATCCCATTCTCCCCCATTCTCCCAATAATCTTTGATTCCCTTAACAATCAAAAATCTATGTCTCTCCATCTTAAACATACTCAATAACCTGACCTCCACAGCCTTCTGTGGCTGTGAAGTCCGTAGATTCACCACTTCCTGGCTGAAGAAGTTTCTCCTTATTTGCATTCTAAAAGGTCTTCCCTTTACTCAAAGGCTGTGCCCTCGGGTCCTAGTCTCTCCTGCCAATGGAAACATCTTCCCAACGTCCACTCTGTCCAGACCATTCAGTATTCTGTAAGTTTCAATTAGATCCCCCCTTATCCTTCTAAACTCCGTCAGGTATGGACCCGGAGTCCTCAAACGTTCCTCATATGTTAAGCTTTTCATTCTTGGGACCATTCTCGTGAACCTCCTCTGAGCCTGCTCCAGCGCCAGTACATCCTTCCTGAGATATGGGGCCCAAAACTGCGCACAATGCTCCAAATGGGGTCTTATACAGCCTCAGAAGTACATTCCATGCTTTTATATTCAAGACCTTTGAAAGTTAATGTTGACATTGCACTTTGCCTTCCTAACTTCTGACTCAAACTGCAAGTTTGTCATGACAGAATCCTGGACTAGAACTCCCAATTCTCTTTGCACTTCAGACTTCTAAATTTTCTCCCCATTTAGAAAATAGTCCATGCCTTTATTCTTCTTACCAAAGTGCCTGACCTCACACTTTCCCACATTGTACTCCATCTACGGCTTCTTTGCCCACTCTCCTAAACTATCCAAATCCTTCTGCAGCCTCCCCGCCTGCACAGTGCTACCTGTCCGGAGTTTAGATCAGAATTGTGCTGGAAAAGCACAGCAGGCTGTCTGACCTGCTGTGCTTTTCCAGCACCACTCTGATCTAAACCCAAGTACTACCTGTCCATCCACCTATCTTTGCATCATCTGCAAAAGTAGCTAGAATGCCCTCAGTTCTGTCATCTGGATCATTAATGTATAAAGTGAAAAGTTGTGGTCCCAACACTGAGCCTTGCAGAACACCACTTGTCACCAACGGCCATTCAGAGGAAGACCTTTTATCCCCACTCTCTGCTTTCTGCCAGACAGCCACTCTTCTATCCATGCTCGCACCTTGCAAGGTGAGAATTTGTTGCCCGTTACTTAAAACAAAAATGAGGAGCTTGTTAGGTAATTTCAGAGCCCACTAAAAGTAAACCGTATTACTGTGAGTCTTGAGTCAGACATGTGCAAGACCAGATAAAAAGGACGTTTGCAAAACATTTGAGTTTTCTTTACGAGAATCAACTGTCTGCTGAGAATAATATTCAATTCCAAATTTCCATTAATTGAACTTAAATTCCACTGATGCTACAGTAGAATTTGAACCCATCATAGAGCTTTAGCCTGTCACGGCTCTCGACCGTGAGTTCACTGACATTACTGCTGCACTATCATCTCTTCTCTGTAAGAAGCAACTCAGTGACTTATTCAGTTGGGTAAAAGGATTCATTTAATAATCTGTCAGATCATAGAAAGCACTTATTCTTCCAAGCTTATTCTTCAGTATCTCATGGTAATGGGATTTGATGCTCACAGTTTAAGGGTAGAATTCAATGTTGCAGCAGGAATTTTGAAGAGTTGTTGGAATAATCTTTGGAGGAACAAATCCATCTACATTAATAATTATGGAAAAGAGACCTAGCAGATAATGTGTACTGATCTATCTTATTATGATTGATCCCCAGGCACGGTCCCAATTCATTACAATTCTGAACAGGTTATACTCCCAGGTGATGAGGGATGAACTGTCTCTCATTCATTTCTCAATCCCTCTCTTCATAGGTCACAACAAGATTAATTTAAAAAGGATCCTTCCCCTGGTGAATTCCTTTTCTCAATACAAATGTCTGTATTTTTTAAAAATGAGCCATATTAATCAGGCTTTCCTGATTAGGGTGAATTATTTGTTAGTCGTCGAAAAGTGTGGCACTGAAAAAGCACAGCAGGCCAGGCAGCATCTGAGGAGCAGGAGAGTTGACGTTTTGGACATTGCTGATGGAGGGCTTATGCCCGAAATGTCGACCCCCCCTACTCCTCGGATGTTGCTTGACCTGCTGTGTTTTTCGAGTGCCACACTTTTCGACTCTGATCTCCAGCATCTGCAATCCTCACTTTCTCCTGAATTATTTGTTAGCAATTGTGAGAAAAATTCATAAAATGTGACACACATGTAAGCAGATTACAAGTACGAATTGAGTAAAGAGATAATAGTTAAAATGGTGGCTGAGTAGGGCTTCCATGTCAGAGCTTGTCCACTTCATCCATTGTATTTTTCCTTTCTTTTCTTTTTTCCTTGTCTTTTCTTCTTTTTCCCTTTCAACTCACCTCAGATGTTGAGTCCCCATCACGGATCGGAGGCAGGGCCCCGTCTTGGACCGGAAGCGAGTCCACAGTGTGGTAACCAGGCAAGTTGCAATGCTCAGCACAGCCTAGAGATGAGGCTTGCCAGGTGCCAGTGCAGACTGGTGTGGAGCAACTGTAATTCTGTACCTAATGCTAGACTTATTATTCCTTGGATTTTTCAAATTTTCTATTTTAAGAATCTGTATCTGGGTGCCTTAGTGCCCAAGATGGCACTGGAAGTAGCAATTTGTAAACTTTTCTCTATAATAATGTGACAATGAAGCTAATTCTAATTCAAATTCTAAAAAGATAACTGAATCAGACTCTAGGTTCCCTGAATAGTAGATGCTGGAACATTGCAGCCAGTAAGCTGGATGATACCAGTAACTCTGACATTGGTGGGTAAGCAGTCGGTTTCAAGATTTTTAGCTTTGAAAGATAGCTGACAGCCTTTGTCCGGTTTCTTCTGTAACATTAATCGGGCTAGCTTACCTAGCCTCTAGCATTCAGAGTGAGAGTGCAGGGAGGTCTAACGATTTCCAGCAAGCTGTGAGAACCACAGCACATTAGTCTGGATGAGCACATAAACTCAGTAACATGCACAGACGAGAATTTGCCGTTGGTTTTAAACATACACTTTGTGTATTCCTGGAAATGTGAAACACACAAATGTCTACAGTCCGGGGCATAATCCTCAGGAGGAGGCTTTCTTTTGTGAGGAGTAGTCAAGCCCCACGTTATCTCTGTAACCACAAGAGATCACAATTTAATTCAGTTTGAATTGTATCTCTTCCAACAGAAGGGCTGCTGTTTGAAGTTCCCTTGGCACCTTTTTTGCAGATTTCATCATTCCTCGCAAGGCTTTGCCAGACAGCTATTAAACCTACATCAACGGTCATCTTTTGGTTGTATGTGTGTTTTTTTTTAAATCCCATGTTGTAATTAAAAGTACAGTACATCCACTAGTAGTCTGAGAGTATGATCATTTGTCATGACCATCCCTTGAGGCATAGTACCAGAGACTTGCTCTTGTACACAGCATTATCCACACAGCTGAGCTACAGAGGTGACCATGTCAGTAGTCTCAGTCATCTTGATGCCATGGCTTCATGATGGAAAACGTTCAAACTCATCGTCAGCTTTACAAAGATAATACAAGCAATACATTAAACTCTTTATTTGGGGAATATATGTATTTCACTCTGGCTTCCATTTCATCATGCTGTTGTATGCTGAATATTTACTGTGTATGTGTGTTCTGCACCAGAGCACAATTTGCAGCTGAAACTTAAACCTCGAACTCTTCATATCCATGTTTTGAAGGGGTTTCATTTCAATAACTGTGGTTAATGAACATGCAAACCAGGAGCACGAGGCTCTGAACTATGAGGGCTATGGCAAGAAATCAGAGAGAACTGTGCAAGATGTTCAGCAAGCCCTTTCGTGATGTTGGGAGCGACAAGTTACATTTTCCAACTAAGTTCCAGGCGACAGGACTGGATTCTTGGTAATGGGTAGCTTGAGGCCTGTTAACAGGGACTGTCGCTATTTATCACTCATTATGCACTCTCCTATTCTACCACCCACTGGACGCTAAAACTTCCCTGCCTGAAAATCTGCCCAGGTACCTGGCAACTCCAGCTCCCTGCTTGCTTCTCTTGTCCTCCATCTTAGCCACCATTGTCTCAGAAAGTACTCCACAGGCAGTGGTCGCACACACCCCATGTTCATGGATGCTGGAATCTGACACATACCAACCTCTCCGCACCATTAAGATACATCTTCAATCCATTTACAATAACCTTCAGCACTTTAGAATGCAGCAGCACCTTTCATTGCAATGCTGCTACCCAGACATGTTGCATGCCAGGACAGGCATCAATCTGATGGATTGAACCAGGGTACACCTCAGGCGGGTTACTTGTTTGCTCTCTTAGAGCTTACTCAGTTAGCGCCTACCTCAATGCTCACAGCATCCCTACCTTGCTTCGATTTTTAGTGCTTTGCCCTGTCAGCCAGACCTAACGGGATGGGTGGGTATTCTCCAATATGGACCATGCTATATCAATCTTACACCTGCATCAGGTGACAGGAGCGTACATGGCACACACATTGCTTTGTGATTCAAGCAATTGGCTGTGTCTCAAAGTCCAGTGGGAATAGTCCTCAGTCGAGTCAAGGGAAACAACTTTGCATCAGGGGTCCCCGCAGAACAAGTCTAAGACAGCCTTTGATATCAGCCCAGGGACTTGCGAACTGTCACCTCGACCTTTGTGGCAGTCAAACTCAGGATCCTACTTACTGGTGGAAACAAGGCGAATGCCAGGCACTTCACCGGTGGTTGTGGCT
Organism: Chiloscyllium punctatum; assembly: GCF_047496795.1. NCBI lineage: Eukaryota > Metazoa > Chordata > Chondrichthyes > Orectolobiformes > Hemiscylliidae > Chiloscyllium > Chiloscyllium punctatum. The sequence continues at coordinate 27,465,295 of NC_092780.1, read as the reverse complement.
CTTTCTGCCCTCTTGTGGTCTGATTTCTCCTGGAATGAGAGAAACAAAGTGATTAAGTGAAATGAAAACGTTGGCACTGCTGTTAGTGCTGGTGCCGGGGGGGGGGGGGGGAGGAGGGGAGGGATGGGGATGGGGTGAGGTGTCCTGCGTGGGTGAGTCGGCAGTGCAGAGGTCATTCAGGCTTTATGGTGTGGGAGTATTGGGTGGGTAAGGGAGGGAAGATGTTGCACATCTACACTGAGAGTGGCAGGACATGAACATTGGTGAGAAGAGTGTGCAGCAGCAGAGATACAGTGATTGCAAGGGAGCAAACAGAAGATCCCAGCACTTATGTTGGTGCAGCAGAGAAAGTTATTCTTCCTGCGCTGCTGGTCATTTGTCCAGCCAGCCAAGGCTGCACTGGTCTGGGTAGAATCTCAGACCAGGCTGTCCACAAAGCAGGTAATAATTTCTCCTTTTCTATCAGACCAGGTACAAATGTTATGATCTTTATAGGTCAAATCCAGACTGATAACACTCAACCAGGTGTGCAACAGGTTTTTATAAATGGCAGTGATGTCAGAGATGCTGGGTATCCCAGTGGTGGCAAGTACCTATATCTGTAATGAGTGTGAGAATCGTGTAAATGTTGGATGTGAGACGTCTCATGAGGCATGGTACATGGTCAATGAGATGAGTTTGAGACAGTAAGGAGATCACTCACTAGGCCTCGGAGAGAGAACCCCTCAATGAAACTCAGTGAAAATAACACTTTGCCAAATATGATAAGATTCAACTCTCTGCTCAGACTCATCACGCTGTAATCTCCTTATCTCTGTCTTAAGTAGTAACCACTTTATTTTTAAAAGATGACATCTTAATTTAGTTCCTACTATAAGAGAAAATATCCTTTGAACACCCAATCTTATCAAAACCCCTCAGAATTTTAGTTGTTCCAATCAAGTTGTCTCTTATTCTTGAAAACCCAATGGATACAGGCTTAAGAAGAAAAGCTTTATGTGCCTGAACATCTTCATCTCACTGAGATTTTGAAGTTTCAATAAGGTATTTATGTGGAAGTTATCTACAACATATCTGTATCAATGAGGCTAGGCGAGGTTTTTAGGCTCATCTTCCTCAACATACATGTAATCAACACACCACCATATATTATAAGATAATCTCATTTACAAATTCTCCATATTAAAATAATCTATTGAGCCATTTCCATTGGCTTCACCATCAAGTGTCCTTGACCATAAACAGGTCCAGGCAGCAGGCCATGGAGGGCATGGTTATGGCCAATTGCCTGCCCCTCTTCCTCAGCTACGTCCAAGCCCGGGTATCTCTGGAGAAGGAGCACGCGGTGTCTACCAACACCCTTGAGTTGTTTAGGGAGGGCTGGGCACCGCAGGGAGTGGAGTGTTTTATTTTGATTTAATCCCTGCCCTCCCCTTCACTTTTTTGATCATTCACCATTGCCCGCTGATGTGAAGGGCACTGCTTGTAACTGGCCACCCTGGTGTTTCCTTTCTCCCTGGGGTGGTGAAAATTGAATAAAGATTCATACACTTGTTGTCTTTCACTGTGTCTCACACCTGCACACACACACATGGGTGCTGGGGAAAATGTAAGCACTACCACAGTTAGGCAGTAGTGTGACGGTAAAAGAAAAAAAATTAAAAATCAAGTGTTTTTGCGATGCACTTCTTTATTGTTCTTGACAGCAACATTTCATTGACTGTCTGCTTTCACTGTGAGTAATCATACACCTTTGAAACATATGTCTTTCCTTAGTTAATCCAGTTAATTTATTCACATCCCTTCGAACACTATCAATCACTATTACCGTCATTATTAACTATACACTTTTGTGCTTGGCATTTTTATAATACTGCACATTTTGGATATTAATCATGTTAACAATGGTCCAAGTCAGAATCCTTCTGCCTTGGTCAAAGATATTGTGTTGATTCCCTTTGTATTAATTGCAGCTTTCAATCCAATAATATCATTTGAAATCATTTAGCATTTAAAGCCTCACATAAGACACTTCATCAAATACTTTCAGAAAACTCAAGGTTAGAATTGTGCTCGGATTATGCTCAACAATGAAACAAATTACTTCCCCAAAGAATTCCAAGAACCTTGTTGTGATGACTATGCTTTATCCCTCTGATTTTCAGCTCTTTTTTTATCGTGATGGCTTGCTCCCTTCTCAAATTATTTTCAAATAGAAGGTGATGACCAATCTGAAATTAAAGCAGCAAAGTACAAAAGCATTTTATCTTAATTAGAAGAAAGGTTATCTAATTGCATTTGCTGGCTACTTTCAATAATTTACAGTATAGGTTCCTGGGAGTTTATGAACGAGGAAGTGTTTTCTCTTGTATATTATGTTTTCTGTGAGTAATTGGAATTATTTCATTCGTTCATTCAAATGACTACATCAGCGTTTTGCCAGGCATTTGTGAAGTAATTGTACTGCATTCGCCTGCAGGAGAGGATAATGCAGACTTTGAATAAATCAACATTCACACAGCACCAGAATAGAATCACTAGGGCTGACTGACTCCAACTAGCTGATGCAACCTAGGCTTAAAGAGGCATCATCTTTGTCTGAATGTTATGACCAAGCAAAAGGCTTTGCTATCAGTTATACATTAAATCAGGAGCCCACCGTACAGCTTAATAAGGATTTTGATCTAGCATCAACAAAGTAACAACCTAAAGTATCCACATTACGGTGACATATGATTTGTCTGAGAGCTTAGAGATGACAGTGTTCCTGTGCACCTGCTTATTCTTTCAAGAGACATTGGTGTTCAACGAATTAAACAATGGAGAAAATGCTGTGAACATTTTGCGAGATTGTGTAAAGTGGGAATGGTTTGCTGTTTGATCTGTTCTTTTTGTTTCTGTGTGGGACTATGCCTCATCAATAAATTTCATAGCTAGTTTCTACCTCATCGAGGTAGCACTGGAAAACAGGGAGACTTTTCTTGCTTGTGAGAGGAGGACTGAGGACAGCGATTTGGAGGTACAGTGAGTTGTTGTTCCAGTTCAAGCAGAGTACAGATTTTCCGTTAGCATGTGCCCTCCTTATAGCACTTATGTCTAAACCTAACCCAGAATAAAACCTGGAAATCTTTAAAGAGTCAATAATTGACCATGTTAGGGTCTCAGTTGGCCCAAAGGTAGACACCTACTACCTAACACCTACTCCACTGGCAAAATACCAGGTGACTGTCACATCATCCCTCCCACCAATCCAATATTGCCGTCCATTTACACTCCTTTTCTGTCCACAAGGAAATGAGTGAAAGGTAAACCTCGAACTGGAGATTCTTTGGAACTGATGAGGAAACTATTCCGTGAGAATTTCATAAGAATGGTGCACACCAATGGCAATCAAGACTCACTCTCTCACAGTTTGTTTACCCTTTTTTTATCCCCTTGTGTTGTCACGGGCTTTGGAGTGGTCCAGTACTGCCCCGTGCAAAGCTAGTGATCCATAACACAGTGATACTTTACTGCTGGCATAAGATTGCCAATCCTGGTCAGTCACATTCCCAGAGATTTCACCACATAATCTCCCGCTGCCAGTCAGAGAACGTTTTCTCCTCCATCTCAAATATTCTATAACTAATGAATGAGCTCAACAAAAATGGAAACAAAAAGCAGAATTCTTTTTTGATGTCCATGCGATTTTTCTGCCGGATATGCTTGTATCAGTGTCAACAAGATGAGTCTTTAATTCTGTAAAAGATTTCAGAGTAATCATAAAGGGTTGGCAACTTGAGGCTTACAGTTTGCAAGTATCCTGGGAGTGAGACCTAAGGAAAAGTTGCTTTGAAGCTAATGCAGATGTGAGCATTGCAATTGAGGCATCTGCACCACCAACTCTCACACTTCTGGTGGAAGCTAACTTTATCCTCCATGGTGTTCTGCAGATGATATTGACCTGGCAAATATGATAGACTTGGAAAATAAATGCTAACCAGATCACTGAGCATGGCGAAGAGGACAACAAAAATCAATGCATGTGACAAAATACAGAAGAAACTATCGTGTGAATTGAGAGAGCAAAACTTTAGAAACTGTAATGAAAATGGGGACATACCTGCACAAAGTTCTGCTGCACTAAAGGTATCAGTGAGATAAATGTGGTCAACCATATGAAGTCATGGTGAGCAGTGTGGTTCCAAAAACTGGCCAAATGTTTTCAGCCCAATATAGAGAATCTGACCTGTGGTGTTCTTGACCAAACTTGCCAGTGAAGCAGTATGACCGTAACAATATAATCATCTATTTTTCTGTTTATGTTTTGTGTTTGTATCAAATTACATTCAAGTCAAATCACACTCTCTCCAGTAATCTTATGGATTAACTTCTCGATCTAGGAACTGGGGCTGGCTCTTATCTGCTTGTTCAGTTGTGCATTGAGGGAACACTGGTCTGCCAAAGGTATTACTGTGAGATCAGTTATTTTTCAACAGTGAATAATTTTGACTTGATTAAGCAAGTGAGGTATTAAATTATATTCTGTTAATTGTGGTTAGTTACAAAAGTGTTTCTCAATGGAAGAAAGCCACATGGCCCAGGTCCAAAATAAGGCCATGGTTTCATGATTTGATTACTTTTTTATGGTTCAGGCTAATGTAAACTTAAACAAACCCAGACGTGAGAATGTTTTAAGGTAAAAGACCTTTACACAAGAACATAGTTGTATCTTTAGTGGTTTAGTTTTATGACTTAGAACATTTGTAATAGGCCTGTGTATATCTGTTGTGAGTTAGTAGTCTTGAGGTTATTTTATATGTTTTAGATATATCAGCTGAGACATTTGGGATCATAGTAAATCAGTAGAAAGTGGCACTACATACTCTAAGCAGATACATAAATTGTTTATTAGTGCTACATTATCTACATAAAGTCCTATGGAATTGATAAAGGAAGAGAGATAAGCTGTTACAAGAGGGATAATCTTACCAAGTGATTGGTATGTTAAAGAATGAAGCAGAATACAATAAGCAGAGATGTCACTCGGACAAATGTTATTTTGTAAAACTTACGGAAACGTATTTGTACCTGGAATGTGTGTGCTAACTAATCAGTACAAGTAACGTTTTAACATGACCTTCTCAAATTCTGTCTATAATTATAATTGACTTAACTTTTACCATTAAATTAAAGTGCATCCTAACATCTTACACCACCTTCCATCTGGGCAGCACAGTGGCTCAGTGGTTAGTACTGCTGCCTTGCAGCGCCAGGGACCCGGTTTCAATTCACAACTTGGGTGATTGTCTGTGTGGAGTTTTCACATTCTCCCTATGTAGGCATGGGTTTCCTCTGGGTGCTCCCACAATCCAAAAGATGTGCAGGTCAGGTGAATTGGCCATGTTAAATTGCCCATGGTGTTAGGTGCATTAGTCGGGGTAAATATAGGGTAGGGGAATGGGTCTGGGTGGGTTACTCTTCAGAGGATTGGTGTAGACTGGTTGGGTGGAAGGACCTGTTTCCATACTGTAGGGAATCTACTCTAATCTAAACTATGGGTCTTGCCTGCTGTCTCAGGTGGATGAAAAAGATCTTGGTGCACCATTTTAAAGGGGAACAGAGCAGACCTGACCACTTTCTGGGCAAAGTTTCAAACTAAGCCTACATCAGTAAAACAGATTGTTTGGATATTATTTCATTTCTGGACCTTGCTGTATGTTTTCTACATTATGATAGTGACTACACTTTAAATTTACTACATTGACTGTAAATGCCTTAGGGCTTCCTGTTGATTTGAAAAGCGTTATATAAATGAAAGTATTTATTTGTCTTCAGTTTCCTCCTTGTGCTCGTTTGGGGAGCAAGCACAGACATGGTGTGTGAATGAGTACTTGTGTTGGAACAATTCTAATTTTGCCTACACTTTACATATTGATTGCCTACATTTTACATTCAAAGTTTCAAACATTCAGGTGTTCACAAAATTGCAACTTCAAGACTATCAGGTGTTATGGAAACACCCCACCATTCTCCTTTGGATTGTCAAGAACCTAGGAGATGACACAAAATTTGAAAATATATTATTCTTTCAGTGGCAGCAGCTTCCATTTAGCCAGAAGAATTACCGGTTGTGTGAATGAGAAGGCCTCTCATTGTCTCCTACCTATGGAGCAAAAACAGATCCCTGAACCAAATGCAGAGGCTTATCCTCCAGTATTAAACCTTTCCTAACAATTGGAGATATGGCCACAGAAATCATTGCCTTGGAAGGTAATTGGGAGCTAGGTGGAGTTGCAGGGCTCTTACAAACCCTACTGAGTGCAGAAGGAGGGAATAATCACCACTGGAGGTTCTCTGTGGGCTAAAGAGTGTCCAAGCATTTGTTTTGCCTCCTTCTCTGAGCCTACTGCGCAACCGACAGAGTAACCCACAGCTGATAAAATGCCAGAAGCAGCAGAAAAAAAGGCTCTTAATTACCCACCTAAGTGGCGCAATAAAATGGGGATGTTGCCATCCTTCACCTTGCCCACCACTGACCAACTGGCACGATGATGGGCTTTGCACCCTCACCATGATTCCCATTCCCTCACCCAGCGCTTTCCTAGAAGCTGATAAAAGAAGAGACCCATGAGGTGGGATTAGTTGCTAATAGCAATCCTACTCAGGAAAGAGGGAGAGGAGCATAAAACCCTGGATGATTAAGGGGAATGGAATATTCATTTCACTCTTAATATCAAGCTATATCTGTTTCTTTGAAGGTAAACCTATTTTAGTGTTTGTTGGTCAGCAAAGACATTGTGAACCAAAGGGCCTACTTCTGCTCTGGGGCGCTCAATAAATGTCAAAAACTAACTTGCCCAGAGAGAACCCAAAGCCTTCATATTTGGATTAACTGATGCCTGTTGTTTATTCTGTCAGTTTCCTGTGAGAAACGGATATACTGGCTCTTTTTCTTGACAACAGAAACACTTATATGAGACACACAACATGGTTCAGGTACCAGCTTGTTCAGGTTCTAGTCCCTAAAGGCAAATTAAATGAGCTGGGAGCTAAAGAAGTAAATGAAGCATTGAAATTTCTATTTGCATACTACCCTGTGCTAACTGACCCATGATAATAACATCAGCAGCATACTAATGAGTTTCTTTAGTCAATGCATATTTTCCAAAGTGCTGTCTTTAAATAGTGACAGCAGAGATATGGTTTCTGGGAGATGGGAAGGGTATTTGTTCTCACAGAAGTGAGTGGGTTTGGGACTAAGACAGGAGAATTGAAGGATTTGAAACCTGCCAATTACCACATTTGACCACAATGTGTTAGACTGTGTGCAAGCAATTCCCTTCAGAGAAACAGTTGTTAATTTCATGATGTTAGTATTTAATAAGAGGGATATTAACATTCGTTTTGTGGTTTAACTGTGACTGTATTTGTTAGATCTTTCAGAACTAAGTAATCAATCAATGCATCAGTTTTAGTAACATTGGTTGATGCCTGGGTGACAAGATATTTGTACGATTCTCCTGTTTTTCCTTAGGAGTTTTTAATGTCCATCAGGACCTCAGTTTCAGTCAAAATACAGCACACTCTCAGCACTGCAGCCAGTGTTAGTGCTGACTGTGTGCCCCAGATCCTAGAGTGGGGCTTGAACCAGCTAGAATTGGATACAGAGGTAAGAGAGCTACCACCAAACCTAGAGTTGACTCCATTACAAAAGTACTATTCCCTAAATTAAGCACAGTATTTATAAAATAATGATTAAATAATAATGATTTTTGTACTTGTTGGTGATCGATTTTCCATGGCCTTCTGTAACACTGTAAATTCAAAATGTAAGCTTATCGCCTTAAACTGTCCTTGTCCCATAGTTTATTTGTGTAGAATCTTATAAGGGTCTAAATAATATCCCCTATGATGTGATTTGTGGAAGATTCATGCAAGAAGTCTGCCGAAGTTGAGAGTATGGTGCTGGAAAAGCACAGTAGGTCAGGCAGCATCTGAAGAGTAAGAGAATCGACATTTCAGTTATAAGCCCTTCATCAGGAAGGGCTTATGTCCGAAACATTGATTTTCCTGCTCCTCAGATGCTGCCTGACCAGCGGTGCTTTTCCAGCACTACACTCTCGACTCTGATCTTCAGAATCTGCAGTCCTCACTTTCTCCAAGAAGTCTGGTAAAGCCTATCTCAAACCAAGCAGCAATTCACTGCATCAGGCGTGCATCTGCTGATCATTGTCATGAGTTGCCAATTAAGGGCGAATTTTAGCTTGATAAATGCCTTAATACTGCCACTCATTAATATTCAGACTTAGAGAGTGTTCAACATGCAAATCAGAGCACTGTTTTCTCTATTTGCCCACTCACTTTGTAAACACACACAAATTAACAGCAGTAGTCGGCTATTTGGACCCTTGAGCCATTTGAAAATCCATGGCTGACTTGATTCTGACCTAACTTTCTTGTCTATTCCGAGCACCTTTGATTCTCTTGTCAGTCAACAATCTATCAAACTCAGCCTTGAAAATATTAAGTGACCTCCACTGCTGTCTGAGGAAGACAATTCCAAAATTAAAGACCCTCTGAGGAAAAACAATTCTCCTGATCTCCGTCTCCTATATTTTTAAAATGGTGTCCCTGAGCTCTCCCACAAGGGCAAACATCCTTTTCAATATCCGCCACATCGAGACCCTTCAGTTCTTATATATTTCAATAAGGTCACCACCCATTCTTATAAACTGCAATGGATGCAGACTCAGTCTACCAAATCTTTCCTCATCCTAGGAATCGTTGTGTAAAACTTCTCTGCAGTATGTCCAATGAAATTATATTTTTTCTGAAATAAAGAGATCAAACTGTACACAGTATTCCTCACGTTGTCTCACTGATATTTGCAAATGTAGCAAAACTTCCTTCTATATTCCATTTCTCTTGCAATATGCAACAAAATCCATTTGCCTTCTAATCGCTCATTGTAGCTACATATTAACTTATTATGATTTATTTGCTAGGACACCTGGATACCTCCGTACTGCAGCATTCTACAGTCTCTTTCTGTTTAACTGATATGCTGCTTTCCTGCTCTTCCATCAGAACATAAGATATAGAAGCAGAAATTAGGTCATTCAGCCCATCGAGTCTTCTCCACATTCAATAATGGCTGATAAGTTTCTCAGTCCCATTCTCCCGCTTCCTCCCTGTAACCCTTGAACCCTTTGATATTCCAGAACCTATCTATCCCTGTCTTAAATATGCTCAATTACCTGGCCTCCACAGCTTTCTGTGGCAATGAATTCCATAGATTCCCCAACTCTCTGACTCAAATGTTTCTCCTTCTCTCTGTTCTAAAAGGTCTTTCCTTTACTTTCAGATTGTGTCCTCAGGTTCTAGTCTCTCCTACTAATGGAAACATCTTCCCAACATCTACTCAGTCCAGTATTTTGTATGTCTCAATTAAATCCCCCCTCATCCTGCTAAACTCCATCGAGTATAGACCCAGAGTCCTCAAACGTTCCTCATATGTTAAGCTGTTCATTCCTGGGATCATTCTCATGAACCTCTTCTGAACCCCCTCTAGGGCCAATTCATCCTTCCTGAGATATGGGACCCAAAACTGTGCATAATGCTCTAAATGTGGTCTGAACATAGCCTTATCGAGCCTCAGAAGTACATCCTTCCTTTTATATTCAAGTCTTCTCAAAATAAATGCCAATATTGCATTGCGGATTCTTCCTGTCAATGTGACCAGGTTGATATTTTTCCACATAATTCTGCATCTGTCATTTTTTTGTCCATTTTCATAATCTGTCTATATTATTTTGCAGACTCTTAGGCTTCTCCACAGCTAACTTCCCTGTGTATTTTTGTCTCTTCAGCAAATTTAGCAACAACACATCAGGTTATTTTTTTCCTCTTTAGTTTAATGTATTTATTTTAGTTTGCTAGTGCAAACTAACTATTTCAAACTTCTTGAAATATTCTAACATAAAAGAATCTAATGACTGTTTCTCTGTTTCTACTCAATGCCTGAGCATTTTTACGAAAGCATTACTATTTTATTGGTTAATAAGCATCTCTAAGGGCTGTGATTGCTTTTTTAAACCAAAGACCCTGTCAACCTTTGGTACATTTTCGCTCGTGCGGGTCTCTGCAGCCTGGTAGTACCCAGAATGCAGCTAATATTTGATTTATTTCTGCATGGAATTAGGTTAGTGTTAAATAGATGTAGCTTTCATCAACACAGACAAGGTCATTTTCCAGCTGACAATTTTCATCAGATGAAGTATCTGAATAATTTGAATTCAATATGCCATTTATTACTTAGTTGTCATAATACAAATCATAAAACAGAACATTCAAAGTTCTTTTTACATCTGCTACCTGCAGTATAATTTTTTAGCCAAATTGTCTACCTTTATTCAATTTGCAACTTCAGATAAACTAATTTTTTTATAATGCCATTAATTTATATTGAAAAGTTAAATGACTTGGAGTTGTGTTTTTTGAAGATAGACTTTGAAGTGATTTCATTGACAATAGAGTCATAGAGTTATACAGCATGGAAACAGACCCTTCGGTCCAATTCTCCCACACCAACCAGATATCCTAAACCAATCTTGTCCCATTTGTCAGTATCTGGCCCATATCCCTCTAAGCCCTTCCCATTCATGTACTCAACTAGGTGCCTTTTAATTGTAATTGTGCCAGCCTCCAGCACCTTCTCTGGCAACTCATTCCATACACACACATGAAAATGATGCCCTTTCGGCCCCTATGAAATCTTTCCCCTGTCACCTTAAACTTATGCCATCAAGTTTTTAACTCCCCTATCCTGGAAAATGACATTAGTTATTCACCCTATGCATGCTCCTCATGATTTTATAAACCTATATGAAATCACCTCTCAGTTTCCGACCCTCCAGGGAAAATAGCCCCACCGTATTCAGTTTCTCATTAAAGCTCGAACCCTCCAACCCCGGCAACATTTTTATAAATCTTTCCTGAACCTTTTTTAAGATTAACAACATCTTTCCTAAATGAGGGTGACCAGAACTGAATGTAGTATGCCAAATGTGGCCCAACCAATGTCCTATACAGCCACAACATGACATCCTAACTCCTATCTTCAATGCACTGATCAATAAAAGTAATCATACCAAATGCATTCTCCTCTACACTGCCTACTTGCAACTCTACCTTCAAGGAGTTATGAGCCTGCACTCCTAGGTCTCTATTTTTGGCAACACTTCCCAGGACCATTAAATGAATAAGTCCTGCCCTGATTTGCCTTTCCGAAATGCAACACCTCACATTTATCTAAATTAAACTGCATCTGCTATTCTTTGGTCCATCGGTCCATCTGATCAAGGTCCCATTGTACTTTCGATAACCTTCTTCACTGTCCTTTCCAATGTCCACATTCAAATTATTTATCGGACCTGGCAGCGATCTTTGCGGCACACTGCTGGTCACAGGCCTTCAGTCCGAAAAGCAACCCTCCACCACCACCACCCTCTGTCTCCGACATTCAAACTAATTTTGTATCCAAATGGTTAGCTCTGCCTGGATTACATGTGATCTAACTTTGCTACCCAGTTTATCATGCAGAACCTTGTTGAATGCCTTGGTATAGACAATGTCCCCTGCTCTGCCTTCATCAATTTCTTTGTCACTTCTTCAAAAAAACAAAATCAAATTAGTGAGACATGATCTCCCACACACAAAGCTATGTTGACTATCCATTATCAGTCCTTGCCTCTCGAAATACATGTAAATCCCATCCCTCAGATTCCCCTCCAACAACTTACCCACTACTGTCATCTGGTCTATAGTTCCCTGGCTTTTCCTTAACACCTTTCTTAAATCATGGCACCACATTAGCCACCGTCCAGTCTTCTGGCACCTTACCTGTGGATATGTATGATACAAATATCTCAGCAATCTCTTCCCTAGCTTCCCACAAAGTTCTGGGATGTACCTGGTCAGGTTCTGGGGATTTATCCACCTTTATGTGTTTTTAAACAATTTGAAAGATTATTCAGAGAATTGACATAATTGATCTTATTTGTTCTGTAAATGAAGATTTGAAATAGTGGAATGCAAGTTATAATGTTTAGCAGGTTTGGATTGACCTGGAAGCTTTTAATTAATAATCACTAAGAAAGAGCAAGGTACCAGGGATGAAGTGGAATGTATAAATTATTCAATTAGTAATTGGTATATCTTGGAAGAAAAATGCATTGAATGGTGTGGCAAGAATGTGGGTCGGTGCTTGAAAAACCAATGGTACAGTAGCAAATGGATATTAGAGTATTGTTACTGAAGACTGAGGAGAAATGGCTCTTTAGAAATGATTTGTATGTGGACATTATTTGAGTTGGCATGGCCTGAAATTGTGCAGTTTTGCTTGGATGCTGCTGGTCTCCCTACTTTTCACAATTGTTACAATCACATTACCATTACAATCACTAATTCACAACATAGTGAAATTAATATATTCAATGACCCTCAAAAGTTTCCAATTGTTCCTAACCAGGTTCTATGAATATCAGATTTTGGACATCAAGTTTATAACTAAACAAAAATTAGTTATTTAGGATTAATGCTTGACTTTAGCAGAACAAAGCTAAATAACAAGGTAATCAATTAATATCTATGATTTCAACCTAATCTTCTTTGATTATAGCCCCACCCACCCACAGACAGACAAACTGACACATTCAGTTAAGACATAAATTGAAAAGAGAGATAAGATTTGTAATTTGCCAGATCAATTAAACAGTTTGAAATGATGGATGCCAAACCTTCTTTCAATCTTCAGATGATGAGTTATTCACAGACATGTCACTACGTCTGTAATTTCAAAGTCACTAGTGAATATGAACAATTTTATTAGACTTCCAGAATTATTTGCTGATTTCTTACAGGCTGGGACTCTGTTCTCAGAAACACCACCAAGGTGAGTTTGAAGGTGAAGGAGATGTAATTGTGCTTTCTGTGCTGTATGACTCTATAAGTCTATAAAGCAAGGAGAGCCCATTGGCTTCCAGTCTTTGCACTCTTTAAATCCAGGACAGGTAGCTGAGGGATAGCCCTCCCAACCCAACATACATTGAGGTCCATTAATGCTAACTTGTTTGCTGCATCTTATCATTACTAGTATTCAAAGAGCATTGGGTGAGACCATCATCATGCAAGGAGCCCAGAAAGCAAGTCCAGTCCAGTTTATTTGCAGCAACATGGGCTGTTTGTTGTCTGGCATTAAGTTCTTGATCACTGGATGGGGAACACAGGAGTGGGAGCTGGGGAAAGGGTGTCGAAGGTAAAGACTGATTTTAATCACTTCCCTGACCGTTTGTCCCACTCCCTAATCAGCAATCCCCTCCCCAGATTCCCACCTTGTACTCACTCACCTTTGGTCTGGAGTCACTTGGGGAGCCCATGCCCCTTGTGAGTGTCATGCCAACAGCTGCCAGCCTGTGATTGTCCACCAGCTCATGGTGGTGAGATTTCCACTACAGGGCTTAATCCTGGGAAGATTCCCTGGGAATGCAGCTAGCCATCTCCAAAGGGATTGCAATGGGGCTCTTGGGAACTGTTACGAACTAAATTAAAATGGATAAACACATAGCAACATAGTAAAGTGTACAAAGCATGGAGACACTAAAATATTGACACACTAAAACACAGATCAACCATATTCACGCTTACAGCCACACACATGTGCAATTAAGTCTTATGTATCAAAGAGAGTGACCATTTCAAGAGCAGATTCCATTTGATTTGCCCTAATGTTATCAGAAAGAGTTGAAACATGTTTCAGTCTTCATCTGGAAGTGAACACTTACACTGATGAATGAAAAAATAATGTTCAGACAGCTTAGAAAAGGTCAATGTCAGTATATAATATCAGTGAAGATGCTGGTAACTGAGGTGCAATGAAAATAAGCCTCTGTATGCCAAATATAATTAAATGTGTATAAGAAACCTCATTAATGTCAAAAACTCTGAAGAATAACAACAGTGCACAAAAAAGGTTAAGCATTGATTCCTCTCACTTATCACGTTGCAATGTCTCAAGCTGACACAATTAAAAGCAAGAAATGATCAGTACAGTGCTTTTTGGAGGATTTCCTAATTGGCCTGTGAATTGTCTTCCAGTCAGATGTTAGTTATTTTATGATCATTATCTTGTTCACTTTCTAACCAGTGAGCAAATAAAATATCTGGGTGTCATCGTGTCGAACTGAAATAGTGGAGCTTTAAAGCTGATTTTCTTGTGTTCAAGATCCAACATAAACTGTGTCAAGATTCTGGACCCAGTGAGCAAACTAAATCTGTCACCATGAATATTCCTCCAGCAAGGAATCAACAGACTTGGATTGTAATGAGCTCAAATTTCATATTTGGCTTATGCATACCTCTTTGCTTAAGTAGAAATGATGTACACAGCTCAGAACATTGATATTTTGGTTTGCAGTCTCAGATTGGGTCATAATTGATTGGTTCAAGAGAAGGTTTCTGGAAAGTTTTCACTTCCTCAGTTGTAACTCTTCTCCAAAAGGCTCTTGATTATGATTGCTAAGCAGGTATAGGCTCATGCATGCACATATTAAATAAGGCAACTGCCATTGCTGTGCTAGAGGGTATGTTTAAACTGTATTGGGCTAAATGTCATTTCCTTTAATAATGAGCAAATATGCCACACAGTATATTTGAAGAATATTGCAGAAGTACTTTCTGGTACAGGGATAATTGTTAGCAAAATCAACCAACGGGTTCATCAAAATTGCAAGGAGGGTTATCATTTAGTCAAGTGTTGAACTGTTATAAGGAGACAATGTTCAACTACCCTTTGCTGCCATTATCAACAATAAAAACCTGTTACTGGATTAGTGGTGCTGGAAGAGCACAGCAGTTCAGGCAGCATCCAACGAGCAGCGAAATCAACGTTTCGGGCAAAAGCCCGCTGCTCGTTGGATGCTGCCTGAACTGCTGTGCTCTTCCAGCACCACTAATCCAGTATTTGATTTTCAGCATCTGCAGTCATTGTTTTTACCTTAATAAAAACCTGTTGCCTATTACAAAGAAACATTTTCAATTGGAATTCACATAATAAGTCAACTCAGCATGAGCCATTTAGTTGGGAACTGAGTTCTTTCTGATGGTTTGCTGAAACAAAATCAGTTTTGAATAATGTAAGAAGGAATATTTTAGATCTCAAAACAAATGTCTTTCTAACTGATGCCAAAGGAAAACTCTCTTAGTATTGCAATATTCAATTATGTAGATCTCTCAAGTGTGTGTGTGGCCCAACCTGTTGTAAAATGAAAGCAGCTACTCTCAGTTAAATTTGGATGTGAAGAAAGACTAGTTGAAAAGCTTGAAACTCATCACAGACCAAATAATTACATGCTCAGGTTGCTGTCATCCTTCATTATAAATTAGATAGGAAATTAGGGAATGGGCATTCAATTTGACCCTCCCATATTATGTATCAGATACCCAAAATTAATACCTTTTCCATGAATCTTCTCCATTCTCAAACATATCAATATCTACCTGAATAATCCATCCACATCTAAGAGATATGATCCACTATATGAGAAATATCCAAACCTTTGACTTTCTGGGCCACATTGATAGGTGTCATTTGACGTCTGTGGAGATTGGGAGGGGAGCATTCGTTATTCTGCACGCTAACATGTTCCAAATGTGGAGTTAACCATCAAGGAGACAGTGACAAGAAGCCAGCACTTTCCAAACATGTCGGCCCATAAAATAGGAATTGTATCAATCATAAGTCAAAGTCACTTAATTTTAGTTACCAAATAATTCAGCTATTTTTGTGCTAAGAAAGAGCTTTGGATTAACAGGAGAAAACTAAAATGGGCCAACTTTTGCCAACCCAGGTGAAGTCAGAAAAACTCTGAGGGAAAAGACTGGGAATCCTACACACACACACACACACACACACACACACACGGAATTTTAATTCAAATTTTTTTTAAAATCTGGAATAAACACCATGAGGTAACTATTGTCGTAAAATGCTATCTGGCTCATTATTGTCTTCTAGCGAAGGAAGCCTGCCATTTTCACCTGCTCAGGCTTATGTGTGACTCCAGACCCACAGCTGAATCTTAACTGTCCCCTGACCAATTAGTGACAGCAATAATTGCTAGCCTAACCACTGACACATCTCATGAGGGAATAAAAGCAAAATATACCTTTGAAAGTGCCAATTTATTCTGCTCTGTTGTCTTTCATTTATTAAGTTTCTGCCTCCCATTGCGTGATCTGAATCTGCCCTCAGGTTGTCATCCCTTTTTAATCTAATTTAAAATCACCCCAACAGCATTAGAAATGCTCTCTACAAAGATATTATCTCAGTAGTTATGAAAAGTGCAAGAAAAGTGCTTGCAGTTCTTCTACGTCTTTTTTTCTGTGGAGATGTGTGTGCATTAGGAAGAATGAGCCCTGTTTCAAATCCAGCCATTATCAGGTCTAAAATTGAATGCTTCTTGCAGAGTTGAAATGTCCATGTACTAACCTGTCAGTTTGACTCAGTTGACGCTACTTTTGTTTTGCAATGCTGTGAGGACATAGTTTCTATTCAAATAATCATCCAATGTGCAAGAGGACATGGAAAAGGTGGTAAGATGGCATATCTCATCTTACTTATCTCGCAAGCCAGAACAGATACAATGACCTGAATGGCCTCCATCTGTACTATAACACTTCTCTGATAATGCAGTTTATGAGTCAGAAGACTTTTGATTCACTGATTAAAGTGATACTCAACTTAAAAGTGTTTTTACAGTTAACAGGTCATTTCTTTGTCTTTGGTTTGAACTGAAGTGCAAACTGCTTATACTTGTAATTCTGGTGATGGTTGAAGATTCCAAGCACTGTAGAATGTACAGTGAATGTACAGAAACTAGTTCTGTTGATCTTCTGGCATATATTACTCCATCAAACATCACTACTGAAACATAAAACTGCAACTGGAAATTCCTCTCGTTGTTTGTGAGCTATTGCTGTGCACAAACAGGCTGCCACATTTCCAATATAAGATGGTCACTGTAGTCATCCTGAAACATGATGTTCTTCAAGATGCTTGTTGTTTGTTGTGTGAAAGTGACATTAAAGTTTCTTTATCACAGGATAAATCTGATATGTTCTCAAATCAACTGGAAAAATAAATTGCAGAAGAAATATTACATGTTGCATGAGTGAAAAATTAACTTGAGCTTACAAATATCAGTGATCTTAGTTAATGAAACATCCCACATTACGTTGTCAGTTGTGCTTTCTCTTTCATTTAGAACCTTAGTTTAAACTGAAATAGACCAGAGTGAATGGTGGTTTACAACATAGTTCAAACAAAATTCTCTTGATTTTATTTTTATTGCTGTTAACAATCGTGTCCATGTAGCTGAGGGACTACTGGTAAAAAGCTGATCATCATTTAAATTGTGATTCCAGTAGTTAAGGGCATTGAGGACATGCAATTCTCATTCGAAAACATAGTGGAACAAACTTTCTAGCCTCCAGAACAATGAAGACTCGGAGAATGAAATCCCACACTGGGACCTTTTGGAAGTCCAGATGTGTGACCTACATGGGAATGGCCTGGGTAGTTTCAATTTCTGATGAGCAATTTCTCTGCACCCCTTGGACCCTCTGTGAATGCCTCTGACTCTGAGTTAGAGTTAGCCATTTCAGGGAGGCCTCCTGTACTTACCCAACTAGTTACCAAGGAAATGTTAGACAGAATAACTGCAAAACCACCTTATATTGTAAAGGTGAGAAGAGAAAGATTTAAAAAGGACAGGAGGGGCTACGTTTTCACACTGAGTGGTTAGTGAGTAGAATGAACTACCAGACAAAGGAGTGGATGCAGGTACAGTTACAAATGTTTAAAAAACATTTGGATAAATACATATCTAGGAAAGGTTCAGAGGGATATGGGACAAGTGCAGGCAGGTGGGACTAGTTTAGTATGGGTCTGCATGGACTAGTTGAATCAAAGGGCCTGTTTCCATGCTGTATGACTCTATGATTCTATAACTCTTCAATCAGCACATCCCACCCAACTCCCCACTACACAAATCATCCACCTAACTGCTAATTACCCACCCCCTCGAGTAGCTTGATCTTACAATTCCCCAGATTGTACCCTTGGCTTCCCAACTCCTAACCGCCTGACTATCCTGGACTGAACTGACTTCACCAGCCCCCTCAGCAATTTGATTACACTCCCAATAATCCATTAAATGCCAAACTGACTTGATTATCCTCAACCAACTACACACCTCACCCAACCACCTTAACCACTTACACACCAACTCAACTATATACCCTATCCACTCACCTACGTTACCCATCTACCAGCTCATCCACATTACCCATCTATCCATTTACTCATCCATTTGCTGATATTCAAAGTGGATCTTTAAACATATTGGACAGAAGCTAGTGCCATAGAAAGCACTGCGCCCCATCTTACCTGACTCCATTTTGCTCTGACAGAGTTCCCTGATGAATGCATACATTTAAGAACATAAGAACTAGAAGGAATATCAGTTCCTTTAGCCTCCTCCATTGTTTAATATAATCATAGATTATCTCATCTTGGCCTCAACTCCACTTTCCTGCCCACTCCCCATAACCCTTTACGATGTTACTAGTTAAAAATCAGTCTACCTCTTGCTTAAATTTCTGCAGTGTCTGTGTCGGGTCAGGGGAGTTTTCAAAAGCAGCACTGCTTTGACTGTCAGCAGTGCTGCTCAGAGGATCTGGGTCAATCTGTGCATCACTACCACTTTCTGAAATAACCAGCAGAGTCTTTGGTGTAGAACTAGAATTGCACTGCATTCATGTCACTGCATTCCACACAAGTGCAACTTGCTATTACAACTTCCAATTACCAGGAGCTTTCAGATTTGATTGTTTGCTTCGTATTTCTGTTCTCTTAAATAGAAAAATTGTTTTCACACTGAGAGCGCAATTACAAGTACTTCACTTCAGTTTTGTAGTGATGGCATGTGAATAGTGAGGTACTTCTGTGTTTGGACACAAATTGACAGGCATTTCTTAATGTAATAACCCATTTGAGATCACTCTCCTTCATAGTCATTCAGAGCTGGCTGACGCACTGAACCATCCAGAGAACAGTGTCTGCAACAAAAGTCAAAAACAACAACTCACATTTATATCATGCCTCTAGCATAGGAAATCGCTGTTAGTCACTTCTCAAAAATGCAGACAAAAGTGGACACAGAGACACAAAGCAAATATAGGAAAAGTGACCCACAACTTGGTCAAATAAATAGATTTTAAGGAGCAGTTTGAAAGAAGGGAGGACATGACAGAGGAAATATTTTGGGAGGGAATTCCAATGTTGTACCTAAACAGCTAAAGATGTAGCCCCCACTTGGCAAGGGCATGGTGTGGGTAATGTATGGAAGGCACTGAACCAACACAGGGTGCTGGGGTGGTGATAACAGTTGCAGAAACACAGAAGGACAAAGCCATCAAGAGATTTAACCATAAAGCTGTGAGTTTTAACTTGGAAACCCTGGGGAACCAGTATGTAATGTAGGCCAAAAAGGAAAGAGGTGATATGGGAGCAGGGTTTGGTGCAGAATAGGATATGGGTTTTGGACAAACTGAAATTTATGGATGATGGGAACAACAAGCAATCAGGGGACCATTGGTTTCAGCAATAACTGGGCTGATGCAGGAATGAAGGCGTGAAATGTTACAGGGTTTTAAGTTGTGATGATGAGGATACGGGGTTGGAAGCTGAGCATGGTAGATAGAATGCTGCCGTTATAAGTGTGTCATGAGAATATTAACAATAAGGACAATAGTTCACCCCAAAGAATTAATATTGAAGGTACGGAACAGTCTGTTTTCCCATAGATTACTTTGTGGAAATTGTGGCTCATCCAGGACAAGGGAAAACAATCTGACAGCAGAAAGGTCATGAAAGAGTCAAGATTTGTATTAAAGAAGTGGAATTAAATGCAGTCAGCACAATTGTGGAACCTGTCCTTCTGTTTTTAATTATACATTACCAAGGAGCAGTGTTCAGATCTGGAAGAGGACAGCATCGAAGGATATAAGATAACAGTGTTGGGGCAGGAAGAAAAGTTTTTTTTAAACACAATGGATAAGATTTCCCCATTTGTGGTTTAAGTGTAGTGGTGGTGAAACTTCATGGCATCATGTCCTCCATGGCCAAAGGTGAATTTTCTGATATAATCTTCCAATTTTCACCTGATCAACCATGAGGCTGGACATGTTACCTAGCAACCATTGAACTGGAAGTGCTTCCCGATGTCGGGACCTTCCAGTTTACACTCCTCTGGCACCATATTTAAAACTTAATTGCACACACTTTAAACATTGCAAGCCAGGAGCTGTCAAATTGCATTGCTCGATCCTGAAAACATCTCAGAGAAAGCTAAGTCCACCTCCCCCCACCCCACCACTTCCAGGACAGAGAGCTGAATGAGGTAATGGACAGGAAGTGTTTCCTGATGACCACCAAAGGAGACCACACTAACAAACCAAACAAATCTAACCAGAAATTAAGCGGTGGTGATGGCCTAGTGGCATTATTGCCACTATTGCTATTAATCTGGATATCCAGGTAATATTCTGGGTATCTGGATTCAAGTCCCAAATGGTACAGTTAGAATTCAGTAAAAATCTGGAATTAAGAGTCGAAAGCTGACCATGGAACCATTGTCAAAAGAAAACCTATCTACTTCACTAATGGCGTTTCAGAAAGCTGACTCCCATCCTTACCAGGTCTGGCCAACATGTGACTCCAGAGCCACAACAATGTGACTGATTCTTAACTTCTCTCTGGGCAATTTGGAATGGACAACAAATGCTGTTCAGTGTATTGATGCCCATATCCTGTAAATTAAGAAAGGGGGGAAAAGAAAGGTCAGCATAGGTCAGCACTGCGCTCCACATCTAAAGGGACATCCAGAAATGCCACAAGGTGATCAATGATCTTCTGCATTCTACAAGGGTATGTGCCACATCGCCTCTCTGTTCCCTGTTACTCACAGGGCCAGCACTCCCTGTAATCTGCCACTGCACATGCATCTTACCAGGAGGTAGTAGTCTGCAATTCTCAGTATAGCATGGATCAGTTCCATGTTTAAAGGCTTACGTCTAGTTCAACCCCCCCCCAAAGTACTAATAATCCCAGTCCTCTGTATTTCCTACTCATTCATTGGGGAGACCTCACCAGCTCTCCTGCTTATGCACACTCAATAAGTCTTAACAGCAACATGACTGATTTATCTGTACTCACCCCTTCATCAGTAGGACTGATCATGTCCTATTCCCTTGATTGTCTATGGTAGTATCCCTTGAATGTCTGCGTTTCCACATCAGGCCACAAATGACTTTTCCCATTTGACTTTCACATATCACCACTTGCTTGAAGCACTTGCAGTGTGTTTGTCACACAAGCTGCTGGTACATGCTGCAGCTCAAATGCTGATGTGACACAGTGTCGTATGATGATATGTCCACCTCTATCTGACTGAAAGATTGACTGTTCAGAGCTCCCCACTGTGACAAGCTACCTGCAGTAAAAGTCCAGCTAAACTGCAGAGATTGGCAGCATGCCATTCAGTGACAAAGTTGCTGTGTGCTCAGAAAGCATATGAAGCTGATAGAGGCTGGCAGCCTCCAAGTAAGTGCTAAATGAGTAAGTGCTAAGAAAGCAAACTTAGAAGCCATAAGATGTATTTGTCTAGGTCAGCACAAAAGGTTCCGAGGCAAGCATATGAGATGCATGGCTGTCTCTGAACATAAAGTCACCAGGCAGAAGCATAATAATCGTAGGTGACTATCAGTACTAAAGAAAAATATAGAAGTCCGAGAGTGATGGCTGCATTGGTCCATGGTCTAGTGAGGCTAGGGATTTGCCAATAGAGAGTTGCTTGGGTGAAGGGTGGAGGAGGATATGTTCCTTGGAAATAAAGTCATTGCCACGTTCGAGTAAGATTTTAAAATCACTATTTAAGAACTTAGGGCAAATCGGGAATGTTTTCTCGATATTGAGAATCTGATTTTCTTTCATCCACGCCATGTTTTATCAGCATCCTCACCATTACGCTCGCCACATCACGGAAGGGACAATTCTGTCCTATATCTTGATTGCTTGATTTTAGTGAAGAGACAAAAGAGTTTGGGATTGTTCTCCTCAGAGTCAAAAAGGCTCAGAGGAGATTTAGTAAAGGTGTTCAAATTTATGCAAATATTTTGAAATGAGGAGGAACTGTTTCCATTAACCAGGTTCAATAACTAGAAGGATCTGATTCAAGATTATCAGCAAAACTCCAGGAGGAAATTGAAGAGATTTCTATTTTACTTTTAAGTTGTTATGATCTTGAATGCGCTGCCAGAAAGGGTGGCGAAAGTAGGCTTAATAGGGAATCTTAACAGAGAAATTGGATGCATGTTTGAAGTTTGGCCAGATGTAGGAAATGAGACAAATGGACAAACTCTGACTACATCTGTGCTGTTGAGTTCTATGATTTGAAGATTCTGAGCAATGATTTGATGGGTCATAGTATTGAGCTATTGGAAGCAAAAGAGAAAGATACTGTTACTTTTTTTTGTCTCTAGATGCTTCCGAGTTCTCTGTTTCAACTTACGCATATGTGCATAAATACAAATTGTGAGCAGTTGTAGGATATTCAGCCCCTCTAACCTGCTCCATCATTCGATAAGATCATAGCTAATCTGATTATGCCTTCAAACTCACATTGCTGACTGTACTTTTGACTCCCATCTTATTCAATTTTCATAGAATATAGAACATTGCAGCGCTGTACAGGTCCTTCAGCCCTCGATGTTGTCAACCTGTGAAACCAATCTGAAGCCCATCTAACCTGCACTATTCCATTACCATCCATGTGTTTATCCAACGACCATTTAAGTGCCCTTAATGTTGGCAAGTCCACTACTGTTGCAGGCAGGGCATTCCGTGCCCTTACTATACTCTGTGTAAAGAAGTTACCTCTGACATTTGTCACCCCTTAACTTAAAGCTATGTTGCCTTGTGCTAGCCATCACCACCCGAGAAAATATCCAATAAAAATATTTAACAAACTTCTTTCTTCACTTTCTGGGGAATAGCGTTCTTTAGACTCTTAGCCCTCTGGAGAAAACATTCCCCTTCAATCTTAAATGGAAGGACCTTATGTTTAAACCTTGTCTGTTTGTTCTCCTCTCCCACAAAGGGAAACATGCTTTCAACATTCACCCTGTTAAGTCCCCACATGATCTTATTTGTTTCAATAACATCATTCTTCTTTCTTCTAAACTCCAAGAGATAGCATTCCAAACTGTCCAACCTTACCTCATAAGGTAACCCCCCTCTAACCATCCCAGATATAATTTCAGTGAGCCTTTTCTGAATTGCTTCTAATGCATTTATATCTATTCTGAAATAAGGAAACCAAAACTGTACACAGTTCTCCAGAGGCTGCCTTGCTCTGTATGACTATAGAAAAATGACCCCATCTTTAAGTTCCATTTCTCTTGCAATAAACAACATTCCATTTCATTTCATACTCACTTGCATTCTGACTTTTTTGTCATTCATGTACAATGTATCTATGTTTTTTTCTAATTTTCCTGCCAAAGTGGACACTTTCACATTTTCCTACATTGTATTGCATCTGTCTTTTTTATTGCTGACTCACATGTTAAGAACTAGGCCAGATCCCCTCAAAACATTTCAAGAAAGTTTCTTTGGGTCCAGCAGCTTTTATAACCTGCTTGACTGCTTTCAGTGAATAGGCCAGATCAAGCCAAACCAGAGAAAAACTGGACGGGGAGAATTAGCCACTCCCCTTTCATTGTACAAGTGGTTTTTTTTTAACTCAAAAGTCTTTCATCTGAGGCAGTATCTGTTAGCTATAATTAGTTTGGCCTCAAACCCCATCCAAACCCAAGCCCAAACCCTGACTTTCCAAGTTTAGATTAAATTAGATTACTTACAGTGTGGAAACAGGCCCTTCGGCCCAACAAATCCACACCGATCCGCCGAAGCGTAACCCACCCAGACCCATTCCCCTATATTTATCCCTTCACCTAACACTATGGGCAATTTAGCATAGCAAATTCACCTAACCTGCACATTTTTGGTCTGTGGGAGGAAACCGGAGCACCCGGAGGAAACCCACGCAGACACGGGGAGAATGTTTTATTAGTTGTTTTAAGTAGGTATAATGTGGATATTCTAGGAGGGATACAGTTGGTCAAACCATTTAGTTGTAAACAAAACAATTTATTTGCAATATCACCAAATGAAACACAAACAAAAGAGAACAGAATACTGAATAACTTAACCTATCTGAAAGCCCAACATATCATCCAAACTTAATAATGCTATTCCAAATATTTGCAATAATTTGGCACAAAAGGTAAAATCAAACACTGGGTCTTACAGAAGAGATGTCAGAGAGGCAGGAGGTTCAGCATGGACCTGCTTCTTTGGGTCCAGCAGCTTTTATAACTTGCTTGACTCCTTTCAATGAATAGCCAGACCAAGCCAAACCAGAGAAAAGCTGACTTGGGAGAACTGGCCACTTCTCTTTCATTGTACAAGTATTTCTTTTAAATTCAAAAGCCTTTTAACTGAGGCATAATCTGTTAGCTATAATTAGATTGGCCCCAAAACCCATCCAAACCCAGACTTTTTGGAACCTGTGTTTTTACAATCTCCTGAGAAAAAAACAGAGTTAACCTTGTTAAAGGAGAAACATCTTCACACTTCCCCTCTTTAAAAAAATGAACCATCAATATCCAAAATGTCTTCATATTAAAACCCCATTCATTCTAAACTGTTAGTTCTCTAAAACACACTGACCTATACATTGCATTGACTATTCTGCTTCAGTCTGTTTTACTCCTGCCACTGAACGCCTCCATATTTCATCCAAGTCTTGACAATGTGTCAGTAATCACGTTATCTCATCCTGCCACATGCACAATTTTCAAATTGAACGGCAGTAACAACAAGCTTGATCTAAACAGTCTGGCATTTTTGTTCTTAAATTTCTCCACAGACTTCATTGGGTTATGATCAGTGTATATGCTGGTCTCAGTTACGTTACTAATAATATAAATATTGAAATGTTGTACTACCAACACCAAGCTCAAAATCTCCTTCTCGCCTGTTGAATATTTCTGCTGATGAATGTTCAACTTCCTGGAGAAATACCCGATTGGTCTTTCTATTTTGTCGTCGTCTTCCTGCAGGAGCACAGCACCGATACCCACATCACTTGCATCGATAGCAACCTTGAATTACTTTATGTAATTAGGTGCAGCCTACACTGGGGCAGTGGTTAACACAGCTTTCAGGCTGTCAAATTTCTTCTGACAGTCCACTGTCCACTGAAACTTCTTGCCTTTCTTTAGCAATGCAGTGAGCGGAGCAGCCACACTGCTAAAATGTAGTATGAATTTTCAATAAATACACTCAATCCCAGGAATCACTGCTCTTTTTGTTGAAGGTATGGGAAACTCCCTAATTACCTTTGTTTTTGCATCCTGTGGGGCTATTTGTCCACACCCAATAACATGGTCCAGGAAGATGACTTGGGCTTTGGCAAGGTCACTTTTAGCCAGGTTTATCACCAAGTCTGCCTTCCAAAGTTGATTGAACAAGTCTAATAAATGTTGCAAATGTTCCTTCCATGTGTGACTAAAAATCACCAGGTCATCAATGTATAAGACACAATTGGTAATCCAGAAATGACCTCATAGGTTAGTCTCTGAAATGTGACTGGCACATTTTTCATACTAAATGGCATGACTTTAAACTGATACAATCGATTCGGCGTTATGGAAACCGAAGTTACCTTTGCTCTTTCTGACAAAGGAACCTGCCAGTATCCTTTGAGCAAGTCCAAAAAAGAAATATAGGTTGCTTGTCTCACCTTTTCAACACAGTCTTCCAAATGCTGAATCGGAAAAAATATCAGTCTTTGTAACACATTGACTCTGTGACAGTCCACACATAACCGTTGGGTACCATATGGTATGGCACCATTACTATGTATGAGCTCCAGTCACTGTAACTCACTTTGATTATGTCGTCTTGGATTATGCATTCGGTCTTCTTTTGAACCTGTGCCAAATTTAGAGGATTATGTCTATAAGGATGGTGCTTAATTGGAACCGCATCTCCTATATCTACATCATGCATAATTAGTTTAGTACATCCCAACTTATTTCCACATATATCCCCGTGTGATAGTAATAACTCTTTCAGGACATTTCAATTTTCCTATGGAAGGTAATTCAATAATTTATTCCAATTTTTGACAACTTCCTCATTGTTCAATTTAATTTGTGGAATGTCCAATTCAGAATCCTCTGAACTTGGTTCTTCACTCTGTGTTGTAACCAATAACAAAGACTCCTTTGGTTTTCCTTCCCTGTCAAAATCTCTGTTGAGCATATTCACATGATGCATTCTGTGAGATTTCTTTCTTTTTAGAGTCCT
Source organism: Chiloscyllium punctatum (assembly GCF_047496795.1). Lineage (NCBI taxonomy): Eukaryota > Metazoa > Chordata > Chondrichthyes > Orectolobiformes > Hemiscylliidae > Chiloscyllium > Chiloscyllium punctatum. The sequence continues at coordinate 27,438,759 of NC_092780.1, read as the reverse complement.
TATCAAATTGTTCACCTCACTCAATTTCTTTTCAAGTTGACAAGGTTGACTAAACCCTTGCTTTAAAGGTTCACCTATCACTGGAAGTAACATTAACACCTTACCCCCGATAGCAAAATTGCAAGTTTTTGCTTTCTTGTATGCTTCCAGTTTCATTGTATGCTGTGAGACTTTTAAATACTTTCTAGCCAACTTCCCTGCTCTGTTCATTCATTTCTGAAAATTTGATACATAGTCCAAATACGCGGTGTCTGAATTCTGACTAATCAATTTCTCCTTAAGCAATTTTAGGGTCCCCTCACTTTGTGCCCAAAAGCTAATTCAAATGGACTGAATTTGGTCAATTAATTTGATGCATCTCTGATCGCAAAAAGTACAAATGGAATTCCCTTATCCCAGTCATTTGGATAGTCTTGACTATAAGCCCTCAACATGGTCTGCCACTTCTCCAGCACGCCCTGCAGCTCTGGATGGTACACAGTAGATTTGAATTGTTTTATTCTGAAGTTGTCCATGACTTCCTTGAATGATGTTGATGTGAAGGCTGGCCCTTAATCTGATTGTAGCTCTGTAGGTAGTCCGTAACTGGTGAAAAGTTTGAATAATTCCCCTACAATCCTTTGAGCTGTGATCTTGCGTGATGGAATGGCCTCTGGAAATCTAGTGGATAAATTCATTATAGTTCACAAATACTGATTCCCACTTTTTGTATTAGGTAGGGGACCTCTGTAATCAGTTAAGACACTTGTAAAAGCTTCCTCGAAAACAGGAATGGGTTTTATTACAGCCTGTGGTATTCCAATTACCTGACATGTCTGGCAAAATTCAACTATATCCTTGTGCAGTCCAGGCCAGTAAGAATGTTTTTCTATTTTAGTTTGTGTTTTTCTCACTTCTAGTGGTAGCTTGTGGGTCACTCACAACACCTCCTTTCTATAGCCCAGTGGCAACACTATTTGATGAACTTCTCATCTGCCTGAATATGTGATCATCTCCACTTCCTCATTAAGACATCGTTTTTAAGATAACAACAATTCAGAGATACGTTTGGATCCTTTTCCTGTGTTTGGCTTTTGATGCAATTGCTTTAAGTTTTCATTTTTCTTCTGAAGCTCAGTTAATTTATCTGAGTTAAAGATGCCTGTTGTGTCATCTGTCTGCTCCTGGTTTGTGTCAATCATCTAATCAAACAGGGTCTCCTGTAAGAGAATCGACGTTTCGGGCATAAGCCCTTCTTCAGGCATGAGGCTGGTGTGCCAAGCTGGCTGAGATAAAAGGTAGGGGGGAGGGAATTTGGGGGAGGGGCGCTGGGAATACGATAGGTGGAAGGAGGTGAGGGTGAGGCATGGGATGAATGTAGATTTCTTCAGCTTCCTGATTTCCCCTCCCCCCACCTTATCTCAGTCCCAACCCTCAGATTCAGCACCACCCTCTTGACCTGCAATCTTCTTCCCGACCTCTCCACCCCCACCCCCTCTCCGGCCTATCACCTTCACCGTCACCTCCTTCCACCTATCATATTCCCAGCGCCCCTCCCCCAAATTCCCTCCCCTCTACCTTTTATCTCAGCCCGCTTGACACACCAGCCTCATTCCTGAAGAAGGGCTTATGCCCAAAACGTCGATTCTCCTGCTCCTCGGATGCTGCTTGGCCTGCTGTGTTTTTCCATCACCATATTTTTCAACTCTGGTACTCCAGCATCTGCAGTCCTCACTTTCTCCTAGGGTCTCCTGTAATTCCACTTCAGCTTCCTTAATTATTCCCTCTGATCACTCCTGTTTCAACTGGTGACTTTGTGACTTCATTACCACACAATCAGGAAAAATATGCATCCTGCAATAGTTCAGTTGCCTGGGTTTCCATTGGCTTTTCAACCACAGTAGGTAGCAATCCTGTCAGTGAATCAGCTATATCCTTAGCAAGGACACATTGTATTCCTGGAGGTGAGTGTTTGTCCAGTACTTCTCCACTCTTCCCTGGAAACTATAACTTCACTCTACAGCATTGAGCACTTCTTGTCTCACCACTAGCACTTTTTCTGGCAATAGTCCGTCAGAGGTACGTATCTCCTCATCTGTCAGCATTACAGATTGAGGGGATCCTGTATCTCTTACTATTGTAACCCCTTTACCTGCTGCTCCTGGCCTCTGTGAGTAAACTTTACCTTCGCAGCTGGGTGATTTAAGAAGATCTGGCAATTCCTCCTGAACCATCCTCCGACCAGCTTGTACATTCCGGTGCAGCTTTCTAGCCTCCACTGTGCTTTCCATTACCACTCCAACAAAATTCACTGGTTTATCCTGCTTTCATACATCTGGCTCCCCAGTGCTTTTCCTAACCCACCTAACACTGTGATTTTATGTGGCCTACTTTATTGCAGTGAAAACACCAGAGCTTTTTAACTTCTCTTTCCCCTTCAACGGTTTCCTTTTTACCCTGTGGTAAGTTATCCTCATGCTCTTCACCAAGATCTACATTTCCCTTTCCACATGAGGATTTCTCTTTTCCCCAATTTCTATCCCTCATGGATTAAAACTGATATGATTTATGGTCCAACTCATAACCATGAGCCATTTCAGCTGCCAATCTTGCCATGTTAACTCTCTACTCTTCCATATGAGTTTTACTACTTCAGAAAGTGAATTTCTGAACTCCTAAGTGCCAATTTCTGAAGTTCAAGCCGTCTCTCTTTCATCCTTTCCTTTCTCTCCTTTCCTCTCTCTTCTCTCTCTCTCTTTCTCTCTCTTTGTTCTGCTGAAGTAATTTGTTTTTCTTTTCTTTTTCCTCTGCTTTTACTTGTAATTTGTTGTCTTTTGCCTCTAACTCAAGCTGCTTCATTCTCAATTAAATTTAGCCATCTCTAAAGATTCTGATGGCATTTCCAGCAAATTTAAATGCTGAGCTGTTGCTGTAATTATATCTCCTTTCCTCAGGGAAGGACACAGCTCCAGCTCCAGCTTGTCTGCTAATTCCAACAGCTTGGCCTTAATCACCTTTTGCAAAACCCCCAAGGTCATTTCTTCCACCCCCAGAAAACTTTTGATGTCTCTAAGAGCCATTTCTATTCCAAGCACTGTTTAAACCAACTGAATTCAACACTCGGAACAAAAGACACTGACACCTACCACTCACTCTCTTCAAGTCCAATAACCCTAATCCCAATTTGGAACTATAGAACAAATCCTGGATGAGCCCCCAATCTGATCTGGACCAAACCAGACCCTTTCAAAACATTTCAAGAAAATCGCTCAGGCCCTGACTTTGCTAGTTGTTCTAAACAGGTGTAACACAGATATTCTAGGAGGGATACAGTTCATCAAACCATTTGTTTTAAACAAAACAGAATTTATTCACAATATTACCGAATGAAACACAAACAAAAGAGAACAGAATACTGAATAACTTAACCTATTTGAAAGCTCAACAGATCATCCCGAGTTAATGATACTGTTCAAAATAATTGCAACAATCCCCATAAACATGCCTTGGCAAAAAAGGTAAAATTAAACACAGGATCTTACAGGAGAGACATCAGAGAGAGAGGAGCATCAGCATGGACCTGCTTCTTTGGGTCCAGCAGCTTTTACAACCTGCTTGACTGTTTTCAGTGAATAGTCAGACCAAACCAAACCAGAGAAAAGCCGAGCTGGGAGAACTGGCCACTCCCCTTTCATTGTATGAGAGTTTCTTTTTAAACTTGAATGCCTTTTGTCTGAGGCAGTATCTGTAAGCTATAATCAAAATGGCCCCAAAATCTATTCAAACCCAGACTTTTTGGAACCTGTATTTTTACAACCTTCTGAAAAAAAAAGACAATGTAATCTTGTTAAAGGAGCAGCATCATCACACACATAAACTATCTGTATCACTTTTCAGACTCTTTATGTCTTCTTCACAACTTACTCTTCTGCAAATCAAATTTATACATGAGGTCCTTTCTCCTCTTTCTTCTCCTGTTTCTTTACAAAAGCAATAAACTTTCACTTCACATACTTTTTTCTGGTCTCTTGTAATGTTGTGTAGTTATTTGTTATGGGAAACCATAATTGTAACTGAGCAGTAAATGCATCAACAGTAAAGCAGGAGCACGTGCTCTGGCAGTTTGGACATTGGGTAAATCTACACCATGTCATGACTAATTTTCGAATAGTAACCTTTAATATGGTGTCAAATGTCTTCTGGAAACTCAAGTACAGTATGTCCTCTGATTCCCCTTTATGTTGCATACGTTTTGCTCAAGTAAATCTGATGAAACAGTCAAAATTTCCCTTTTGCAAAACCAGTTTGACATTGCCTAGTTCCAGCAGGATTTTCAAAATGCGTTACAACAATCTCCCTTATAATCAGATTCCAGCATTTTCCTGTGACAGATATTAGACAAATCAGCCTACATTTTTCAGCTTTCTTTCTCCGTCTCTTCTGAAAGTGAGGAATCACATTTCCTATTTTCTAATTTAATGACAGCTGTATAAAATCTGAAGATTTATGGAAAATTGATTCCAATGCATTTACTTCCTCAGCAGCCCCTTCTTTTAAGACCATGAGATGATATCCATCAGGCCTAGGGAAATTTTGTCATAATCATGTTCCTTTTTCTTAGTGACTGTGATTGTTTTAATTTCTCCACTCCCATTTATGTTCTAATTTGGAATTACTTTGAGACAATTTTGCATCTTCATCAGCGAAGGCATATACCAAGGGCTGAATTTCATAAGGGCCTGCGCAATGTAGGCTATGATGAAATGCATACAGAACTGGGGCAACAAGGGTACCATGCCCAACTTGACACTGAAATCACCTTGCTCCATCTTTTGTGGTTCCCAAGTTTTCAAGTGACAAGTTTATATTACATTTGAGATTCTATAATGAAATTACACCATCACAGAAAAATATTAGCAAGAATTTGGAAAGCTTTATGAACCCATGTGCAATGATAGGCATGGAAGAAATCTTTATTCCAGACATAATTGGATTGGCAGTAAAAGAGTCAGCAAGGATATTGGTGATGTTTAATGTGAATCGAATTTTGGAGATCATTACAGGCAGCCTAATTGCCGGATCATGACAAAGGATCAATAGTTGTTGTAGTACGTTCATTCTAACAACATTCGACTGTTTGGAAGTGTGAATTATAAATGTCAGCATAATTTGACTTGTGTCAAATCAAAGATGGCTGCCACATTAGTCTGCTCATTACTGAGTTAACTTTATGATTGGATTGAAAGTATTAAATATGTGTAACAATTTTAATATTTGCCCAAGGAAAGCTTTCCTGTGAGATACTTTATTTTTCCAGTCCATTGTTCTATAAATCTCGTTTGATATTGCCTGCTTTTGAAAACCGATAAATTATTAATACCTTCCTTTCCACCAACAAGTTAGAATGCTTGCATGTTATATCATATTGACAGCAGATTATTTCCTGAATTTCATGAACACTCTGTTTGGGGCCATAAGGCATCATTTGCAAAGTTTTTTTTATTCTGAAATCTTTCTTATATTTGACTTGAGTGGTCAGAACTGTGCATTTTGACAGAAGTGTCACACAGGAGAGCTGTTGTCTCCCAGCAACATGATATCTTCCTACTAATTATAAAGATAAGGCTTTTCCTAAACTTTCAGCATCAATTTCAAATCCACACATCACTAGCAGATCACTCCTCGTTATATGGGATAATGAGAGAGGTAGCAGTAGCAGTACCTCTACATGTTGCTTTTGAGTAACAGGTGGCAAACAACTTCCAAATCTTATATTGCTTTGAAGTTAATCATGGAAATATTGTGAAATTGATGATTTGCTCTATCTCTTTATCAATTTTTCAAGTGGAGAGCTCAAAATAGATAGAGAGAGAGAGACTCACTCTAATTGTCCATTAAATACCTTAGGGATGAACTGTAAACATGTGACAATGTTTAAATGTGGAGTTTATTCTTTACTAAATACTGGGTGGTCAGAACATCAGTACTGCATCAATCATTATTTCATTATAATTGCCTGTCCTGTTGAGAGATTATGAAACATTTCCTGAGTGACCTTGAAAAGTTGACTATTTACTAGATGCTTAAACAGATTGTTTAAATCTTACCATGACAAGAGTTCGACCTTACAATTCACAATCCAAACACGAATTTTAATTGCACACATTCTTGTGATGGGTTTTGGATGATCGATTTTCTGTCTTCTTTGAAATCACATAGAATCCAGGGAGAGCTAGCTGTTTGGATACAACATTGGCTTGATGTTAGGCGAGAGAGGGTGGTGGTGCAGTGGTGCTTTTCATATTGGAGGCCTGTGATCAGCAGTGTGCCACAAGGATCGGTGCTGGGTCCACTGTTTTTCATTGCTTATATAAATGTGAATATAGGAGGTATGGTTAGTAAGTTTGCAGAGGGTTATCTCAGATTCTAACAGGACCTTGATCCGAAGGGCTGAAGAGTGCAGATAGAGTTAAAATAGTTTCTTAAATGTTCCTGAGTTACAATTTTATTTAATTTCATTGAAACCCTCCAAAGTCTTTGATTTTAAACAGTAACTTTCGGGGAGTTCCAGATGTAAAGGAATTGCCTAGCAGAAAATTCAATGTCTCAGACAATTTCTTCAGAGTTTTCTGCAATGTGGATTCTGCAAGGTCTCATTGAACCCCTTCCACCTACATTGGAATAATGGCTGTCTGCACAGTGGAGAATCCAGGCCAATGTACCTGTGAAGCCCTTTGGGATGTTTCATTCCATTGCAAGTGCTCTGTAAAGATAAATTGTTAATTTGGTTCCAAGTTTCTAGTTTGGAAAACAAAAGTTTCTCATTTTGTATAATTAGATACTCAGGATGAGTCTTTTGAAGCAGCCAATCAGTAGAAGTTATCCTCCTGTGACACTGATCCTTACATTGTAGAGGGAAAAACTCCTTACTGAGCTGGTTTTCACCACCTCCTAGCAACTGACAAATGGCGATGTTTTGGAAGAGCATTATTCAGCAAAATCTGCTAAAAGGGTTTATGCGAGGGAGGAAGGTAAATACAATCCAGGAATAAATACTTACAGGGATCTGATTGACGTGGGCTATCGCTAGTTGTGTGGCAGAATCAGGCACCCAATGCAGTGAGGACGATTTCGATATCAAGAGCAACTTGTTCCATCGTTTCTGCTCTACACAAGTGGCATGGTGAGGTTCTCACTGGGCAGCAGCAAGATGCCATTTGACAGGGATTAAGACTTTGTTAAACACCTTGTCAGTGCAACAACTCACCTCACCTCATTAATATTCTCGAATCTTACCAAACTCACCTAACAAGGTCAGCATTGGGAAAATCTGGAATGGAAGCCAGAGCAGGTACTGGACGGATTCAACTCGGCACTTGCTCTAAACAACGTCCATGTTGAAAACCGAGCACCAAGATCTCAGGGCACACTCCGTATTGCTGCCAATGCTAAGGTGGTCCCTGCTGCACTGAGTGTCCTATTCTGCCACACACACCCCACATCCATAGACATTGATGTTTGGCATGTATCAGCCTCGATGAATACTCATTGCACTTCTCTGATCTGCTTACAGAACACTTCTGCACTTCAGTGGTACCCCCTAGGCTGCACCAGGAATTCTCATTGAAATGCTGCTGCACGAATACTTGTGCACTCAGTGACACAAACCAAACTGGTCGACTGGACCAGGCTGCATCTCCATGCTCTTTGCTTGCTGTTGTAGCACTCATTTACACTGAACCTACCTGGATACTCACAGCATCCCTGTCTTGCATTGCCTCCTCTTGCCTTTTTGCAGTATGCTTCCTTAACCAGAGATATCAGGCTCACAGTACTGCTGCGTTGCAATGCTCTTTTACACAGTCACAAGGTCAGGACGCTTGTGATTGTTAATAGCAGGCGTTAGATAGCCTTTTCTCAGGGGATGCTAAGTTAAGGGCAGACTCTGAGACCAGCTCCTTCAAAATCCCAATGAGCAAGTGCTTCTCTGTAGGGAAGGTTCAGGACAATGAAAGAATCCTGACTCCTGCTTCCTGCCCCATCGAATGGGTATCTTGTGCAGATTAGATACCACAGCTTTATGTGGAGACAAGAATTGGGGCAGGACTGGCAGGTGAAAAAGTACAATTCTTTGTTGTAATTTTCTATCATTCACATCAGTGACACAGAATGTTAAGCCAGGTTCTGATGGACAACTGAGGAAAGCAACATCCTCACAATCCTTTTTAAAAAAGTTTTTTGTTGCAGCAAACATCCCCAATACAAGTTGATATTCTATTTTGCACAGTATAGGATACAAGTTTGCCAAAAAAACAGATGTGGAATGAACTGCAGACCGTAATTTGCCCCGGGTTGACCTGAGGCCGGTATGCAATTCCTACTTCAATGAAGCATTCAAAATCACGTTAGTATAGATTAAAAAAAAGAACTCAATTCTGCTCAAGGCTTTTTTTCAAAGTTGCCCTGTGGTGAGAATACAAAATATCAAATTAAAAATTTAGGTCAGCTAATTAAAAGCCGCATAGAACCATTTTGTGTTGTTATGAAAGCATTACAATTCAGTTTATCTAATTAAAATAGAGCATTCAGCAGACACTTCACACAAGGGTGTCATGCATTGTTAGAAATGATTATTTATTCTGCAGGTCACACATGTTCGATTATGACACAAACATCACCCTTATAACAAAACAACCTGCATGTCATTCTGATCAGGAGGAATATACTGATTCCTCTCTCTGTCCTACTCCTCCACTGGTCACACAAAATTTTATATTTAAAAAGGGAGGTGAGATTGTCATCTTATGTATTTATATTCAGACTATAAGTAACTCTTTCAGAAGTTAGTCAGAAATGGATCATTAAGTAACAAGTAAAAAAACTACAGACTTTGTTGCAAAAAACAATGTGAAAATTAATAACAAAACTTTTAAACTGCGCAACTACACACAACAATCCTTCCTGGAAACTCGCACACACAAGTAAGGGGAAAAGACATCTGCACAGAGTTATCTTAAAAATACTTTAGGCAAATAACAGTTAAATTCAGGAAAAAGAATTATTCACAGGTTGACCAAGTGTTGGCCTGCAGCCAAAGCCTCTTTGCACAAACGGTGTTGGTACTGAGTTGTTCCCTTGGTTTGGTTACGACTGGTTGAAACTGTTCTTCTAAAGTCAGTTGTGCAGACCCAAAATTGTCCCGGTCGGAGCCTCACGCTTGTAATAGCGAAACCCTCCAGTGAGCTTTCAACTCTCATACTTTAATGTTCCATAGTGTACAAACAGTAATAACCTAAGTTAACATTTCAAATAACACATCTTCCTAACAAATGTATATAGTGCCTTTCACTATACAACTCCCAAAAGCTCTTTATTGCCAAAAAAACACCTTTTTTAAACATGTAATTATTGTGTAATGTGGATAATTACCCAAGAAACAGGGCAGACAATTCTTGCACAGTGAACTCCCAGAACCTTGAATTGTGATCTTGACCAGATAATCTAGTGATTTGGCTGAAAAATAAATATTGAGCAGAAGACCAAATAACTCAGTGGTCTTTCTACAGCATTGTTCTGTGGGAGCTTCTTCATCAACCTGTAAGAGTGGACAGGGCTTTGCTTTAACATGACCATTATTGGAAACACCTTGCAAGTCAGACCGCATCTGTCTTGGTGAAGAATCATCTCAACCTTAGTGCTTTCACTAGCAGTGAACTTGAAGGAAGGATGTGGCCTACCTGGGTACTGCCACTTTCCTGCCTCCACCAGAATTAATTCCTGTTCTATCACTAATTGAGGTCCTTAGGTGACCAGTTAAGGTCCAGTTAAAGACCTCATACCACAAGCCTAGGATTAACTCAGCCTCAGGCAAATCTGTCACCATTCAGCATACACATCGGGTCAGTTTGTGCTAGCTACCTGTCATTTGGAGTAGACAAGCAGAAGGCTGGAAGAACACAGCAAGCCAGGCAGCATCAGGAGGTGGAGAAGTCAATATTTTGGGTGTAACCCTTCTTCAGGACTGGGCTGATAGCTTCTATGCCATCACCAGCCTCACCATTGCCTGATCCACATGTGTGTGGATGCTGAAACCTCCTAGATACTCACCAGCCTCACCATTACCTGATTCGCATGTGTGAGTGCTGATACATCCTATACCAGCACAAGGTTCCACCTATCAATTCTGGTCTGTCCAGATATTGCCTGACCTGCTGTGTATTTCCAGCATGTTTTTGCTTTTATTCCACTTTTGCAATATTTACATTGTTTTGCCTTTTGCAAGGCTTTAATGCCCCATCTGAGATATGATGCAATGGGCATTTCCATAGTGCACCACTGGACTATCAGTTTGACATTTGCATTCACTTCTTGGAGCCAATCTTGAGTCCATTGCTTTCAGTGCCACCAACTGAGATCCAGCTGACCACCTCCGATTTGTACATAGCTCACTGCTAAACCCCAGCATTTTGGGCTTAATATAATGTGCATTGAATTCCCCTGAAGTGTGGCTACCAGTATAGAAGAGGTTAATTTCATTCAGAGCTGTACTGGAAATGGCAACAGAACCTCAAGTTTTAGAAAACTGTAAGATTCCACAGAGAATCTTTTCAACATACAACATCAGAAAACTGCAGCAATTCTTGATCGAAGATGCTTCTACCCAAATTGATATGGTGTTTCCAAATTGTCTCATTGCTGAAAGAGGCCAGTAGTTCTGTGCCATCTGTCCAAATGAGCATCCCACCTCATGCCATTTTTTTGCCTTCTCCACATAGCCCTGCACATCATTCCTTTTCAAATAATTATCTAATTCCCTTTTGAATGGTTGGATTGGACCTACATCCACCACACTCTCAGGCAGTACATTCCACCCATCGCATGAAAACTTTCAATCTCCCCTTTGCTTATGCTTCCTTTACTAATTACTTTAGATATGTATCCTCACAATCTTGAATCTTTCACGAATGGGAACATTTTGTTCCTGTTTAGTCTGTCCCAACATCTTATGACTTTGAATACTTTAGTTTTAAATGGTTTTGGGTTGTGGGTTTCACAAGCTAGGTCAGCATTTATTTCTCATCCCTGAAAAAGGTGCTACTTTGGGTGGCATGGTAGCTTAGTGGTTAGCGCTACTGCCTGATAGCACCAGGGAGTTCAGCTCGATTCCACCCTTGGACGACTGTCAGAGTTTGCACACTCTCCCCATGTTTGCATGGGCTTCTTCTCAATGCTCTGGTTTCCTCCCCAGTCCCAAGATGTCAAGGTTAGGTGGATTGGCCATGGGAAATGCAGGGTTACAGAAAGAGTGTGGGAAGTACAATAAAGGGTTGGGTCTGGGTGAGATGCTCCTCGAAGGGTTGATGTGGACTCAATGGGCCAAATGGCCTGCTTCCACTCTGTAGGGATTCTATGATTCTATGAGTCTTGGAAGACTCAAGTCGATAGGGTGTAAAAACACACATGCCGTGTTGTTAGAAAACAAGTTCCAGGAATTTCACCAAGTGGCAGTGAAGAGTTGGTCATATATTTCCACATGACAATGGTATGTGGCTTGGAAAGAAAATCACAGCGAGTGATGTTCCTCTGGATCTGCCACCCTTGTCCTCCTAAGTTATAGATGTTATGTATTTAGCAGGTAGTGCCAAGGGAGCCTCGGTGAGTCACTATAGGTGTATATAGGTGTATATATGGTACACACTACTCTCAGGATATGCTGGTGGTGAAGGGATTGAATGATGAAGACAGTGGCTGGCATGTCAATTGTAGTGAGCTGCTTTGTCCTGGATGGTGTCAAGCTTGCTGAAGTTTGTTGAAACTACATTTGTCCATGTAAATGGGGAGTATTCCATCACAACCCTGATTTGAATCTTGGAATTATTGAGCAGATTAAGAAGACAAGAGATGAGTTACTCACTGTACAGTCCTAAGTTTCTCACCTGCTCATATAGCAAAACCATTGGATTTGCCTGCTTTTTATAGATAGTATGTACTTTGACAATTTTCCACATTGCTGAGTAGATGCCAGTATTATAATTGTACTGGAACAACTTTGCTAGGAATGTGGCTAGTTCAGGAGCACAAGTCTTCAGTACTGTTGCCAGTATATTGTCAGGCCCTTTAACCTTTACATTATCAATTGGTTTTCGGCATTTCATGATAGCACATGGATTGAATTGATTTGGCTGAAGACTGGCATCTGTGATGCTGGGGAACCCAGGAGCAGGCTGAAATGGACCATCCACTCGGCCATTCTGGCTGAAGAACTTGCAACTGTTTCAACCTTGTCTTTTGCAATGATATGCTGGGCTCCCCCATCATTGAGCATGGCGACATTTCAGTTGATTAATAATTGAAACCCGCACCTCCATTCTAACTGATTGAAGATTTGAGAGCCATCTTATGTGTGTTCAAGTCATTTGCATGAGTTGTGTGACCCTTTGATCTCTTCCTTATAAATTCTGTGTCTAAGATCTTCCTTTCTTACTAACATCTAATGAAGGAGCAGCACTTTGAAAGCTAGCATTTTCAAATAAACCCATCGGTCTATGACTTGGTGTCCAATATTTTATCGAACGTGGTCAGTCTATTTTATTCTCTCCTTGGCGTAATGATTCCTATATTCCAAACCTTTGATCAATTATGTGACATTGATATATGTCCCACTGATTCATGCAAAATCCCACAAAGTGTCTTCTGATGTTTCATGCTTATTTGCTTCCCTGGACATGTCAGGGTCTGATATACAAGTGACACATTCCTGGATTGGGGTGCACATGCTCAGTGAACTGTAACTCTGATATAGCTGCATGGTGCCTGAGAAATAGGCTTTATGTGACCCAATTTCTCAGCCATGAAGTTTTATTCAGGGTCCTTCACCAGAAGCCAGTAGAATTCACAGCTAGCTGAGAACCTATAGCAAAATAAGTTGCAGGTTAAAAATCTGTACTACACAGAGCACTTAAGATATCTACATATTTGCTTTGCTGAATGAATCCTTTATAAAATATTTTGGAAAATATGTTTTCTTATAAGTACCCCCAGCAACAGAGCCACCTTCAGTGTGAATAGACACATTGCAGTCAGAATGCAGGAACATCTTTTTCTTTCCCATTTAGTAACAGGCCGTGCGACTCAGCAATAGCTAATCAATCAGCTTCATTTCTCACTTATTTCTGTGTGCTCTTATTGTGTCCATCAAGACTGTACAGTTCTTCAATCCAATTATATGATTCATGGTTTAAAATTCTTGTTTTGTGTGTAATATTGTTCCAGCTGTTGCAAAGTTTTCCCTGTAATATGAATGGAGCATAACAACAGCACCCAGAGGCATTATTGCAGAGCATTACTTGTGATGTTGCTATAAAATAAATAGGCCATTAAACATGCTACATTATTCAGTGCAGTTGAGTAACTCCAAATATGTGGATAAACCATATCATGAAGCTTTGCATGTTCTTCATAGCATTTACAATCAATCAAAGGTTTCTGAGAATCAAAGCTCAGGTGTGACAATAGCATTGTATGCCTCGTGCTTTCTGTGAGTACCTGAGAAAATGCACTTTCCCAAAACTGCTTCTCTGAACAGACATTGGTAATGAAGAAGCCAATAAGTAGAGACAGCTTTTTCAATGATAAATTACTATGTTGTAAAATAGATTTTGTAAGAAATTGAATCCAAGATCCAAATAAATATTGGGTAATGAGAACTTGTGAAAACAGAAACAAGCTGATTTAGAAAGTCATTGACGCACTAACTGTAAACATTTCTTTTTGACAAATTAAGAGTGTGGGAGTTCCAACTTGAACTGACAGCCTAATATATGGAGCTAGTGTATGACTCAACGGGTAATGTGAAGGTAGCAGTGTTCTCAAAAATCTGCTGCATTTGCCATTCCTGATGGTACATGTGGAGGGTTTGGAAGGTGCTGTCAAAGGAACCTTGACAATTTGCCGCAGTGCATCCTGTTTATGATACATATTGCGACCACTATGCATCAGTGGTAGAGAGCTGAACAGTGAAGTGGGCTGCTTTGTCCTGCAGAATGTTGAGCTTCTTGACTTGTATTTTGTAAGTGATGGAAAAGCTTTGAAGAATTAATGATGAGATACCTGCAGTAAAGGATCCAGCCTCTGATCTACTTTTATAACCACAATATTTAATTACCTTTCTGGTCAATACCATTCTGAAGGTGTTGATGGTGGCAAACTCAGTGGCAGTAATGCCTTTGAATGCCAACTTGTTAGATAAGTCTAGGTCGACAATTATTTGCCACTTTCCAGCTCATGCAGTGATGTTGTCCAGATTTTGCTTCTTGTGGCTATGGAATTCAGCAGTTTTGACAAAAGGTTTGCCAAAGGCTGAACTAATGTCTGGTGTAAAATGGACTCAGTGGGACTCAAACTGAATATTGAGAGTAAGTTTTAGTTAAGTAAGTGAAATAACTCCACAGTGGCGCCATCATCAAGTTCTATTTTCCATTTTGTTGGATAAGTGCTAATGTTGCAGCTGTACTGGAACTGCTTGGTTAGAGGTGCAGCCTGTTCTAGAGCACAGTCCTTCAGTGCTACAGCTGGGATGTTATCTTGATCTTTGAGCTTTTCAGCAATTTCTTGATATCAAGGAGTGAATTGAATTAGTTGAAGGTTGGCAGCTAGCGGACGCTGAGATTCATCACTAAGTTGGCACTTACAGCAAATGAAATTAACAACTACATCAGCTTTTTCTTGTGGTTGGTCCCTGTATCATTGAAGATGCAGATTTGCATTGAGCCACCTCCTCCTGTCAATTGTCTAAACCTCTCTCATTAAGCTGCATATGTACTTGTGTTCTGAGATGCATAGCAAGAAATATCTTTGTTAATATTGGCAGAATTGTTGTGGAGAGGCTGGGTCCCATTAACCACTGAATGAAAGCCTTTGTGGATTCACTGCTGTCTGGTGTTAGACCCTATTTTGACAAGTTTTCTTTGATTGTTGACAATGTTCAATTGTTTCCTCTCTCTCTTTCAGAAGACACCACATTTGAAGCTGGGATACGTGTACAGCTGCACACTCAGTCTGAGCCACCATTTGTACATGAGCTGGGCTTTGGAGTCGCGCCAGGATTCCAAACATTTGTTTCCACTCAAGAACAACGGGTACTGTATTTGCTCTGATTTTCACATAAGCTCTTGCATTTGGCCCTCTGAGCATTTCACCTTCGGTTGTACGTGTTCTCAAAGAAAGATTTTCTTTTCCCTTCACTTCTTTATTTCATTCTCCTGTAGTAGACATCCCCATGCAACACACCACATTATAGTTGAGGATTGCAAGATATGTGCTCCAACCTCTGACATTCATGCTGCAAGGTAGAAGCATGCCCAGGGCTACACTGTCAGTCTGATTTGTCTCCATTTGATATCTGCTTGGCTGTTTTTCACAACACAGCCAAGACCAGCAGCTCATCAATACAAGTCAGTCATTTTATTCCTGTATTTTAGCAACCGATGGCTTTACACAGAGGGACATCAAGTAGAATTGCCATTATATATGCAGAGAATATTTGAAATACTATAATCTGGATAATGGCACTAAATGTTTAAACGCTCAACATTCCCTAATGTAGCATGCTTGGTTCTATTCACTGAAATACTTATGCAATTGCAAACAAGTTTGACTATGGCCAGCTTTTAAAGAACTCATAATTCTCTTTCATTTATTCTTTTATGAAACATGGGTATTACTGGTGAGGCCAGCATTTGTTGCCTTCTCTAGTTTTCCTGAGCAGCGTTTAAGAATCAACTATGTCATTAGGGGTTTGGAGTCACATATAGGCCAGGTAAGGGTGGCAGATTTTCTCCTGTCAAGAACAGTAGTGGATCAGATGGGTTTTCACAATAATCAATGATCATTATTATAGCTATCATTTCAGAAATAGATTAGATTCCCTACAGGATGGAAACAGGCCCTTCGGCCCAACATGTCATACCGATCCTCTGAAGAGTAACCCATCCAGACTCATTCCCCTAACCTATATTTACCCCTGACTTGGCAATTTAGCATAGCCAATTCACCTGACCTGCACATCTTTGGATTTTGGGAGGAAACCGGACCTTTTTTTTTTAAAGAGCTTTATTCATTTTCCACCATCCAGGAAAACTAAAACACCCGAGTGGCCAGTGACAAGCAGTGCCCTTCTCTTCCAGGGCAATGCCTACGTGATCAAAAAAAGTGAAGTGGGGGTAGAGATTAAATCAAAATAGAATTGGAGGGGGAAATAAAGCACTCCATACCCCGCAGTGCCACTCCTCCCTGAAAACCTTGAGGGTGTTGGTAGACACTGCGTGCTCCTTCTCCAGGGACAACCGTAACCGTGGAAGCGGGGCAGGCAATCGGCCATAACAACCCCCCCACTGCCCGCTGCCTGGACCTGTTAATGGTCAGCCTGTCCCAGCCCAGGAGCAGACCCTCTGACCTGCTTTCTGCATTCCGCTCAGGTAGTTTGATGTTTCATATTTGTTAATCAAATTTAAATTTGGCTAGCTGCTGAGATGGGATTGAACCCAGGCTCCCAGAGCATTAACTTGAATTACGAGTCCAGTAACGTGACCATGATTTCAATACCCTCTCACAATATCACCAGTACTTGAAGAGAGAAATAGCAATTAAGAGCCACCACCTGTTGAAGTAATGAATTAATAATTACACTATTAATTGAAATTACTGATTATTTAAAGAATTTGCCTGCAACTGTGGATTACTTGCAAAGTTCTTTACAACAGAGGCAAGCTCAGGAAGTCTATTATCATGCCATTTCCTAGTGCAAACAGATCTTATCATCAGCTTACCAGAGGGATGCGTCCTTAGCATTAAGCTATATGATTCTCAGACAAACACATGTGAAAGGCAAATATGCTTCAGCTTTCAGCCCAACATCTTATTCCTCATTTATAAAAGGACCATGTTAAAGCATTTTACATATATTGTTGAGCACTATATCTTTCTGATTTGGAGATGCCAGTGTTGGACTGGGGTGTACAAAGTTAAAAATCACACAACACCAGGTTATAGTCCAACAGGTTTAATTGGAAGCACTAGCTTTCGGAGCGACGCTCCTTCATCAGCTGGTAGTCCTTCATCAGGTGGTACCACCTGATGAAGGAGCGTCACTCCGAAAGCTAGTGTGCTTCCAATTAAACCTGTTGGACTCTAACCTGGTGTTGTGTGATTTTTAACTTTATATCTTTCTGAACATCCTTTGAAATCCAAATTGTTATCAAATGTCTGTTGAAAGTTTAATAAATTTCTGGAAGTACAAGTAAGTTAAATATCTTCAAATGTTTGAAATTGCAAGTTTTCAAAACACTATTTAGTGTATAACATCATTTAACCGTGAGAAAGCAAGTAACCTGATTAACCATTAAACCAACAGAAAATCTCCCTCAAATAAAAATAGAAATTACTGGAAAAGCTTAGCATGTCTGACAACATCTGTGGAGAGAAATCAGATTTAACATTTCAGGTTTGGTGATCCTTCCTCAGAACGGTTCTGAGGAAGGGTCACCGGATCCGAAACATTAACTCCAATTTCTCTCCATAGATGCTGCCAGACCTGCTGAGCTTTTCCAGCAATCTCTCTTGTTGTTTCTGATTTACAACACCTGCGGTTCTTTTTCAGCTCTTATTTAGAAAATCTCCCTCCACAATCATATCTTATGCTGGCTCTGAAGTGGACACTTCATTCTCGAGGGGACCATTCTAAACTATTCTCAATACTTTGCTCTTACTCTTCCCAGGTGTGTAGCTGCAAATCTCAAAGTTATTTTCAAGGTCAGGCTAACCCCAGAGATTCCACCCACCTCACCAATGCTAGGCAAATCTTCCAGCCTCATTTAAAAACTCACAAATGCATTCTATTCAGTCTGAGAATGTGGATTCCTATCCACATTCTGCATGCTGAAGAACATCAGAAACTGGCTCCTCTCTTAGGAAGACATTCAAACTCTGTCCTACAATGGTTTGTTGTGGACGCTTACCCTTTCAAAGCCTACCTCCATGCAACATGAATGATGTGAGCGTTATGTTAATTACCTATCCTCTAGACTCCCAAAGTCATTAAGCCCTGGAATTGAATAGACTGGTAAAAGTACAACCATTTACAAAACCTGACATTCAAACCCCTCCCTGGGGTCTAGGCACAGAGAAAATTAATCCACCATCAGCAGAGAAGGTCTGGTGATTTCTTGCAAGTATAAATATCTCACACCTTCTTCCCAGTCAGAAAACCTGAGCTCCCTCTCAACATCAATAACCAAACCATGCAACCTGGTTGTCAGGCAGCATTTAAAAAGGTCACATGACATCTCTCATTCCTTCATTTTGTCCTAATTAAAGAGGCAATCACAAAACATAACAACCTTACAGCCTTTCTGTTTATAATGCAGTACTGCTGTGCCCTTATTCTGTAAGTTCCCATGAAAACATTTTTTCCTGCCCTTCCTCTTTAAGACATGTCTGTTCCTTGCAGAATGTAAGATTGGGAAAATCTTCATTCCTAGAGTATAAGGTATCAGTTTCACTTATTTATTTAACAAGTTTTTTTTTTAAAAACATTGTTTTAATAAAGGATATAATTATATCAGGAGAATTTCAGCGAAGGTTTATTTGACTAATTGTTGGGATAAAGGGCTTAACTTATGAAGAAAGCCTATTGGAACAAAAGCAGAAATTGCTGAAGAAGCTCAGCAGGTTTGGCAGCATCTGTGGAGAGAGAATCAGAGGTAATGCTTCAGGTCCAGTGAGCCTTTGGCCTGTTGGAGTTTAGAAGAATGTGATGATCTTATTGAAAAAATATGATCCTGAGAAGACTTTGTAGGCTTAATATCAAGAGTTGGGGGGACTTGAACAAAAGAATCCATAGAATCCAAACAGTGCAGAAAGAGGCTATTCAGCCCATTAAGTCTGCATTGACCCTCCCGCCCAGACCCAACTCCTAACCTATCCCCATAACCCCCCATTTACGGTGGTTAATCGACCTAGCCTGTATAAGCTGGCAGTTTAGCACGGCCAATCCACATCTTTGGAGGAAACCAGAGCATCCAGAGGAAACCCAAACAGACATGGGGAGAACATGCAAACTCCACAGTGATAGACACCCCAGGGCTGGAATCAAACCCAGGTCCTTGTAGCAGTGCTAACCAACGCTAACTAGGGGACACCATTTAAAAATAAAAGTTCTGCCTTTTAAGACTGAGATAAAGAGTTGCTTTGAAGCTAACAGATTGTTAGTCTGTGGAATTGTCAACATAAAGCAACAGAGATTGGGTTACTGAGTTTATCCAATGTAGAGTTTGATATATTTTTGATCGATAAAGGAGTCAAGGGTTATAAAAATGGACAGGAACGTGGAGTTAAACTTACAAGCAGATGAACCATGTTCTTACAGAATGACTGAACAGAAAGGCAGAATGATGTATTGTTGCTTCTAAGGCCTGTGTTCCTCTAAGTGCAAAAGGAATCTTCACTTGTACTCTTTTGGGTTAAACACCTCCCTGAGACCTGAGCAACTGAGTGGATTACCCAGTGCCAAAGAGTGGAGAAGCCCCAAACATTGCATTACTGTTGTGTTTCCCTCTGTCCTCACTGAAGGAGAAAAAAAGGGAGAGGCAGTTGTTAGAAAATTTGGTTGTGGCTTAGAAACAGCAGAGCATCAGCTTGACCAATAAAAATGGCAGGAACTTTAGGAAAGCTGGTGACGTGTGTGGCATGTAAAAAGTGGGAGGTTTTGGATTCACAAGACATCCAGGGCAGTCTTGCCTGCGTGCCAGAGGGTAGCAGTTTTAAAATGGCTGATTTGGAGCAGTGACTCTCTTCAATATGCACCATGCAAGATGGAAACAGGTTTCTGGAACAGTTGTACCAGAGAGTGGTCACTCCCATCATGATAGGCAGACATGGAGGAGTGTAGGGATAGCAGGAGAGTGGGAGACCATTCATTGAAAGGAATGGAGACAACAGGGCCAGGAAACCCAAGGCATCCTGAAGTTGAAATTTTAGATGCCCATATAGTGAGCAACACGACTGAGTCAGGAGTAGATGATTCAAGGGAAAACCACACAACTATGATGTCTGAGGCTTCTCTAGGAAAAGAGGGAGAGGCTGATCAGCAGATTAGAAAGGCAGTAGTAGTGGGTGACTCAGTAGCTCGAGGGATTGACTGTCTAGTTTGCAGATGAGATTGTGAATCCCATGTGGTCTGTGTCTTCCCTGGAAGGGTTCAGGCCAAAATGGAACAACTGGATACACTCCTGGAAAGGGAGGGTGAACAATCATTCATTATGGTTCATATGGGAGCCAATGACAAAGGCAGAGCTAGCATGGTGGAGTTTCAGGATTAGTTCCAGGGGATAGGGAGTAAATTGAAACACAGGACCTCCAGGGCAACAATCGCAGAAATGCTACCTGTGACACAAACTTCAACATTTAGGCAAAGGCAGATCAGGGAGGTAAATGCGTAGCTTAAGAGTTGGTATAAAGGGGAGAGGCTTAGATTTTTGAGACATTGGGGTCACTTTTGCGAAAGGAGAAAACTGTTCAGAAGAGATGGGCTTCACTTGAGCCGAAATGGAGCTCATCTCCTAGCTGAGAGTAAACAGTGTAATGGGGGTGGGTTTAATCTTGTAAGGCCGAAGGATGAGTGGAGAAATGGGCATAGGTTTGGAAATATCAGTGAGGGGGAACAGGGAAAAGGAAGTGAGGGAAGACAGTGAACAAAAAAAAAGGCAGGAAAGAGAGAAGGGCAGGATAAAATTACACATATGTTAATGCATGCTGTATAGCAAACAAAAAAGGGAACTGGGAGCAGATGTTAACATCTCAGGTTATATGGCTTTTAGTAGAAACAGGTGGATAAAAAGGAAGGAGGTGCAGTAGTCTTGTTCAAAGATAGTATCGTAGCCCTTGAATGAGATATAGTTTCTGAATTAGAATCTGTGTGGTTAGAGGTGAGAAACAGGAAGGAAGCAATGATCTTGTTGGGTATTTACTATAGATCTCCAAATAATGGGGAGGAAGTTGAAGAGAGCATCTGTAAGCAGATTATGGAAATTTGCAGGGCAGTTAGGGTTGTGATTGTTGGTGATTTTAATTTCCCAAAGGTACACTGGAAAAAACACAGAGTATGAAGTAATTTCTGCAGTGTGTGCAGGAGAACTTTCGGGAACAGTACATTTCCTGAACCACCCAGACGAAAGCCGTGCTGGTTGTGGTCCTAGGAAATGAGGTAGACCAAGTGAAGAACATCAGTATTGGGGAGCATGTGGGAAATAGTGATCATAATACAATAAGGTTCAATATTAAGTAGGAAAAGGGTAGAAATCAGTCAAGAGTTAAGATCAGAAACTGGAAAAGGGCAGATTTTAAGAGTCTGAAAGTTCAACTGCAGCAGTTTGATTAGAAGTGCATTTAGGTGGATAAAATAGTAGGTGAAAATGGGAGACTTTCAAAGGAGAAATGATCAGGGCTGAAAATGTGTTGCTGGAAAAGCGCAGCAGGTCAGGCAGCATCCAAGGAGCAGGAGAATCGACGTTTTGGGCATGAGCCCTTCTTCAGGAATGCTCTGATCTCCAGCATCTGCAGTCCTCACTTTCTCCTCAAAGAAATGAACAGGGGGCAAGCAAGGTACATTCCTATTAGAAATAAGCAAAGAGTATCCAGAGGTAGAGTAGCCTGGATGATGAAGGAAATTATTGAGAAAATAAGAAAGAAAACAGAGGCATATGATGCAGAACAGAATGATGTTAATAGAATTAAGAAATCTCAAATGCAGGAGAGAGGCTAAAGCTGGAATAATAAAAGCTGAGAGGAGGTATCAGGAAAGGGAGGCAGGCTGCACTAAAAAAAAGTAACATGTTATTCATACATATTAGTGGTAAAAGATTAGTGAAAGATAGAGTGGGACTCATAAGAAAGAAGCAGGGTAAGCTGCTCACTGAATCAAAGAGGATGGCAGAGGTACTCAATGAATACTTTCTTCTGTTTTTACCAATACAGAAAATGGTGACAATGGGCCAGTTGAAAATGTTGGTATTAGGTAATGGAACAGTATGGTGATATATAAAGAAGATGTACTGAGAGGGCTGGCAGCACTCTAGATAGAGAAGTCACCAGGCTCAGGTGGGATGCATCCTGGATTGCTGAGAGAGGTAAAGGAGCAAATCACCGAGCTGTTGACAGAAATTTTCCAGGCCTGTCTGAGCACAGAATTAGTCCCAGGGGACTGGAGGATTTCAAATGTGATACCCAAAGAAAGGGGCAAAGAATAACACAGGTAACTACAGACATTAGTCGTAGGAAAACTGACAGAGGCCAAGAATAAGATAAATATATCTTAGCGAAAAATAAGTTAATATTTGACAGTCAGCAAAGCTTTGTCGAGGGCAGATCATGTTGAGTTCTTTTACTTGAGTCCTTTGACAAGCTGACGCAGGCAGTGGATGAGGATGGTGCTGTTGATGTTGCCTATTTGGACTTTCAGAAAGCATTTGAGATGATGCCATGTGGGCAGGATTGTTAGCAAATTAGAAATACTTGGAATTGGTGGGTCCTTGGCAGCCTGGATTAGAAGCTGGCTGAAAGGTAGGAAATAGAGGGTAGGTATAGATGGGCATTTCTCAGATTAGAGATGAGTTGAAAGTGGTGTTTCTCAGGAATTGGTGTTGAGACGTTTGCTTTATTTTTATTTATATCAATGATTTGAAGATAGACGTTGAGGGCAAAATCTCTGAATTTGCAGATGATCCTAAACTGGGGAGCATGGTGAAATGTGAGGATGAAGCTGAGTGACTTTGGAAGGAAATTGAGAAATTGGCCAAATGGGCAAACACCTGTCAAATGATCTTCAATATTAAAGCCCTGGAGAGAGGGCAAAGGAGATTTACTAGAATGATCGGGAATGAGGAATTTTCAATGCAAGGTAGAATACGACAAATTGGGCATATCCTCCTTGCAGCATAGAAAGTGACCTTATTGAGGTGTTCAAAATTATGAAAAAATGTTGACAAGAGTAAAGAAAGATATTCTGTTTCCATTAGTTGGTACGTCAGTAACTCGAGGTCTCCAGATTGTTAGCAAGAGAGCTAGGAGTGAGATGAGGAGAAACGTGTTTACTTACAGAGAGTGGTTAGGATTTGGAATATGCTGCCTCGGAGAATGGTGGAGGTAGATTCCATGGGAGCTGGATATATATTTAATAAATTTAGAGTGTTATGGCGGAGAGTGGGATTAGCTAGGTAGCTCTTTTGGAAGCTGGTACAAACACAATGGGTCGAATAGCCTCCTTTTAAACTGTAAAATTCTGTGATTCTATGATTCTAACTTCACTTAAATTCATCACTGTGTAAAATGAAAGATTAAGTAAGTATTTATTTCTAATTTCCTTTAAATGACAGTACTTTTATTTCCATCCTTAAAAAGAAGGCTTAAATGAAAAATAGGAATGTTTACTAATCAGAGGTGTTATTGATTATAAACTTACTTGATAAGTGGAATAACAATGGGAGTTTTAGAAGTCAATTTCAGCAAGGCCAGTTTCCCTTTTGTCAGGTAAGAATTTATGTTGGGAATGGATACTTAAAATGCTGCAAATATATTCATTTGGAAAAATGCCATTTATTTCCCATTGATTGAGCAATTTAAAACCTTAACCGTATATTCAGAGTGAGGAGACTTTAAAGGTTAATGAATAATGAAGTGTTCAAAATGAAAAAATTAATAAACATTTACATGGATGTACAAAAAAATGGAAATTAAGGTCATTTAATCTGGTCTAAGTGCACTGTGTGTTTGTGGCAAATTATAGCTTTCATTGTCAGCTAAGCTCATACTTAAGAAAGCCATTTCCATTCTAATGAATAAATATCTTGCGACGTATTATGTGTGCATTAGTGTTAGATTTACTGGCATGTAAACATAAAACTCAAAGGAATGAACAATGCAGGAAAGCATAATTGACATACGCTGATGTTGGAGAATGAGAAAGAGTCGATTTAAGTAAAAGTCAGAAACAGGAAGTCTTTTGCGCTGTCCTTACAGCCAGAGGTAAATTAATCATGCTGCAGATATTTCCACTAGAGGTAGATTGTCTTGTTTTCATCTTATCTCCCACTATTTTTCAGCGGGGGTATAATTTTGGTTTGGTTGCCAAACTCTATATTGGAGCTTTAAAAAGATGAGGCACCAAGTTGTAAGCTTGTAACTTCAACAGCTTCCTCATTTCCCCTTCCCCCACCTCATCCTAGTTTCAAACTTGCAGCTCAGTTACTGTCTCCTTGACTTGTCCGACCTGCCTATCTTCTTTTCCACCTATTCACTCCACCCTCTCCTCCTTGACATATCACCTTCATCCCCTCCCCCACTCACCCATTGTACTCTATGCTACTCTCTCCCCACCCCCACCCTCCTCTAGCTTATCTCTCCATGCTTCAGGCTCACTGCCTTTATTCCTGATGAAGGGCTTTTGCCCGAAACGTTGATTTCGCTGCTCGTTGGATGCTGCCTGAACTGCTGCGCTCTTCCAGCACCACTAATCCAGTATTTGATTTTCAGCATCTGCAGTCATTGTTTCTACCAAATTGTAAGACCCAAGTGTACGTTTGGGTTTTTCCAGATGTCATCTTTACTTCTGAGAAGACAAGACAAGTCAAGAAAAGAGATACAAGGCTATCTCCCACCCATTCTGGGCTAAGCAGAACACCCGTTTTCTTAGTTAGCGAAAATCTACAACATAGGGTAACAAAGGAGTGAAGATGTAACAGGAAGACTGTTCACCCTATTCATGACAGCATTCAGGCCCACTAATGCTGTTCATGCCTCCCCCATTGATGGGTCACCACCCGTCATCTGGCAGTACCCAGAACATGTAGAAAAGTAAAATTATTGTTTGCAGTTGTGTGTATTCACCTTCAGATCGAGGAGCTTGCAGGAAAGATTTGCAAATGACATGGTAATCTAACTATGTTTCTGCAATGAGTATTTAGATGCATTCATTCTAAATTTTGAAAATCATCAATTTCCACAACTTAGAATTCAAATTCAGTTGTCCATTTCTGTGGATGTATTGCTCCAGTCACATTACTCAGTACAACAGAAACTTTAACTGATCAGAGCAGGTCATGACATTTCAGGAAACACATGCCTGCAATCTGGTTTGGTTTTCTATCAAAATGCTCTCCATTTGAGCATTGCATTTATGTGAAATATGCAGAGTTGCTCCATTATCCAATTATCTACAGAGTCGTATTCAGTAAAACACTTAACGTTGAATAGTTGTCATTTTG
This sequence comes from Chiloscyllium punctatum, assembly GCF_047496795.1. Taxonomy (NCBI): domain Eukaryota; kingdom Metazoa; phylum Chordata; class Chondrichthyes; order Orectolobiformes; family Hemiscylliidae; genus Chiloscyllium; species Chiloscyllium punctatum. Next base: position 27,413,467 of record NC_092780.1, on the reverse strand, counting down.
ATGTTAAAAAATTTCATTGTAATAATTTAATGTTGCAATGGAAATTTTGCAGGAAAGCTACCAAGCTACCAAGAATATTACATTCGATGTCATTTGATTCTGTACTTAAAAACAAAGCAGGGCAGTGAAAACCTCCTGAGCAATTTCAATTGAATGAAAGCCTTTTTCCAAGCAAAGATGATTTTAAAAGAGCTTCTAAATCTAATCATACTGCCTTGTTAGCAATCACAAATAATTATTTAATATGTAGGAATATGCTTGTTTTTGATTGTTCCTTTCAAATTGCAAGTCTGACACAGCAAACCTTTTGAGTTAACAATGCCTATATTCTATCCTTGTGGTACTTAACACATGGATATCGTGGTGATGTTCAGTAATTCAACACATGAATGTAGTTCATTGATTATGTGAAGAAACTCTAGGGATATTCAGATAGAGAAACATTGTACTACCAGATTTTTTTGTAGGTCTGCTTGGTATAAGCCTGCCCTTCTTATTACTGCACTAATGAATTAAACAGAAACTTGTGGGGAGGTCAGAAAGCTGGTAGCTGCCTGATTCTGCTGCTGTAGTTAATTAGTGAAGTATCATCTGTTATAGGACAATGTGATCCAAACAATGGATAATAAAACAAAATGCTAATTTGGGAAGTTAGAACTTATGTTGTTGGTTATTAATCACCAAGTATAGCAATATATAAAAGATGAATAATATTTAATTAAAAACAGAATTAAAGATGACAAGGGTGGTCCAAGTGAAGACAGTCGATGATTTCAAAGGAAAATTTCAAAGGCTTTTGAGATAAATAAATTTTCAGGGCTCTAGGAATAGAGCACAGGAATTACTCCACACTTGGGTGACCAAAGAATTTTCTTGTATGCCACAGTCACTCTACATCTCATGAAGATTTAAAATTGCATTTGCATAATGTCTTTCATGGTATCAGAGTATCCCAATGTTTGATACAGCCAAACTCAATACCTTAGGATCACACTTATTGTCAATGATTTTTGTGATTTAGCATCTTCTCTGGCTGAGTAGGGCTGGGAGCACCCTATCCTGACTGACATTCTACGTTGTCTTGCTGATCTCCCCTGACATGTCTGTATCTGAACTGGTGGAGGTGCATTGTCAAAGTGAATCACCCCCTCTAAGGAGTATTCACTCTCCTCCTGCACCACCTTCAGCTACATACTTGATGAAACAAGGAAAGGATATGAATTAGAAATATCAGGGCACCAAAGTTCTAAATTATTACATTTCAGTGGCCTCTGACATCAAGTCAACATAGAGTCATGCAGTCATAGAGATGTACAGCAGAGAAACAGACCAACTGATCCATGCCGACCAGATATCCTAAATTAATCTAGTCCCAATTGCCAGCACTAGGCCCATTTTCCTCTAAAGCCTTCCTATTCATGTACTCATCCAGGTGACTTTTAAATGTTGTAATTGTACCAGCCTCCACCACTTCGTTTGGCAGCCTATTCCATACACACACCACACTTTGCGTGAAAAAATTACCCTTTAGGTCCCTTTACAATCTCCCTCCTCTCACCCTCAACCTATGCCCTTTAGTTCTGGACTCCCCCACCCCAGGGTAAATACCTTGTCTATTTACCCTATCCATGCTACTCATGATCTTTTAAACCTCTTTCAGGTCACTCCTCAGCCTCTGACATTCCAGAGAAAATAGCCCCAGCCTATTCAGTCTCTCTGTACAGCTCAAACCCTCCAACCTTAACATCAACATGAGTGAGTGTTGCAGGCCATGTAGCTATATGTTTTATTTTCATTTTAATACCAGACAGCTAGATCTTTTAATCACTAATGGCCACTGTCTTAGCTACTCTGCTGAGCTTCCTACTCTGTAACTCTTAATATGGAGGTGGATGGAGCACCGTTGCTGATTCTCAGCCTCTTCCTGTTGTTCTGTGCTCTTGAAAGGCCAGGAATAAGTGACCAGTGATGGTGTGAAATGAAAAGCACTGAGGAAAAAGGTGACAGCATTGATTGAGGGTATTGGGTGTGATGTTACATTCAGATGGGAGTGAATGGCAGTGCTGGATGTTCAAATGGAGATGTGTGGAGGTGGCTAAAGGGGTGGGATAAATGAACCTGCAAGCTAAGTTGGCACAAAGAGTGATGTGCAGGAGATGATTGGAATGCAGAGTAAAGGCATTAGGGAATAGACACGTTAAAAGAATATATTTGAATGAGTCATTGCAACTGTCTTTCCCTGATTTGGTCATTAAATGTCTTCTGTTAATTAATCTAGGTGTGTGACATCACACTCCCATTGTCAAACTCCTCACGAGCTTCTGGCTTTAACTTCTTGATTCTGAGGCAATCCTCCTCTTTCTCCCGTAGGCAGAGATCAGAATCTCCCTGCAACCCTTTACAGTTCACCAAATCCACAGTTGGAGGCATCAATAAAATGTGGAGCTATCTTGCATTGTTCTGAGTCCATCACTATGGCTTCTCGCTCTACTAAAACTTGCACAGTGTTACGAGTCTCATCCTGGCCTTTAAATAGTGGAGCTGGAGTTAACTGATGTGGGTTGTCTTCTTTTGGAAATCAGATACAAACACACAGTGGCTGCATTAAAGAACGACTAGCAAACATGTTTCTGAAACCTCCCAGTTCCCCAGCAGTACAGTACAGTACAGTCCCGTTTCAAAGGACTATTAGCTACATTTGTATGTCGAGGTCTCTGGAGTGAAGCTTGAACCCAGGTCATTCTGCCTCAAAGTGAGAAATTTATCACCGAGCCAATGCTGGCACACAGAACTGATGGAAATACTAATACGGCCTGGTGTCATTTTGACGAAATGACTGCTGAAAACATTGCCTGGATGGAATGAACTCCAGAAAACAAGGGTATAAATATACAGAAGAGAATAGAAGCAGGGCCTTCTCCCTGAAGGAGACTTACATCCCATTAGTGTAGCAATGTAACTCACTTGAATTGTGACAGGAGTGAGAATGCAGACTACTGTTTCTGTGCTGGTCAAAAAAATGCTTAAGGTCAGAAGCATCATACGTCAATGTTGAAATCGAGAGCAGAATCTTCTATACCTGCCTGGAACTTTCAGAAGGGTGGGCAGGCAAACCTCAATGAGATTTAAAAAAATCAATTTCCCAGTGGTGCATTAAGGTTTTGTTGAGCAGCTCTAGGATTTTCAAGGCTGGGCGATTTCCTGATCTTCATCGAGAGCCTGTTTTCATTCAATAAAAGGTAATGAAAACTCTTTAACACTACAGTTACATTCACAGATGCAGTCTCATTAGTTAAATATAAATGATCACAAACCTGACCCATATATATTATATATTTATAAATGATGTACCAGATAAGTAGATTACTTCCTCCATGCTCCAGTGAGTACGCATATCTTCAGTAACATCGCATCTTCATACTGAGGCTTTTCTTCACCCAAAATGGATACGTTAGGGGTGAAGGCTGTCTGGGTCAACAAGCTTGCCCAAGTGAGACAGAGACACCAGCTGACTCCAACAAACCCAAATGTGGAAAGCAAGTAGAGCTGAACTCAAAAAAGAGCTCAACTCAAAGGGCCATCTTTTGTGGTCGTGTTATTGTCCCATGGAAGCTATTTGGGAAAGGCTATCACACATGTATATTCTCCTAGTTGGGTGTTAGCTCAGTGGCCTTCTGGTGAACAAGCTGCTGATTGTTGTAACTTCTTTTATATTTTAAGTGTGAATCCTAGCAGATGTGAGAGGCAGTGTCACTGTGGGTGCAAGTAGTGCTACGCTGGTTAGTGCAATGAAGTGACAGACGTTGACTACATGTGAGGCATCTAATAAAGATCAAGATTAGAGTGGTGCAGGAAAAGCACAGTAGGTCAGGCAGCATCCAAGGAGCAGGAAAATTGACATTTCAGGCAAAAGCCCTTCATCAGGAATGAAGATGCCTGGCTTCCAATCTCCTGTCTGAGAGCCTTGTGTAGTGGAAACCATACAATAACAATTCACACCCAAAGGAGTATGAAACATTGAGTAGAGAATAGTAGTTATCCTGGCAAAGTACAGTAAGCTGCCTTCATCGATTAGGGTAGCCTCCAGTTGTCATCCATAATGACAACAACTTCCCTTCTCTCAATGAGAGCCATGACAACCTCTAGGAAGGCATCACTAAAGCATGGCTCTGCTTTAACATCTCCAGGGATGAATGCGGATATGAGCTGACCTTGAGTGAGGATCCTGAACTGCAGAGAGTGAAGAACTGTCTGGACACGTATTTATAAGGTGCCCAAATGTTGGAACCTGGAATGTTCCAACAGGTATCAGAACCTCCTGACCTCAAAATTTGACATTTTAACCCATGCATAAATATCTAATGAGTGCTGGGAAAATGTACTTGATTGGTAAAACCTAAACTGACCCCTGAGCAAAAATCCTTCCTGCTTTTATACCCACTTCCACACTTAGTCTCAAACAAAAATTCCATCCTGTTAGCGCAAAGCTCATCGGTCTTTAACTGGCCAGCACTAGGACTTTGTGAAGTAGAATTCCTGCTCTTGAGTTCTGTCAGTGGCATCATCAGAAACAGTCAGGATTGCTGTCAGGAGATCTGCAGGGAGTGCATTAAGAATTGTTACTGGATCCTACAATAAAGGTGGTTGGAGGTTAGTGCAAGGAGGTTCCCAGACCAAGAAGGCAATGGGATTAAAAGGCAAGTGCCACAGTGGCTGTAAGTAACTCGCCCATTTCCCACCGTTCACTTTTCCTGCAATTGGGGATTGAGTGCCTCTGTACATGGTGCACCTCCCATTTTCATGAAGCTATAACCAAATTCAAAAGATATTGCTGGGAGGCAAGGGCCATTCATTTAATCCCTGAGTTCTGCTGTTTGGGGTTGTAGCTATCTAGTAGCTCATTCACATCTCACTAATTGATATCCCACTGTAAGTGAGCAATTGCACCTCCCATTTAACCATGGTTTCCCTTAATGCTGACAGATTCTTGCCAAAGTGTGCACCAGATAGGGGTGTGGCGAGTATCTGGAACTCACTGTCTGTAAGGCTGGTCGAAACAGAAACCCTTGTGACATTTTAAAAAGTATTTAGATGTGCATTTGCAATGGCAAGGTGACAAGGCTCTGGCCAAGTGCAGGAAGATGGGATTAGAATCATTAAATGGTTGTTTTTGACCAGGACAGACTCGATCTTCCCATTGCTGCATTCTGAATTAAATTTCACAGTGTTTTCATTCCTGGCCTTTGCAGCCAGGAAAACTTTGAAAGATTTTGACCTTGGTATTCAAGGTCTTATACTTGCTTTCAAATCCCTCCATGGCCTTGCACTTTTCTATCTGTGCAACCTCTTGCAACCCTTCAAGACATTTACAATCCTTTAATTTTGGTCTCTGGTACGTTCCCATTGCTCCATCATTGGTGGCTACACCATCGGTTACCCAGGCCCTGGGCTCTGGTGTTCCTTCTCTGCAGCACTCCATCTCTTGTGAGTCATTTCCTGCCTTAAAACCTACCTCATGACCAAGCTTTCATCTCTCTGACCTAACGCCTCCTTATGTGGCACATTGTTCTTTTTTAAAAATCATGCTGCTAAAGGCATTATGCAAGGGTTGACTTCTTAGAAACAAAAGATTACTGGAAACGTTTGCAACCAGTGAGAATATAATGGTTCCCCAATCATTGTCCTGATCAGAACTTGAGATGATTATTAAGAGTTTCCAACAATGAAGAGATTATATTCGTGGAGACTGTAGTGTCACCCCAATAGTTTATGTTGCATCAGTGACATTAGTTAAGTTTGAAGGACATTGAGACAAGCCAGGCATGTTAGATATATTGGAGAGGTGGCCTCAATCTCAGGATTAGCACAAGATTGGAGGAGCATGTGGTAGTTCATTCATGCCCTAGTTATATCATCAAGCCTCTAGGATAGCACTGCTGTTCCATCTAGCATGTTTCAATTAGATTACAGCAGATTGGCTCGCTGTGTTACAACTCATTCATATCCTGAGGCCTAAGCTCAATGTCTGCACTACAAATTCAATTATTTATGCCAGGTGCCAGATCAGCTTGCTGTGTCTCAGGACCTCAGGCTGAAATGTTTATGACCCAACCCATCCAGACCACTATGAGTGGATTCCGTGTAGCAGGCCAACTTACTGTGTTCCAACTATATACCACAGGCTAAAATAAACATGGTGGTATCGTTGGATGTGCAAATTATTTTGATGGAATTAGCCAGAACCTCCAGAGAATTTGTACCGGAATCCATAATCACGTTTAGTCTGAGCATTTCATGGATATTTTAATTTAGAATGAGTCCAGAAGCAGGTGCAAGTAAAGAAGGAAGCAAAGAGACACGCCAAGCAAAACGGTTTAAATTTATTAAAATAAAGTCTGAGTAACTCCTTTTGTTTTGATTACCTCCTTTTACTGCGTTAGGATTTTGGTCTGGTGTGCTGCATTTTTCCTTACCCTTGGTACAGGCATAGAAGTGAATTTCACTGAGACCAAATCTCTTTTTGGAAAGTCATGGTAGATAATATAAAATTGTTCCATGTGATTTAGCATTCCAGAGTAAAATCATATCAAAAATTCAACCTGAGTTTCTCAATGAGATGATTAGAAATGTGAATCTGTCAGTGTGAGTTGGCATGTTTATCATAATTACAACACAAGTTCAAAGGGCTAGCCCTGAGCAAAAGCAGGAATGAGAGTTTATGAGCAGAATGTAGCTCAGAGCAGGATAATACTCCTATAAAATCACAGAAAGGTATAGCGAGAGAAATTTTTATGTTTGCCATGCATTAGTACTACATCATAGCAAAATGTAATGCAGCTAGGGTGATGCGGTTAGCTGAAGAGGTCTGAGTTGTTGTGGTCAAATGTGCTTCTTATATCCATGTTTTGGCCTGGAGCAATGAGTCCTGATATGGTGGAAGCTGTAACTTTCTTTCCATCACATGATAGACTGGGACTCTCTCCTCCGCTTACTGCCTGACATTGATGTATGTGAAAAAAGTTTCCAGGTCCTGAGTTGGGTCTGAAACTTTTCTGATGAGAGGTAAGGGCCACACCCACTGTTCCACAGGACTTCATTATGGCTATTAAACATCATGTGGTCGGTCCTCACCATGGCACATCTTGGTAAAAGATACCTTTGATAGATTTGTTGCCACCACCCTCTTTCCTAGTAAGGATTGACAGAGTCTAGCTGATCTAGTGTGGTAGAGAACAACTGGTTTGTAATCTAACAAGAAGAGGCTCTTGTCTTAAACAAGTAGTTTGTTTGCAAGTTATATCACTATGGTATACATCGATAGTGAGATTGCAGTATTGGGACTTCTTCAAGATTCAAAGCTATCCTCATATTAATATCCATATAGAATCATAGAATCCCTATAGTGTGGAAGCAGGCCATTCGGCCTATTGAGTTCACACCAACCCTGCAGAAAGCATCCCACCCAGACCCACCTCTATCCTTGTAACACTGCATTTCCCACCATTAATCCATCTAGCCTACACATCCCTGGACACTATGGGAAACAGAGCATGACCAATCCACCAACCTGCACATTTTTGGACTGTGGGAGGAAATCTGAGCACCCAGAGGAAACCCAGGCAGACACAGCGATAATATTATCATCTTGGGTAGTGCTTAATGCTGTCCTCAGAATGAACCCTTTCAAAGCCTAATGCACTTATTCAAAAACGTAGAGCACAAGTAGACTAAACCATGAACATGAAGCATTATATTAAGCTTTGATGTGCCAAGACTGCACTTATCCTGCCCCATACAGACATGCTGATGATGCTGATTTTGTATTTCTGGTTTATGTCAATTTTTTTTCTCATTGTAGGAAAATGAAGGGCAGGAAAAGGTCTCCTGATTCATCAGGCTTGCCCTTCATTCATGTGGATGTAGTAACAACATCTGTACATTTCCCTTATCAAACCTTTTCACTCATCCCTTAGCTGTCTCTTTCTGCATGAAAGGAGACTCAGCCTATCTGATCCGATTAGGTCTGGCTGGTAAGTATTAGGAGAAAGTGAGGACTCCATTGCTGGAGATCAGAGTCAGAAAGGGAGGCTCTGGAAAAGCACAATAGGTCAGGCAGCATCCGAAGTGCAGGAGAGTTGATGTCTTGGGTTTAAGCCCATCATCAGAAATTTTAGCATGTTGTCATTCCAGATCCCAGTGAGTGAACTATTTTTAAAAGCATATATTCTAATTTTAGATTACTTAAGTAGGTGGCAAGTAAGTAAAGCTTATTCATTGACAGACAATGGTGATAATTAACATTGAGTATCAGTCTCAGAGCTCTTTATAATCTTTCTTGATGTGGTTAGCTTAGTAGTTTGATTTTTCTGGCAAGCCGACCAAGAATTGTTCAGCCACATTTTCTACTATGTTATTTTAACACCAGTATTAATCCATTTCAATTAAAAGTGTCTAACTGTGAAATTGGTATTAATGGTGAGAAAATCTAAGTAAACACTTGTTTGCAAGCCATGATTAACCATTGAACAATGTCCAGAATTACTCTTGCAATTTAAACACAATGTATTTGCTGATTATGATGTGGAAATGTTGAAATCTTCAATTGCTATCACTTTCTGCATAGTGCTGTGTACCTCCGTGAAGCTGCATAATTTCTGTCTTAAAAGTAAAGGCTAATACAAAATTGGAGAGTTGAACACCTTTATGTTCACAACATGTCTCATTTGAAAGGTTGTTCCTTAAAGAGTCGAGCATTGCAATTTAATGTTCATCTCCTTTACCATTCCTGTGTTCATAAGAGTTCAAGAAGAAATTGAAAATTGAAAACTGCAAACTACTATTTTTTTAACCTGCAGTCTAAACATTATCACTTACGTCCTTCTGCAGGCTTACCAGAATTAGTAAACTTGTTAAATATAATAGAATGTAGATATTGCTAAAATGAACCTAACCATAAAGCCATATCAGGTGATTATTGTGCTATTGAAGTGTGAGCCAATTAATTTTGGGATTTTGTTGAAAAGGTTAATCACAGTATGTTTCTGCTTGCAGCTGATATACCTGCCACCACCTTGGGGAGATTGTCAGTCTTCAGCTGTCAACACAGACTTTTTCCCAAGCTATAGCATCACAGCTTGTAGGATTGACTGTGAAACAAGATACCTGGTGGAGAACTGCAACTGTCGGATGGTGCATATGCCAGGTAAGCGAGAGCCAGTGTTTCTGCTTATACTATTTCACAATCGACTGTGTGACATTCTGGTAGTTAGAAAATAACTTGAAATAATAATAGTGCTGCTTTACAAACTGCAGTTTCCAGGTTTGGGCTGTCATATAGCAAGTAACATTCATGCCACACAAGTACCAGACAATGACTATCTCAATAAAAGAGAAGTTACTTGTCACCCCTTTGACATTCAATGGCATCACCATCACCTAAACTCCCACTACTAACATCTTACCAACAGATACTGAACCACTAGTTGTATTAGTATTGCAGCCACAAGGGCAGGTCGGAATCTCTCAACACCAGGAAAATATTCCACTTCGTCTCTCTTATACTCGAAGTGAATAGCCTTATCTTGAACTCCATCTGTCAGAGAGTTGTCCACTCATTTGGTTTGGCTTTGCCTCTTCATAGCTTCATCCATTCATCTACACAACCTGCCTTGCAACTCTTGTCTTACAAATACATAACTTGTGCAGAAAATGGTTTAGTTGCTGGAAATGTTAAATCATTGAATCCAATACATGTTTGGATTCACCAAAACTATATTTAGGTTAGCCAGAGTGTCCCTGGATTCTTTACTGTCACTTGACAGTTAGTTCATAATAATTTTGAGAGTTGCATTTATTGATTGTTAGCCAAATTTCACAGGATTGGAATCTAAGATGACAGTCATTACATAGATTTTGAGAGTTCTGTAAGCAGCACAAGGATGGTTTGAATCAAAGACTATTGCATCTTTCAGGGTAAAGTAGGTGAATTTCTGAAACTGTGGAGGATCCAGAACTATGAGAAGAGAAGAGCAATGGGAATAGTTTTGGACTGACTAAGGAGCAATTGCCAGGAAACTGGGATCTGCCTTTGCTATAAAAATCAATGCATCTGAACCAATCCCAGAAATACACTGCCACAATATCTGAAGAAAAAGATATTTTATATTTTTCTTTATCTAAAATGATCACAAAAGGACAATGGAATATTCAGAGTTTCACATCAAGATTCTGTGCTTTTTATTGCAGGTGATGCACACTATTGCACCCCTGAACAATACAAGGAATGTGCAGAGCCAACATTAGGTGAGTTGGTTTCCCCTCAGCTTGTTGGACTGGGCCCAATACGAGGCAAGAACAGCAATAATATGCATTTTCATGGTGTTGACAACATATTTAAATTCACAAGGCACTTCCAATTTGACACAGAATTGCATGAAAAGATATTAAGACAGCTGTTCAAAGGTTTGGCCAAAGAGTCACTTTTGAAGACTATCTGAAAGGAAGAAAGAGTGGAAGAGAAACAGAGGGATTTAAGGAAGGAACACCAAAGATAGGAACTTTGGTAACTGGAAATACACCCCAACAATGGAGCGATTCAATTCAGGGATGTTCCTGAACTCGGAGTTGGAGGAACACAAATAACTTGACTGTGTGCGGTTGGTGGAGATTACAGAAATAAGGAAGGACAAGCCCATAAGATATTTTAAAACAACTCAGGGAATTTTAAAATGAAGATGTTGCCTAACCAGAAACCAATGTAGAACAGTGAGCATAGAGCTATGGGCAAGTAGTCAGACCCCTTCGGACAGGCCCCGCAGCCTATCAATGCAAGTGACAAAAATTAATCAATCTCAGAATTAAAATTTACAGTTGCCCTATCATTAACTGTTGCTCGAGAAAGTTAGTCTAGAACTCCTCACCCTTTAATGGTGAGAATGTTTTCTCATTTCACTTGTGAAAATTCTGTTTTTAGTTTTTAAGAGTATGCCTCCTTGTCCAGACTCTGACCAGAAAAAATAGTTCCTGTTGTCAACTTTTTCAACTTGATGCCTTGAAAGCTTTGAATAGTGCTCAGCTCTGACAATAAAGAAAGAATTACATTTGTATATTGCCTTTGACAACTGCTGAATGTGCTTTACAGCTAGTTAAGCACTTTTGAAGTATAATCATTCTTGTAACACAGGACTCTTGGCAATACGTTTACACTCAGCAACCTTCCATAAACAACAATGTCCTAATGACCAGGTTTTTGTGAAATTGGAAACTTGCGCCCACACCTCCCCCTTTACCTCCCTCCCAAGGCCCCAAGGGATACTTCCATATCCGCCACAAATTCACCTGCACCTCCATACACATCATCTATTGCATCCGCTGCACCCGATGTGGCCTCCTCTATATTGGGGAGACAGGCCGCCTACTTGCGGAACGTTTCAGAGAACACCTCTCGGACACCCGGACCAACCAACCCAACCACACCGTAGCCCAACACTTCAACTCCCCCTCCCACTCCACCAAGGACATGCAGGTCCTTGGACTCCTCCATCGCCAGACCATGGCAACATGACGGTTGGAGGAAGAGCGCCTCATCTTCCGCCTGGGAACTCTCCAACCACAAGGGATGAACTCAGATTTCTCCAGTTTCCTCATTTCCCCTCCCCCCACCTTGTCTCAGTCAAATCCCTCGAACTCAGCACCACCTTCCTAACCTGCAATCTTCTTCCTGACCTCTCCGCCTCCACCCCACTCCGGCTATCACTCTCACCTTGACCTCCCTCCACCTATCGCATTCCCAACACCCCTCCCCCAAGTCCCTCCTCCCTACCTTTTATCTTAGCCTGCTGGACACACTTTCCTCATTCCTGAAGAAGGGCTGATGCCCGAAACATCGATTCTCCTGTTCCTTGGATGCTGCCTGACCTGCTGCGCTTTTCCAGCAACACATTTTCAGCTCTGATCTCCAGCATCTGCAGTTCTCACTTTCTCCTCCTAAGGGATAAATATTACCAAGAAGACTATGGACAATGCTCCTGGACTTCTGCAAGATAGTATCCTGGGATATTTCATGTCTAACTGAAAAGGCAGACTGAATTTTGGTTTAATATCAAATCTGAAATTCAGCACCTCTCTCACCCAAGTATTAGTACCAATGTTTGGACTCAAGCCTTGAAATGGGTCTTGAACCCGGAACTTTCCTGACTCAATTTAGAATGCTTCAAAGTGAGCCACTACTGACACAAATGCAAGGTGCAGACAAAGGTGCTTTATATAATTCTAAACAACCAGCAACAGTGTGGTACAAAAGCAGAAATTGCTGGAGAAACACAGATGTTCTAGCACCAGCTGTGAAGGGAAAATAGTAACTGGGACAAGGTGGGATTTATGCTGAGACACAGGAAATTTGATAATGCCTCTAGGATAATGGTTAAATCCAACTATACTAGTGAAATTGATGTCATTGGTGGCTGCTGGCTGGGGGAAATGGAATAACTACACATGGAACTGTGACCCAGCCTACACAGCTATAGGAATGCTCTTTCCTACCCAGTTATGTACAGAGTTAGTAAAGTTTGTTGTTCATTGGCATGAGGAGAAATTTAACTCTGTCTGCAACTCAGTACGATCCTACTACAATGACCAGATGATCTGTCTAGTGATATTGATTGAGGGATGAATATCGACCAGAACCCAAAGGATAATTCACTTGTGAGCTTGCGTTCAGGACTAAACAACACAATGTATATCTATGTAGTGCCTTCAGTGTTTTGTAGAAGCATTATAAAATGAAAGTATGACATTCAAATATGAAAGATATGTTAGGCAACTAAAAGCTTAGGTTTACTTTAAGATGTGTGTTAAAGCAGGAAAATAAGATAGAGAGGTGAAGATATTCAGGGAGAGGTTTTGCAAGTTTGAGGCCTAGCCAGCTAAAGACAAAGCCATCAGTATTAATACATGGAAATGTAGTAGAGACCTGATTTAGAGGAGCACAGATATCTCCACGGGTAATAGGATTGGAGGAGATGACAGATAGGAAAGGGCTAGACCTTTATAAGAAAAACAAGGATGAGAATTTTTAAATTGAGATATTGCTTGACTAAGGTCAGCAAGAACAAGAGACAATTTGATTTGGATTGGGTTTTGATTTATTCTAGTCACATGTACCCAAGTACAGTGAAAAGTTTTGTGAGCAGTACAGGATGATCATAGCAAACAAGGACATACAGACCATAGGGTGCTTAGACCAAGCGAGGTTTACAGGTTAGAGCTGCACAGGACGTGCACAAAGGCAAGTTCAACACTATTTGAAATTAGAGAGGTCCATTTAGCAGCCTAAAAACAGTAGAGAAGAAGTTGTTCTTAAACCTCTTGGTGCATGTGTTCAAGCTTCTGTATCTTCTGCCTGATGGAAGAGGTTGGAATAAGGAAATTGATGGGAGTTAACATGCAGGCAACAGACTTTCAGAAGGAGGAACTTGGAGAAATTTGGTCTGATGAAACAAGGGGCAATAATGCAGATGTTAGGGGCCGCTGATGTATACTCTCAATTGGGATTCTGAAAGTGCGGTTGTTAATAAATTGGACGAAAGCGATCTCTGGTAACACACACAAGCATATGCAGTTTGGAATAGAAGAGATAGATGAATTGAGAGCAATACAAAGAAACAATCAAAGATGGTCTTACATTTATTTGGTTTGATTTATTTATTGTCATGTGTTGTTTGTTACAAAATGCAGTAAAAAATGTTGTATGGTGTCATCAATTTCTAGCACCATCTTAAAACAGAGCAAGGTAACCAAAACATAGAATATAAAGGCAGAAAAATAAAGAAATAAAGTTCAACTTTACAGTCCTTCTTGTCAAGTGCCCAGCCTGGAGCACGGTGGCACAGTGGTTAGCACTGCTGCCTCATAACGCCAGGGAACCGGGTTCAATTCCCGCCTCAAGGCAACTGTCTGTGTGGAGTTTACACATTCTCCCCGTGTCTGCGTGGGTATCCTCTGGGTGCTCCAGTTTCCTCCCACAGTCCAAAAATGTGCAGGTTAGGTGAATTGGCCATGCTAAATTGCCCGTAGTGTTAGGTGTAGGGGAATGGGTCTGAGTGGGTTACTCTTCGGAGGGTCGGTGTGGACTTGTTGGGCCAAAGGGCCTGTTTCCATACTGTAAGTAATCTAATACCTGAGATTGAAGTAGTGAAAGGAGTAGAAAACTGACATAGAATTGTGAAGCTAAAGGGGTGATGGTAAACATGGTGTTGGGAGTTTTTGTGAAGAGAGAAATTAAGGAAGGAGAGTGAATGCAGAAATAACTTCATTAATTGACATGAAGGTTGAAAGCAGCAAGAATGAGAAGTGACTTAAAGCAGAGATGGAGGAATACCAGTGTTTGTTATCCATCCTTTATTGGCCTGTATCCAAGTGGCTTCCTATGCTTTTTCAAAGGGCAGTTAAGAGGAATCAAATTGTTGTGAGTGTGGAGATACCTGTAGATGGGACCAGGTGTGAGTGACAGGATTCCCTCTCTAAAAGACATTACCAAACAAAAATTAGTGATAATTTGATGGTTACTATCACTGGGAATCAGTTTTAATTCCAGATCAATTAAATGAATTCAAATTTCACGAGCTGCTATAGTGGGATTTGAACCCATGTCCCCAAGGCATTAGCTTAGACCTTTGGCATACCCATGCAGTGATATTACCAATATATTACCATCTCTTGCTGATAATATTTCCAAAGTACCTGGATCAACAAAAGTGAGATGCTTGAAGGATGACTGAGGGAAATAGATCAAGATTTCATTTAAGACTGAGATGAGGACAGTCCTTTTCTTCAGAGGGTGATAAATCTTTGGAATTCCCTACCCTAGAGAACTACAGAAACTTTGCTTTTGAGTATATATAAAGTAGTGGTCGATAATATTTTGATTATCAGTAATGTCATGGACTACAGGGACACTGTGTATAAAATGTTGTGAATTTTTGATCAGTCTTGATCTTATTCAATGTTGGAGTAGGTTAGATGGGCTGAATGGCCTATTCCTGCTCCAATATTCCAATTTGGTGGTCAGAGCCACACTGCCACAGCGATCATGTGGACAAGCAGTGAAAGGTCTAACCAACTGGGATGGTTCCATTTACTGGTCAAGTGTCATCAACTCTCAACCAGATTTCCATCATAATGTCGATGCAATCCATCCATGGATAATGATGGTCTTGTTCTCAGATGAAGGGACATCCTGGAAGAGGTGCCAGGAGATTTGATGTACTGGCAGTGCCAAACCTGGGGAGGGGTGAAGTGGATGGGAAGGAGATTGACAGGATTAGCCATGGCTTTTATTGGGGGCAGGGGGAGGGGGGGTTGTGGGGAATTGGTGGGAAGGGGTGCGAAAATAGCAGGGAGTAAATGGTGTTACTGCTCATTAAGAGGCAGTAACAGGGACTCGATAAGCTCTTTGGAGGGTGCCAATAGACACACAGAGGAACAGGGCAGATTTATTTAAAATGTGATTCTGGCAGGACTGTTGGAATGCATTTGAGAGGGGAGAATATCTAACTTCCTTACCAATGAAACAAGGTATGATGACAAGATAAGAGGAGTCATAAAGATGGAAGTAGGAGAAATGGGTTCAGATCTGTGCATGTGACTCGATGCAGAGAAAATTTCAGTTACACACACCCAATTAAAAATATTAGGATACATGAAGGCCCAGATCATCCAGTCTAGATCAGAAACCTTATTTCCGAACCTAATCCAACAAAAAGAAGTACACACTTAACTTCTGCCAATCTTCCTGAGCAAACGTCTGATAGAGGATCCTTCAGAACCAATACACTGCAGTAAATCTCGGAAGGAGTAATACAGAAAATCTGTGCACCCTCTTTTACTGGTATTCTGGTAAATACAGAATTTCAATCTCTAAAAGCTTCTTTGAAAAGTCACGGAATAAAGATAAGTATATAAGGATGGGATGGATAGGGGTTGATAATTTAAGTGGGTAAGGAGCTGGGTAAGTTAAGTAAAGGGAGAGGATACCTAAGGGAATAAGGTGGGTATGGTAATTGGCAGGGATTTAGAATAGCAGGAAAATAGGATGGTGGAGGAGTAGGTGTCCACATGTAGGTGAGTGAGAGGTGAATGGAGTGACCATTGGGTGGAGGTGGCCAGTGCGTACGGTGACTGGAGGATGGGATGGTAGGTAGGGGTGTTAGGGAGCTGGGTGAGATGTATACTGTGGTTGCTGGGCCAGGATATTGCGTCAGGAGAAGTTGTCAGGTCAGGGGTGAGTCACATTGGACAGAGTATCAGATGGGATCAGGGAAGTCAAATTGTAGTGTTGTGTTGGGACAGGAGATAGTGCAAGGGTAGCCAGGGTGTGAGGGGGGGTAGTGTGGAATCCAGGGTTAATCACAGGGTTGAGGTGAACATCAGGAGTTAAACTAGGTTTCTCTGTGCAACAGTTGCTGGGTAACAATCCAGATAAGCACCTCGAAACACAAATCTCAATTTGAGACATTATTATGGGATAGACCTAGAGAGCATTCAGGTTTCTGGAACAATTCCCAAAGATTCCTGATGTTGGAGCTTCCAGCACTGTTAGAAACTTCCGTCTACCCAGAAACTGGGCTAGGGTATTGTTGGCAGGAATACAGAGAAAACATTAGGAGCAAATTCAGAGATGATGTCAAAAATCCCATGGTGAGATAAAGTCAAATTAAATGAGGCAAAGGTGCCATTGGGCATCCAATGAATTGCTGTCCAAGTTCAGAAGTGAGTGAAGACTGAAAATTGTTTGAATGGCAGGATCGAAGAGAATGCATTGATGGAAGTACTTCTTAGGAATGAAAATCCAGGAGATGTGTAGAATGTTTACGGGAAGAAGAGAACAGCAGCTGCACCCAGTGTCACCTCAATTCCAAGAAGCATGAATCTGGTTTCAGTTTGTAGCTGAACCTTCAAGCCCAGTCAAGCCAGGGGACGGGTCACAGGCCCAGAAGTGAACTGTGGTGAAGGAGGGGCTGTCAGCTGATCAAAGTTACTTTACAATTTAAGCAACAGAATAGCGGATCAGAGCCATATAAGCTAAGCTTTCTGAAGTACAGTCCAAAAGTATAGTTTTAATATCAAGAGAAGCCCAGAAATTTGGAAGCTAAATTTGAGAAGGACACAGCCCTCATTGAGGAGCGTAAAACGTAGGTATGTTCGGCGAATGGGCACTGGTGTTTTATCAAGCAGTTAGCCTATATATATTACAAGATGAAAGGGCACAGATCCCTGTATTCAGCAGTGTTGTTGCAGGATTGTTGTAAACATGCCAGAGCGTCCCTTCCAGTCACTAGCATTTAATAGCTTCAGATAAAGGTGATTACATCAGTGTAGTACATACAGTTATTATCCTAATTTAATGTACTCACAGTCCACTTCCTGTTTTGAAAATTGAATTTTCAAGTGTTTACACACAGCTCCCTAATTTGTGAAGATGTTCTACATTAGTATTGCATGTTACTAGCAACAGAATTTAAATGGATAGAGTAGATGTTATTTAGACACTCATGCATGCACCAGAGCATGCTTGAGGGCTGAGATGATGGCTTCTGTTCGCCGAGTTCAGAGTTCTCTAAAAATAGCAAGCGGTGCCAAGATTCTGGGCCCCAAGTTTTCAATTTCACCTGAGCCTTCGAAAAGGTGTGGACTGGTTCAGATCATCAGCCCACAGTCACCATACTGATCAGTCTGTCACCACTGGAGGGTTTGGCATAACCAACTCCTCTGGAATGTTCACGAGTAAAGCCAGTTTTTGAAAGGCTCATGGTTCAATACATATCAGAGATGTCATGAACCATAATCTGGTTGAGGGAATCTTTCAAAAGGTAAGTATAAAATGCCAGCATGCCTCCTACTCCAGGCTGTGTCCTCCAACCACTCCCCATGCCTCTCCTGCAAACCATGGCTCCTCCATATCCCTTAACCACTGTATACTTTACAGAACTAATGAACCCTAAAATGACAGTAGAATGTGTTGAAATGCGTTAAAGATTAACTACTTCCACTATGCGAGAAAAGATTATTTTATACAGAGTAATAAAAAATTCAGTCATTCAGATCCTTTAATGTTGCAACAGCACAAACTGACAACACTTGAAACCTCTTAATCTCGTGTAATTACCCATATTACAATTGACTAGATAGCTAAGAGTGGAGCTATCAATTAAACAATGTTTATGCTGAGGCTTGGGTGTTTCAGCATTATAATGGAAGTCTGGGCTATGAACCAAAAATGTCTTATGACTCTTGACGTTACAATAGAATCCCGACTTTGTGGAGACAGGCCCTTCAGCCCAACAAATCCACACTGACACTCTGAAGGCTATCCCAACCAAACCCATTCCCCCACCCTATTATTCTGCATTTTCCCCTCACTAACACCTACCTAAACACTATGGGCAATTTGGCATGGCCAATTAACCAAACCTGCACATCTTTGGATTGTGGGAGGAAACCCACACAGATATGGGGAGAATGTGCAAAGTCCACACAAATGGTCGCTCAAGGCCGGAATCAAACCCGGGTCCCGAGCAATGTGAGACAGCAGTGCTAACCACTGAGCAACTGTGCCGTGACATGGCAACCTTTTTGAGCCGCCTCTGTACTTTCCGCATAATCATTTGGACCTTCTTTCAGAGTTGAATGTTTCCAGATTTTCCAACAATTTCGAGCTTTGATGTTGGGCTTCATTCTTCTTTGGCACCAGCCTTCACTGATTTTGTAGTGACCCAAATTAGATATGTTGTACCATGGGCAGAGCAAAAGGCAGCACCATGCCTGCATCATGGAGTAAAATCATTTTCTAATAATGTACCTGAAGGTATCGATTGAAAAGAAATTTTGCAGACTGTTGGTGCATTAAATGTAGATTGTTTGAGGCAAAAAATGTAATTTTATGGAAACATGGATACGTAGAATGATTACAGCACAACAAGAAGGCCCTTTAACCCATTGTGCCTGTGTTTGTTTTCTGCCATGATGATTCGCCTAATATAATGCCCCCACCCATAGCCCTAAAACATTTTCTCTTCAGATAATGATGCAGTTCTCCTTTGACAGCCAGAGGTAAATCTGCCTCCGCTACACTCTAAGCATTGCATTCCTGATCATAACCATTCACTGTGTAAAAAGGATTTTTCTTACAGTCATTGCTTCTTCTGCCAGTCCTCTTGTAGGATCCTTACTGTGCAGAAGCATTCAGCTTATTGAATCTGCACTGAACCTCTGAAGAGCATCCCACCCCGCTACCCTATTCCCATAACCCTGCGTTTCCCGCAGCTAACCTATACATCCCTGGACAATATGGCATGGCCAATCTATCTAACCTGCACATTTTGGACTGTGAGAGGAAACCAGAGCAAATCCATGCAAACACAAGGAGAACATGCAAACTCCATATAGACAGTTGGCCAAGGGTGGAATCAAACCCGGGTCCCTGGTGCTGTGAGGCAGCAGTGATAACCACTGCATCAGCGTGCTCTCTTTTAAATGGGTATTCTGTAGTTCTTCATGTTTGCTTCAATGGGAACACTTTATCCTTAGTTACTGTGTCCCTTATGATTTTACATGCCTTTATCAAATCTGTTTTTAAATATTTTGATTTCTTTTGTGAAAACAAGCTAGTGCAATGCCATTTTGTATCACTAGCTATCAACAGACTACTCCATCAAATCTGTACTCTGCTGGAAACAACTCCTGAGTAATCATGCTGGGTCTTGTGCTCTGCGTGTCTGTCTTAATAGTCTTAGTTCACTGTGAGCTACAGCCATGTCACTATTTTTTAGACATTCCTGAACAGGTGAATTAACTAAGTGTAATAAACTAACAAGACAGTGTGTCCTTGTAGAATCATAGAATCCCTAACGTGTGGAAGCAGGCTGTTCGACCCTTCAAGTACACTCTGACCCCCAGCACCGAAACCCACCCCCAGCCCTATCGTTGTAACCCTTCATTCCCCAAGGCTAATCCACCTAGCCTGCACATCTTGTGTGATGGCCCTACAGGCCTGACCATTATTCACTCCCCAGACTGTACTTGGACATATCTCTGGCCGTGCCCGGCCTGAGCAGATGACTAACCGTAGACAAGGCTCTGGACTGTGCCCAGGTTACGGCCATGATCAATGGTACCAGAACCCCCTGACTGACCTTGACTGGGCTGACAAGCCCCACGCAGTTCTGTTATGTTCATTTGATGAATAAACAACTTTGCTGCACAGTCAGCTGGCACCTGCTGTCGGTGTTAGTTTGCCATCTTGATGTGCCATACAGCAAGCTGTCATCAGCCTCCTGAGCAGATCCCAACTGACCAGCACCCTGTCAATGCATCTGCACATTTGAGCCTATAAATATGGCTGTACTGATAGTGTTGGGCTCTGGCTAAATGCTTCATGGCAAGGCAAGGCATGAACATTGCAAGCATGCAGGCAGTTGATAAGTGAATGAGCATTAAGGGATCAAGCAAGCAGACCTGATCTGGTGTAATTTATGAACTGGGAGCTTGATGCTGTGTGCAAAGTGTCCTTACAGCGGCCTTTCAATGCTGGGGTCCCCTGTAATGCAGCTCTCTGCTTCCCAAGTGATGATCATTAGGGGTTGGCAAATATTGGATGCCAATGTCTACATGACATGAGGGGTGCATGTGACTGGTGACCACAGAGCATGTCCTGAGATGTTGTTTCACCCTGAGCAAGATGGAAGCTGTTCCCATCCAGAGATGAGCTAAATTTGCCAAGTGCCCACTCTGACTTTCCTGTTGACAACTCCTGATGTCTAGCAAAACATTTGGTATGATAGGCAGCTGAATATTAGTGAGGTAAGGTGTGGCATTAATAAGGTGTTTATCAAGCTGTAATAACCTTTAATTGGTAATTTGCTGCTGCCTCGCGAGAAAATCACCTTGACACTTGGTAGATGCATAAAAGGTGTGAGTTGCTCCCTTCATTGAGATAGTCTGTGTAATTTTGCTACAAGTCTCACTGCAGTCCACATCTTTCAGATCCTTTTAAGACTCTGCCTATTGATTTTTAAAAAAATAGAATCCATACAGTGTGGAAACAGGCCATTTGGCCCAAGAAGTCCACACCGAACCTCTGAAGAGTAACCCACCCCCTCTCCTATTACTCTACATTTACCCCTGACTAATGCACCTGACATACACATCCCTGAAACATTATGGGCAATTTAGCATGGCCAATTCACCTAACCTGCACATCTTTGGATTGTGGGAGGAAACCAGAGCATCGGGAAGGAAACACACAGGGAGAATGTGCAAACTCCACACAGACAGTCACCCGAGTCTGGAATTGAACCCACATCCCTGGCACTGTGAGGCAGCAGTGCTAACCACGAAGCCACTGTGTCACCTATCCACTCATTAATTAGCTATAAGCCGATGTTGAGGTTGAAAGTTGTCCTTTTAGATTAAATTGAGACCCTTGGATGGAAGGGATTTGTTTTTGAAGTCCTCTACAAATGCATGATTATTCATGCTCTATACAATTTTTATTCTTACTTCCTGTGATCGAGACATTGTCTTTTCTCTGTGAAGGAATGTACCTAGTATTTAAACTGGCTGCATTTTATTTATGCCACTTCACATCTGGGATTACAAGTTTGTGAATGTTAGTTTGTAGAATACCTTGTGGTTATGTACAGCCATCAATAATGCTTCTTTCAAGCCTCTGTTAGTTTTGTCCACCAGAACAAACCTATGTTATCAGATTGACATTTTGACCTCCTTGCACTTCTTTTCCATATCTGCCGTCCATAAATGTATAGCAATACTCTGAGTCAATATGATATGCTAACACAATAACATAAAGGTGTCATGTTGACACAGATTACTTATAGATCCAATTACAGCGTCCCCTCCTCAAAGGTTAATTTAACCAAGTGCATTACTTAGCTATGAGTGGAAAATCTACAACCACCCCAATCTCAACTCATTATCATGTCTGAATCTGGTGTAAAATTCACACAGAATTGTTTTTTTAACATTTCTTCTTCCATGGAAATTGAGAGCTAAAGGAGAAGTTGAGAGCACCAACATGACACTAACTGCATGCATTTTCTTTTCCCAACAGTTGAAAAAGCTGACAGGGACAAAGTCAGCAAAAGCTTTTTGTTCTGCAACACTGCCCATGAAGGTCACAGTAAATAAAATCATAACTTGCTATGCAGGTCCACACAGCTTACTCACTGAACAGTCTCCTCATCTGTATTGAAGGCAGAGGAAAAAAGTTGCAAATTCTTTCAAGAATGGCATCTTTTTTTAACTTTGTGAAAGTTAGTTTCAGACAGTGTCATCTGTATCGTGCCAAACCTTTCTGTGATGCAGGCAAGTGGACAGTCTATCAGGCTCAACATTGCTTTTCCAGATAGCTTGAAGCTTGGAATAATGAATTAAGAAGTACTTTGAGAATCATGAGCACTTGGGATGAACAGCATTTCAATTTCACTGCTCTGCTTCATTTGCTTTTAATCATTGAGGTCATAGTTTGGATTGAAGTTGGTAGCTTTATAATTCATTGTGATTCAGCATAGTCCGGGGGCCAATTGGGAGAAACTTTATAAATGGTGTGTCAAGATTTATGAATGAATTGATTTTGTTTTTCTATTTAACCATAGACAAAAGGAAAAGAGTGACCTTTTTTAACAGAGCTTAAAATATATTCTGGTGAATGGATGTGTCCTTATGTGCCTTGTGTTCAGTCTTTTTAAAGGAGTGGATATATTCTACATAGCAATAAATTGCAGTAATATAACTATGGATATTTAGTTTGCTGTTGTTTATATTCCCTGTTTGTCATGGGCCATGGAAATATTGTAAAAAGGTAAAGTCATACCTGACCATAGAGCTGCACTCTCATTAGAGAGAGATGACTGGCAGTGGTTTAACCTGAGGGTCAGTTGGGGGGAGAAATTGAGAAGGAGAGTCCTTCATGGTAACCTCAGCTAGTGTAGGACTCAAACTGTTGGCATCACTGCATGGCAAACAAGCTATTCACCCAACTGAGCTAACTGACCCTAAAAATATTGTTTGAATGCATATTAGGAAATTAGAATCAAAAAGTGAATGGAAACAGAACACAAAAAAGTATTTACTTTAAAATAGGGAGAGAGAAAAAAAGATTTGATAATGCCATGATGAATGTTTAGCTAACATTGCAGATAGAAATGTCAGCCCTTCCATGTCCAGCAACGGTGGCGTTGTCTGAACATCAACAATGTAAGCCATTGTGGGCTTCCTCATTCAGTACTTAGTAATGATTCAAAATCACTGCACAGTTTCTTTATTTGGAACCATGCTAAAATAACACACACTTTTCACAGAAGTACTTTAACCAGTACACCAAAAATAGTGCACCCGTCTCGTGTTAATGACTGAGCGTGCCTACTATCTGGCAACAATCTGAAAGTGTCGAGAATGATCAATGGGCAGAGAAAAGGCAGGGTAAAGTAGCTGTCACAGCAGAGGACAAAGATAGTTCCGTTCTTTAAGACTGGCAACATCTTAATTAGCACAAACATCACAATAGGCAGCAAATCTTCCAAAGTGTAAATTTGCGTATGAATAAGAACTGAGAAAGCAGCTGCCATGACGACAGCTAACTTTTCTTGTTCACTTTACAGCCTTCCTGGCAAAGATGAATAATAATTGTCTCTGCAAGACGCCGTGTTATCTAACGCGATACAACAAGGAGCTGTCCATGGTAAAGATTCCAAGCAGGACTTCGGCAAAGTATCTTGAAAAGAAATTTAACAAAACTGAAAAATACATTTCGTAAGTTACATGCTGATAATATGAACATCTTTGTTGTTTTCAGAAAATAAGCCAGTAGTTTCAGATTTCTTCCATATCCTGAGCATGTGACCATGTTCTAACTTATAATCAGGGTCTTTTCTTAGTAGTATTAATTTACTCCAGCATTTCAAGTAGTCTGTGCAATTTATATTATTTACCGTGGGTAATACCCTTTTTTTATCTTGCATCAGTAAGAGTGATAACACATTAAAGTAAGCACGGAAACAATAATTTTCCTAACTTAGACAAAAATATATTAACACCATCTGGATAGACTTGTTCATTCACCCTCAAAAATGTGCACAATAGAATGCCACAACCCACTGGACAAAGTGCATCTCCATCAAATTTCTCTGTTTCATACAAATACCACTTTTAATACATTTGCAACTAGTTAACATTCACCAGTCATTCCACTCTCTTTATTTCCCAGTGTCATCCTGCTGTATCTACTGTGCCAGTTGACAACTTTCCTATTTTATCAGTTGGATAATTAGACAATTGTTAGCTCAGTTGGCTGGACATCTGGTTTGTGATACAAAGTGGATGATAACAGTGTGGGTTCAATTCCTGAATTAGTTAGGGTAGCCATGAAGGGCTTTCCTTTCCAACCTCTCCCCTTATCTGAGGCATGGCAATCTTCAGGTTAAGCATCACCAGTCACCTCTCTCTAATGTGAGAGCAGGACTATAATTAGTCAACAAAGTAAATGCAACTGGATGTCCACCCAAATTGTTTTCATATCATTTGACCATCCCACTTTCCCTTCTAACATATTTCGTACCTTCTCTGTTTTTCAATTTTTATCTTGCTGTAGAATGCAGTTAGCCTTCCCCATATTATGAAATAATCGCAAAACAAAGGTTAGGAGATTTTCTTTCTCTCAGACAAGTCATGAGCATCTGGAGTTCTCTTCCTCAAAGTTAGTGAAGGCTGGGTCATCATATTTATTCAAACTGAGTTCGATTTTTGACAGACAAAGCAGTCGTGGGCTTTGGGGTGCAGACAGGAAAGAGGAACTGAGTGCAAAGCCAGATTAGCCACGATCTTACTGAATGGTGGATCAAGTTCAAAGGAAAAAGTGCCCACTCATTCTTCTAAATCCTTTGTTCCTGTGTTTCTATGTTAATGCCCAACAAGGAAATGAGCCAAATTCACTGTGAAGGAAGGCACTGATTTACATTCCTGCTTTTCACCATGCACGTATTTTCCCAACATGTATATACTATTGATCTTCTCCTGTTACCTGCCTTACCACTATTTGAAATAGCATTATTTGGTTTTAAAAAGCATCAAGTCATAGAACTTACAGAACAGAAAACATTCACACAAGCATCACAGAGGAAAGAAATATCCTCTATTCAGATGCATATTTTTATCTGTTCCTGTTTAAACCTTGATGTTTAACTAAATTAAACACCTTTAATTTTTACTTTTTTTTTACTAATAGGTAGTTATTTTGGGTTAACCTCTTGTCCTCTCCTTTGTATATATATATATATATTATTCAACTTTCTTCAATGAGGTCAGATTGTTCTTCAGGTATTCAAATCAACCACTTGCTTTGACAACACTTGTACATTGTAGGTCTTTCACCAATTTACTGTAAATTACTACATTGTACTATCCCACAGAATTCTGTGGATGTTGAAATGAAAATAAAAGAATCAGGGGATAAAGGTACCAGGACTGGAGAGGTTCCTGCAAAGTACAAAATGGTCAATCAAGTCAAGACACTTACTCTGACATATTTTGGAGCAGTATCAACAAAATAGATTGGCACCCCAGTGTTACAAAGTGGTGGAAACACAATAAAATGGATATTAACCTCTTTGTGTTGGTACTTTGTGTTGAAGTTTGGCAGCTCTTTGATTTATGTTTAGTACACAGGCACTTCAGACTCTCCACTTCTCTCCATTACTGTCTGTCACAAGAGGTTCTCTCAGGTTTTGTTAAAGCAATTGCGCTAAGTCAGTCTGCAATTGCTTCTATCAAGGGTCAGGTCAGCAGTGGCACCCAGAATACCAGATGGCCAGCTTTTCATTTACATCAACAGCAGCTGTTTATATTTATGTAACACATTTAATGTAATTGAACATCTAAGGTACCTCACAGGAGCACGATAAAAGAAAATTTGACACCGAACCTCATGAAGGGATATTAGGTCAGATAGCCAAGTCTTTGTCAAAGGTATAAGCTTCAAGGAATGCCTCAACATTGAGATAAAGGTGGGATTTCCCAAGCTTGGGGCCTTGGCTATTGAGGCACTGCTGTCAATGATAACTGGAACTGAACAAGAGGACAGAATTAGTGGAGCTCGGAAGATTACAGAGGCCAGGAGAGGCAAGCAATATAGAGATTTGAAAACAGTGATAAGAATTTTGAGACTTTGCTTGACCAGGAAGGAATATATTCAGCAAACACGGAGGTAATACAGGAACAGGATTTGCTGGGAATTACTATGTGTTCAACTACGTTTTGAATGATATCTATTTTCCAGTTTGAAAGACAAGCCAGGATACTATTGGAATAATCTAAAAGTAACAGTGACATACATAAGGGTTTCAGCAGAAAATAAATTGAGGCAGGGTGAAGTTAAACAATGTTATGGAAGTGGAAATAGGTTTTCTAAGAGGTTACATGAATATGAGGTCAGATATTCATCTGAGGGTCAAATGTAACACTAAGGTTACACTGACTGGCCTAAGCTCACATAGATGCCAGGGAGTGGGATGGTGTCAGTAGCGAGGAAACAATGTTTGGAACAGGCAATGAAAACAATGAATTTGGTTTTAGCAATATTTAATTGAAGGAAATTTCTGTCCGTCCATGATTGCATGTTGTCTACACAGTTTGATAATTTAGAAACAGCAAAGGAGCCAAAAGGGGAGGTGGTAAAATGGAACTGGGTATCATCAGTGTACATATGAACATTAGTGGTATGTCTTCGGAGATATTACCAGCAGGTCAGAAATAGGAAGGCATTAATAGTAGATGCTTCATTCAAAACATAAATCAGCATTTTCTCAAGAAATCAAAAGTTCCACATTATGTTCTGGCTAATTTCTGTTTGTCATGAGGAGCTAGCTTGTTGACCTATGCAGTACTTTAAAGATGGAGATGTGACACAGTCCTAGTTATTGGGCAAAGCTTACAGGAAATAATGGTTACATGTACAAAACAAGGACGGAAATCGATCTGATGTTTAATGCAGAAATGCTAAGGAACACAAGCATATTACAGTTACATGTTTCAGTTTCAAACTCAACTTTAAGCATTTATGTTCTTCATTCTCAGTTCTTGTGTGTATTTTCATGTCAGGATAAGAAATATAGATATATCTCCTCGGATCACTTTTGAGGAATTAATATGGCTCCCAACCCAGAATATTAAGTGGGCAGGCTACTCCATTCATTTAGTGTCTGGTTTTCATGGCTATAATTATAGAAATACTCACAAATGATTACAGTCTCTCTTTTCATTCATGTACTTATGCAGCAACATTTGGTGTACACAAAGAGGTTCTATTTAAGCACATATTTTTTAAGTTTTGACCACAATTCAAATCTTCCCTCCAGATCTCACCAGAGAAAAATTGACCTTTTTCTTCAGCAGTTAATTTTTTTGGGTTCTTACAGAAATATGTTTATAAAATGTATTTTTTCACCACTTTGAATGAGTTGAGATGCTGAAACAACACCAGTATTTCAAAGTGTAGGGTTTAATTTGTTATGACAGCTCCAATGCATTGGTGTGCAACTCCAGTCAGGGCTGCAGACACTATTCAAACAGATTAACCATTGGGAGTTTGCAACAGAAAGCCATCCTGCTCCCAATGTCCTCAGAAACTCTGATGGGAGGTCATAGTGAGCAGCGTTCCAATTTTGAAGTATCATGCTTACTTATGTTGTCAAGTTCTGAAGACTGGAGAAATGACTTTGTCAACTTCTGCTCCCTCTGTGTAAGGGTAAGATCTTATCATACCATAGCGCTGCTCTCTCATTAGAGAGAGAAATGTCTTGGTGGCGAGTCCTTCACGGTAACCTCAGCCAGTGTAAAAATGGAACCCACTCTGCATTACAAACCAGCTGTTCAGCCAACTGAGCTAACTGGCCCCTGAGCATCTGGTGTAATGTGGTTTCTATAATGTAAAATCTAGGTTCATCTTGGGTGACATATTGGCTTTGGGCAGAAGCCACTTTTTCACGTCCATGTGAAATAGGCACCATGTCTATAACTGAATACATTTCATGATGAGGTAACCATTCCCCTAACCTAGCTGTCTTTAAAACCTTTATCAGCTCTTAATTGATTGATTCAAATGAACTGAGGCATTTTAGCTCAGTGAGCCATCCAGTCTGTGGCATGACACGGTCAAGCCTGTCATCCCAAGTCCTGGTTTCGTTGGACCAACATCCCAAATGAAAAAGGAGATCATGTCAACCACTGCAGACTCAATCCTTTCAGAGATAAGAAAAGTGCTATGTGGGAGGCAACAGAATTGAGTGTGAAGGACAAACAAAACTAATAATAATCAAATGACTGGAAGTTGGGATAAATACTAGTTTTGTTCATGTACTAAAATGTAAATATGTGATTTATTGGAGACAAGTTTCAAATGGATTTTGCAGAATGTTTTGATTACTGAGGAATTAAACAAAATAAATGAACTTAATTATTTTAATAAGCACTACTACTCACAAGTAACTTTGAAATGTATACTGGTAAAGTCTGGAATAGTAGAAGGATGGAAATCCCATTCCCAAATTTTATTTAGCTCAATTTATAACTAAAGTCTCAAAAGATCTCAGTTTGACTATTCAATGAACTACTACAGGAGATAGCATGAGTTTAGTGAATAGGAATGTTACAATACTCACTCTGATATTGGTGTTGCAAATTGAGCAACTTACAAAAGAAAATGTATAGAATAGAAATACCCTCACGATACATTTGATTATGGTGGGAAGTTGATTTTGTTTGCTACTTGAGGTTAAATTCTCTTATACTGATACTTATGTTTACATCACAAATAGAAGAGGAGTATGTTTGCACTCATAGTAAATATTGCCAAAATGTTATTTATTTTAGGTGTTAATGAGAATCTGTAATTAACAAATGGAAAACTCATGAATTATACAGTATTCTATTCATAAAATAGATTCCAATTATGATTCTTATATTAGTTTGCTATAATATAAATAAATCTCCCTGATTTGAGTGATGATTTATACGCAACCGATTATTGCAAATTTGCTTCATGATTACCAAAGATAATGTTTATTAAATCAAATTCTGTTTTTATTGTTTGAGATTTCAGAATTTTCCCAGATTTTGGGAGTTGACAATTCATGCAAAAATCTGTGACCTTGATGATGATGATTTGGCAGGACATCATAGACAACAAGATTCAGAATGTCTTGATCATTACAATGCAGCAGATGGATAGTGCCATCCAGAGACAGCTTTGAACCAGTCTTTTCAGTCTGAGTTCCTGATTGTGAGCCATTTTAAATTCTGTTAACTCCCAGAAGCTTGCTATTAAAGTAGTTCCAAGTGAACTGTGACCTTACCTAAAAGTAGTCTCCCAGTTACTTGAGGAAATATTAGTCAGTTGTAATTTCAACTAGAAAACGTCCTTTTTTATTTCAGTGTGTCTGAGAATACATGTATATTTAGTCTGAATGAATGGAATTGAATTACATAGGCATTGACAGAGGATATTTCAGAGTCAGATTCTTTGGACGTGTACATGTGCTACAAATTTCAGTGTTGGCTTTATGATTTCATTTGGTACTGTGCCATAACCAAAATGTGAAGTAAAAATAGGAGCAACTTTATTTTCAAGAACTAAGCTGACAAAAATAAACACACTCTTACCTGCACACTTGAATATGCTCCTGGAGACACATCAATGTTCACATTTGTACATTTAAATGCACACTTATGTACTCACTCAAACATCTATACAAACATTTCATTTGTTTTTTTTATGGGTTTTTTTGTTGCAGGGAGAATATTTTAGTACTGGACGTATTCTTTGAAGCATTGAACTATGAAACTATTGAACAGAAGAAAGCATATGAAGTGGCAGGCTTACTTGGTGAGTGATGGAATTTAATGAGCTGCGTTGAGTGTCCATTAGTGTCTACTTAAAGGTGCAATTGGCCTGTCTTAGCCAGGAAGTACCACCTTCTATCTCGTCAGCAAGCTATAAATACAATTCCTTCACAAAAGATTATTCATTTCCTGCAGCATCAGAGCAACTTCTGATGTCCTAATGTTAGAAAGTAACAACGGACCATACATAATAAGAGTTACAGCAGCAAAACTCCACATTGATGCGTGCTTCCTTTTGAAGATGCACAAATAATTTAGCACCATGCCTCAATATGACACCAAGATCATCATAAATGAATATTGCATGATAGTGAGTTTCCTGGCTCTTGATAATAAATTAAATCTTTCAAAGCAGGACAATTTAGAGTCAGCTGCTACTGTGACCCTAGAAATGCATTGGTGGTCATCTTTTCAGATTCGATAGACAGTAGAATAGTTCCTATGGATTGGAGGATGCATAACATAAACCCACCATCTAAGAAAAGGAGGTAGAGAGATAACAGAGAATTGGAGACTGTTTGCCTGTTTTCAGAGATGGGCAAGATGCTCGACTTTACTATAAATGATTTCATAGCAGAGCACTTGGAAAACAGTAGCAAGATCAGAGTCAGCAAGGATTTACTGAAATCTACTGGATATTTTTGAGGATGTAGCTATTAGAGTGGATAAGAGGAGGCAGTAGATGTGGTTCACTTGGACTGTCAGAAGGCTTTCAATAAGGTTCCACATAAGAGATTAGCATGTAAAATTTAAGTGCTTGGAATTTAGAGTATTCTACTGATACTGATAGCGAACTGGTTAGCAGACAGGAAACAAAGAGCAGAAATACATGGATCTTTTTCTGAGTGTCAAGCAGTGAGTGGTGGGGTATCGCAGGGATCAGTGCTTGGACTCCAGCTACTCACGATATATATCAATGATATAGATGAGGAAATTAAATCAAATATCTGTAAGTGGGCAAATGAAACAAAGCTGAGTGGGAGAATGAACTATATGCAGGATGCAGAGGTGCTCTGGTCTGATTTGAGCAAGTGAACAGATGCATGGCAGATTCTTTGTTAGACTGGATTACCTACAGTATGGAAACAGGCCCTTCCACCCAACAAGTCCACACCAACCCTCCAAACAGCAACCCACCCAGACCCATTCCCCTATCCTATATTTACCCCTCACTAATGCACTTAACAATATGGGCAATTCAGCCTGGCCAATTCACCTGACAGACACATCTTTGGACTGTGAGAGGAAACCAGAGCACCCAAAGGCAACTCACACAGACAAGGGGAAAATGTGCAAACTCCACACAGACAGTTGCCCAAGGCAGGAATCAAACCCAGGTCCTTGGCACTGTGAGGCAGCAGTGCTAACCACTGAGCCACCATAGCAGATGAAGTATGATGTCAATAAATGTGAGATGTATCACTTTGATAGCAAAAACAAGGAAGCAAATTATGAATGAAAATAGACTGGAAAAGGTAGGGTGCAATTGGACCTTGTGTCCTTAGATAGCAGTCACTGACAGTAAGTATAAAGGAAGATGTGAAGAAGATTACTGTTATGTTGGCCTCCAAAGTGAGAGGATTCAAAGACAGGAGCAGGAATATCTTGCTGCAATTGTACGAGGCCTTGGTGAAATCATGCATGGATGGTTGTATGCAGCTTTGATCTCCGTATCTGAGGAAGGGTGTTCTGATATGGAGCGAGTGCAGCAAAGGTTTACCAAATGATTTCTGGGATATCGCATGGGAAGAAACTGAAAGCTAGAAGAATAACGGGAGAGGTCATAAAAACCTGTAGAGTTCTAACGGGACTAGACAGAGGAAATGCAGGAAAGATGTTCCCAATGCTGGGGGAATCTAGAACCAGAGGAACAATTTAAGGATACTCAGTAAAGCATTCAGGAGTGAGATGAGTAGAAATTTATTCACCAGAGTGATAAGCCTTTGGAATTCTCTGCCACAGAAAGTGATTGAGGCTAAAACATTGAGTGTTTTCAAGAAGCAGTTAGGAAGAATTAGTTTGGTTGGAAGGATCAAAGGGAATGGGGAGAAACTAGGAACAGGGTTCTACGTTGGATGATCAGTCATGATTATACTGAATGGTGCAGCAGGATCAATGGGCCAAATGGCTTACACTTACTTCTATGTTTCTATGTCTCTCTTTAAGATGATCCTCTTCTGAACCTGCTCATAAAATTTGAGCTTTCCGCAGTCTGCCCATTGCTGCTGCTGCACTGACCTTATTTGTATGTATCAAAGGGAAATACGTTGGCATAACAGCCACAAATTTCCTGGGTTTGCAGTGCTGGTGCTGTTCAGGTATGTTGTCCAGCGATAGATCAGGTGAAACAAACTGGATAGTGCAGGTGAATGTGAGAACTCATTAACATAGTAGCAAAGGAATTATGAAGAGAGATTTCACTATTTGAAGCATCTTGTTTTATTATTCCACCAATGCAGCATAATCTGTGACCCTGCTGTTTCTCCCAAATTGAGATTAATGCAAGACCTTTAGACCTGTCGATCTATTGCCCAGAGTCAGGAGCTCACAGGACCAAGTATGCCATTTCCTGTGAATGTACTCTTGAATGCCAACATAATAATGGCAGAAGAGCCCCACATAATGGAGCAAAGAAAATTCAATAACTATTTATTGCAAGAAACATTACAACATATGTTATCACGGAGGTCTTCTGAAAAGACACTACATTTTGCCTTCCTCCGCTCGTTGTTCAGATGGATGTTAAAGATTTGAGATAACATGTAGGAGAGTATGAAATCCCCAGTGTACCATCCAGGATCAATGTCACTAAAAGAAATTACCATATAATTTGTCTTATGCATTGTTTGTGAGGCCTTGCTGTCTGTCAGTTGGATGCAGCATTTGTTTTGAGTCATCCTGAAGATGTGTAAAGGCCCGATATAAATGCCTGTTTCATTTCTATGTATTGGTCAGAGACTCCATTGCTTTTCTAAGGGTGTGCAAAATTATCAAAAACAGTCTGATCTTGGCTCATCTGAACCCAAGCAGGAAACTTAAAACAAATTGAGTATCTTTGGGAAAGCCATAAGTTGTCAGAGATCACACTTAAATTGCTTAGTGCGTAAGCAGAAATTGCTGGAGAAACTCAGCAAGTCTGGCAGCATTTGTGGAGAGGAAACAGAGTTAATGTTCCTGAAGAAGGGTCACCAAACCTGAAACATTGACTCTGCTTTATCTCTACAGGTGCTGCTAGGCCTGCTGAGTTTCTCCAGCAACTTCTGATTTTTTTATATAAATTGCTTGGCAATTTATCTTGAAGGTTGATGTAATTTGACAGCTTGACATAGAAGAAAATTGTTACTCCCGTTCTTGTTGCTGCAGAGTTAAATATTTCACCTGTCTTAAAATATCCCTTTTTAAAAGCTCTGTAATTTTTGAAAGCTTTAAGCACGTATCATTTTAGTAAAGGACAGAATAAAAGTTGCTTCACTCAAGAATATTCATTCCGTATGCCTCGGAGTCAGTTGTTCAAAATTCCTTCCAACATATGACAATAATACTCCAACAAATAACACGGTCAGTGATTCTGCATTCACAGGATCCTAGGTAGTGACTGAAAGAATTTGTTTTTCTCTCTGAGAAAGTTTATCTGACCTTCAACTTTCTTCATATGAGAAAACAAAGAGCTGTCAAGGATCTGTTACACACTGCTGCCATCTCAACATCCAAGTTCAAGTTTCATTTAAGATTTTTTTATTTCCTTCTAGATGTACAGGGAATTGAAAATCTCCTGAGATAGAGTGCAGCTGCTTTTAAGGAGTATTTGGACAGAATTTAAAGTGGAATTAAAGCTCCAAAGTTTCAGCAATGAGTGAAATGGTGATGAGCTAGAGCAGTATAAGGATGTCCATGCATTTTCTTAATGGCAATCCTTCCTCCTAATTTAAATGGGTTCAGAAAAAAGCTTTGGCATAGAGTTTAATCTACAGCAGATGCTGCCAGGGGTCCAGCCCATTGAAAGTAGCAGTAGTTAAAGAGGTGCAGCTAGCTAGATGGAAGGTACGGTGGCTCAGTGGTTAGCACTTTAGCCTCACAGCTCCAGGGATCCAGATTTGACTCTAGCCTCAGGTGACTGTCTCTGTGTAGTTCACACATTCTCCCCCTGTCTGCACGGGTCCCACCCGGGTGCTCTGGTTTTCTCCCACAATCCACCAAAGATGTGCATGTCAAGTGAATTTGCCATAGCATTAGGTGCATTAGTCAGAGGTAAATATAGGGTCTGGGTGGGTTACTCTCCAAAAGGTTGGTGTGGACTTGTTGGGCCCAGTGGCCTGTTTCCATACTGTCGGTAATCTAATCTAGCTCTTAAAAGGAAATGTGTGGTGGCAGTACACAAGTGGAATAATTGACCATAGTGCCATAAATGTGATGCCTGTGCAAAATTGCTTGTTTCGACATTAAAGACACATATGCGCAGAAAATGCACAAAAAAGACAAACACAACAATAAAACAAAACCTGAAAATAAAAATGGAAATTGCTGGAGAAACTCAGTGGGTCTGGCAGCTTCTGTGAAGAGAAAGCAAAGTCATCACTTCTGAGGAAAGATCACTGGATCCAAAACATTGACCTAGCTTTCTCTCCACAGATGTTGCCAGACCTGCTGGGTTTCTCAAAAAGAAACACATTATCTGGCAGTGAAGATTATCTAACAGTAAAGGTATAATTGTAAGGTACATCAATTGTGAATGCCACCTAAAGGCTTGCAGACACCCTGGTCCTTAACACCTGTTTGGAAAATAAGAAGACATTTTATGGCCTATATATACACATCACTTATATGTCAATCCTGAGCTGTTCATTGAGGATAGTAGAAGATTTGAAGACTCGTGGGCCAATACCATTTCCACTTCTTCATTGTGCTAAAATTGCACTGCACACCTTCCTGGTCCACCTTCACCACTGGAGGAATGGTTTCTCAATGGGATCAACAATGGCTCCATATCATTAACGGTGCCAAAAATCGTATCGGATACATTTTATAATTGGTAGTTCCTTTGCTCAGATATCTCTAAATTGCTTTTGGGAGAGTGGCCAATTTAGGCACCATTCTTTTATTTAATTGTTGAAAACAGACACATGCACTGCATCTCATTCATGCAGAAGCCATTAGTTGTCATGTTGTTCTCTCATGTGAATAATTACCGACAATAATTGCGTCTCACTCAGAAATCAGCTTATTTGGTATTACCTCCATTTTACGATGTACAGCAGTGAACCTTTGAAGTGAAATTGAGCTTATCTCAATAAGCTGCAAGCTTATTCCTACTTGTCTGAGGTTCTGTTCTGAATTTGGTTAATTTATGGTTGCAATCATCCTCCTGTTCTTTTATCAGGGAGATCGTACATATGTACGTTTCTAAAAAAGATTGAATCACATAGATTTTGCAAAAATAAACAGGAGAGCTGAGACGTCAGAACATATTATCTGGTTATGGGTATTGTCCTTCTAGCTTAATTTATTTAGTTAAATCTTCCCCACATTAGCCTTATTACCCATGAACAATATTATTAACTTTACCACCCATTAACATCATGCCATCGTATGAATGATATAAGTATAATTGTTGAAATTACAGCTGATAATTCCTAGTATTATTAACTTTCCTATCATTATTAATATAAACCAAGCCAATATTAATGATACATTAATGATGATTTGCCTTGCGTAATGTGTTCTTTACATTTTTTTCCAAGTTATGGTTTTAAGTCTGTGCTGACCCAGAGTGGAGTTTGCATATGAAAAGGCAATGCAGACTGTAATTCACAAGCTGCAAAGGTCTTTCATGACTTCAGGTCATTACTGAAAGCATCAATATGCCATTGTCCATCTGTATTTTGCACATCATTGCCCGTGGCCAAAAGCATGTTTTGTTTCTCTACTGGTTTACTGCTCTTCAGCATCTTTGTTGTGAATAACATAATTTAACAATAAAACTTTGTAAACAGATTGCAAGGTTAGA
The DNA here is from genome assembly GCF_047496795.1 of Chiloscyllium punctatum. Lineage (NCBI taxonomy): Eukaryota > Metazoa > Chordata > Chondrichthyes > Orectolobiformes > Hemiscylliidae > Chiloscyllium > Chiloscyllium punctatum. Next base: position 27,377,496 of record NC_092780.1, on the reverse strand, counting down.
ACCACTTTGGCAAGAAGTGAGGTAAAAATATGGATTACATCCTACCTCCCCATCATATTTTACTCAGTATGTTCACAAATGTTATGGAACATGTCTGAGGAAGCTGTAAACCAAGGACCCCTCGACCAGAGGTAGAGACACTACAACTGTACCACAAGAACCCCTCAATTTATTATAGGTATTTGCCTAATTGACCTGTTCAGGCACCTTTGGGAAAGGTGGGATTTGAACCTGGGCTTCCCTGATCCAGAGGGTAGGACACTATCAGTGTGCTACAAGTGGCTGCCTTGTTGAGTAGAGGAGTTAAGGGGAATGTGTCAGGCAGCCTCACTCATCCATAGTTCTATCAAAGGCTTGAAGTGACCAATTAATGGCCACTTCAGGGCGGGGAAGGCAGAAACCAGGCTGTAGTTTTCACTTGACAGTTTTTGTCAGGCAGCTTGGAAGAAGACATTTTGGGGGCCTCAATGCCAATTACTATCAAACACACAATCAAACTAGCTTTAAATCACCCCTATCCTCTAAAACATGCTACTCACTCACCCACTCACTCCCATATGTACATACATTTGCCAGAGAGGCCTGTACAAAATCCCTGGACTGACCTGAAGCTGAGGATCAAAGAAACTTCTTGGGGTGACTACTTATAGTCCCAGCAGTGGCCACTACTCAACTCTGGCCCAATGGGGTATACAGAGCTGCCAGTCAATCAGCTGCTGTCTAAGGTAGCACCTCCACCAAGGGAGGGGCAGAAGTTGACTCGAACACAATTAAGGCTGATTGGTGTGATGCCAATGGACTTTTCAATCATGGTCTGATAGCATGGAATGTAATCTGTCCCTGCATAAAATTGAGTTTGTTAAGTTTAAATAAAGTATTATATGTTAAGATATTGCTCTTTTCTTAAACACATGGACCACTGTCTAAGGTGCCAGTCTCTTCAAGCTGTTAGTCCTCCAGAATCTCATCCAACTTGCCATTTTGAATGATTCTGTGGTTGGTAGTCATCCAATTAGGGAGAGTACAACAGTTAAACCTAATCCTTTCCTCACCTGACAATTGCACTTTTGAGCTTTCTGGTTTGGGTCACTTGGCAGTGAGGACCTTGATTTGTTTTCTGAAAAGTATTGTATCTCCCGTGGAATCAGGGATGGAATGTGGAACATTCCTCACCTGGATGGCTTAGGACGTGCAGGGCAAGGAATTGATCAATGGGTACATTAGGCCAACTGGTATTAAGATATTTATTCTGAAAATGTGTTGCTGGAAAAGCGCAGCAGTTCAGGCAGCATCCAAGGAGCAGGAGAATCGATGTTTCGGGCATGAGCCCTTCTTCAGTAGCCTGCTTGGCACACTCCCTCCTCCCTACCTTTTATCTTAGCCTGCTTGGCACACTCCTATCACACTCACCTTATCACCCTCACCTTAACCTCCTTCCACCTATCGCATTTCCAACTCCCCTCCCCCAAGTCCCTCCTCCCTACTTTTTATCTTAGCCTTGGCACACCCCCACATCATCTCCTTAAGATATTTATTGCCATCTGCAAATATAAATAGGAACTGGCCTTCCCTTCTAATTTTTACTGACAGTGTTTTCTCCTTTGTAGGTGACATCGGAGGCCAGATGGGACTGTTTATTGGTGCTAGCATTTTAACAATCTTAGAACTCTTTGATTACTTGTATGAGGTAAGATTATAACAATATGTTTTGACACAGATTGTTTAAAACTGAATCATATAATGCAAAGTGATAATTCGAAAACTGTTGCTCACATTCCTATTCTGCCTCCACATATCATCAATTGTCTTTGTGCTTTCTATATGATCAAGCAGATACAAAAAGAATGCATTATTCATGTCGCGGGAAGATGTTCTCTGTTTTTGTAGTGAAATCAGGAACTTAGGAATAAATAACAAGTGTGTAATTTTGCTGCAAGCAGAAAGTGGAGAAAATCCATTTTTTAAGTGCTACTTCTAACTAGTTACAGTTACTGAGGCAATCTTCAAATGATTAACAAATTACTGTGAGAATTAGCCTTGCAATTACTTTTTATTAATGTATGAATGCTTTGCACTCTGTACATCACGTCACTATGCTATTTTCTAACAGAGCAGTTAAAATTAAAAAACGCTAATATCTCATAGCCCGATTTTCCAGTAAGAAAACCTATTGATGATCAGTATTGAAAGAAAAGAAACACCAAGATCTAAAGAGAAAAAAGAATGCTGTCACAACTCACTGGGCTGGCATGTCAGACATCAAGAGTCGAGAGTGTGGTGCTGGAAAAGCACAGCAGGTCAGGTAGCATCCGAGGAGCAAGAGAATCAATATAAGCCCTTCATCAGGAATGAGGCTTGTGGGAGGGGGCCATGAGAAGTAAATGGGAGGGGTGTGGGATATGGGGGCAAGATAGTTGAGGAAGCAATAGGTAGATGAAGGTGAGGGAGAATATGATAGGTCGGAGGAGCAGGTGGAGCAGATAGATGGGAAAGGCGATGGACAGGTCAGGAGGGCGATGCTGAGTTGGAGGCTTGGGACAGGAATAATGCTGGGGAAAGGGGAAATATGGAAACTGTTGAAATCCACATTCATCCCGTGTGGTTGCAGGATCCCAAGGTGGAATATGAGGTGTTCTTCCTTCAGGCGTCGGGTGGTAACAGTTTGGCAATGGAGGAGGCCCAGGGCCTGCATGTCCTTGACGGAGTGGGAGAGGGAGTTGAAGTGTTCAGCCATGGGCAGTGAGGTTGGTAGGTACAGTTGTCCCAGGGATGTTCTCTGAATCGATCTGCAAGAAGGGGTCCTGCCTCCATGATGTATAGGAGACCATATGCAACAGATACCGTAGATGACTTTGGTAGAGGTACAGGTAAATTTCTGTCGAATGTGGAAGGATCCTTTGGGGCCTTGATGGCGCAGTGGTGTGGGCGCAGATTTTGCAATCCCTGCGGTGGCAGGGGAAGGTGTAGGAGTGGGGTGTGGGCTAGTGGGGGCGTGTGGACCTGACGAGGGAGTCGCGGAGGGAATCGTCTCTCCAGAATGCTGATAGGGGTGGGGAGGGAAATATGTCTGTGGTGGTGGGGTCCATTTGGAGGTGGCAGAAGTGGCAGAGGATGATATGATGAATGCGGAGGTTGGTGGGGTGGCAGGTGAGGACCAGGGGGGTTCTGTCCTTGTTGCATTGGGAGGGATGGGGTTCAAGGATGGTGGTGCGGGAAGTGGAAATCAAGTCCCAATGTTCCTGGAGTCATCACAGATTTGAAAAGGTTTAGACAAACTATCCAAAGTTACCATTTACATGATTAAAGAATTCAGGTTAAAAGAAATTACTCTCCAGGTTTCTGCATTTAACAAGAATATATGTTTATTATGGATTAATAATTTTTAACTAATGGCAGTTAGAAAATATATATTGTTAACTTGTAATTCTATAACTTAAACTTTATCTCTTCTTAAATATACCCCATCGCAAACAGACAAATACACAAAGACAGACAAGACATGAATCTTAAGGGTGGGATAAGAAACAAACTCAAGGGCAACACCAATTGACAGCATCAGTCTGGAAAAAAGGATTGAATGAGTCATTTCACTTCCCTCCAATTCAATCCCTTTTTAGTTCTTTGCTATTGATAACTGGTCGTTTGCACATCGAAGTGTCTTTTATTCCTTGGGTGAGAATCTCTTCTTTCACTGTCTTTAAAGGCATTGTATTCCTCTTTCAAAGGAGGACAGTGAGTGGAAGGCAGCTAGCTGGAGACTTTCTGGTACCTCCACAAAGGAGAGAGAGAGAGAGACAGAGACACACACATACACACGGATGTTTTGTTGCTGTTTCTTTACAGGCCACGTAGTTCTCTGCTGCACTGTTCCACACAAATCCTAATCAGCTGCTCAGGAACTAACCAGAACATTGTTGTCTTAATAGCTTTTCCTTAGTTCTATGGTATCTGCTTCTGCCTCTCACTGTTTTGGGAAAAGCATACCATTGTGTATAACTCACAATGTGCTCCAGTAATCATTTTTTTTTAAATGGCGACCATCTCTTTGCACAGTCTCATTGGTGCAAAGCAATATCTTCCTTTTTTTCAATCCACACACCAAACCTCAAGGCAATAATAAATATGAGCTTTCCATGGCTCCACCCTGAGGACAATGTGTTTCATCACAAGGTATGTGACACACAGATAACAAGAAAATGAGGCTTACATCGACTCGTCCTTACTACAGGTATTATTTGGAGAAAGTGAGGACTGCAGATGCTGGAGGTCAGTCGAGAGTGTGGTGCTGGAAAAGCACAGCAGGTCAGGATGAAGGGCTTATGCCTGAAATGTCGATTTTCCTGCTCCTCATATGCTGCCTGACCTGCTGTGCTTTTCCAGCACCACACTCTCGACTGTAGGTGCTATTTGCTTGCATTTTCTTGGCTCACAGTTTGGAAGTTTTTTTTTCAAAAGGGTAAATTGAAGCCCAAGATCAAGGGCTCAGCACAAAATAGTGACATCACAGGTAATCCAGAAGTTCAGTAGTTAGCTATAGCTACAAATTTGCCTATCTATTACAGGTTATGTTCAAATTGGAAGGTAAATAGGGGAAATATTGACAGGTTACAAACTAAAAGACCAGTACAAAATTTTTAAAAATCAAATTATAACAAAGTAATTAAATAGAGAAAGCAGGGCAGACAATCTGGTATACCTGCATGATGTGGGAGCTGGTAGATCCCATTGGGTCCAGAGTGACCACATCTGATGGAGCAAGTGTTGGTTGCTTGAGGAACTCTGGCTGGGAGTTAAGGAGCTGGAGTCTGAGCTTTCAACATTCTGGCACATCAGAGAGGGAAAGAATTACCTGGGCAGTGTACTTCAGGAAGCAGTCCCTTAGTTTAACTTCCTTGAGTTCAATCAGTGGTCAGGGATAAGAGGGTGTGTGATCACGAGTGAGACAGGCAGATGGATCCAAAGGTCGTGCTGAAGGAGCCTTAGCCCTTGAGCTTGTCTAACCAGGTTTGAGATTCTTACTTCCTGTGTGGGTGAGAGGGGGAGGATGAGAAAATTGACCATTGCACTGTGGTACATTCAAGAGGCAGGGAGAGAAGAGAAATGTTGGTGTAACTGGGGATAGTAAAGTCAGGGGATTTGACATTATTCTCTGTGGCCACAGTGAATCAAGAGTCCCAAAGGCTGTGTTGCCTGCCCAGTGGGCAGGTTCAAGATATCTCATCTAGGCTGCAGGGAAACTTAGAGTGGGAGGGAAAAGATTCAGTGTTGTGGTCCTTGTGGGGACCAGCAATATAGGTAGAAAGAGGAGAAGGTTCTACTGACTGAATATGAGCAGCTTGGAGCTAAATTAGAATCAGAACCAGAACAGTAATAATCTCCAGATTACTACTTGAGCCACGAACAAATTGGCACAGGGTCAATAAGATTAAAGAGGTACATGCATGGCTCAAAAATTGATGTGGGAGAAATGGGTTTGAATTCATTGGACATTAACACCAGTACTGGGGAAGGAAGGAATTACTCTGATGGTACGGACTCTGCCTGAGTTGTACTGGGACCAGAGTCCTGGCAAATCAAATAACTAGGGCTGTGGATAGAGCCTTAAACTAAATAGTGTGGCAGTCAATTCAATGGCATGGACAATTATGGAAAAGGTAAAAGGGGGGAGTGGACTCAGCAGAGGTTATTAAAGTTTCCAGGACAAGTAATGTAACAGAGAGTGTGGAAAGTGTCAGGTTTTTAAGTCAGGCACAACAGATAAGGGATAATTGTGAGAAGCAGTGGATGGGGTGAGGTGGGATGGAGGGTGGGAGCAGTGAACACAGGACTGAGGGTGTTAAACTTTAATGCGCACACTATTCGAAACAAGCTAAATGAGCTTATAGAACAGATTGAAATCAGCAGGTACAATGTTGTGGGTATTACAGAGACATAGCTATGGGGGCTCAGGTCTGGGAACTAAATATCCATGGATACATGTCCTATTGAATGGAAAGGCAAATAGGCAGGGTAGGGGTGGTGCTGGGGTTGCCTTATTAGTAAGAATTGAAATTAGATGTAGTAAGAAGTGATATAGAGTCAGAAGGCATGGAATCTGTGTGGGTAGAGTTGAGGATACACAAAGGAAAAAAGCTCCTAATGGGAGTTGTATACAGACCTCCTAGCAGCAGTCTGCATGTGGGAAAGAAAATAAATCTGGAGATAGAAAAGGCACAATTGCAATAATCATGGAGCACTTCAATATTCAAGTGGACTGAGAAAATCAAATTAGTAGCAGATCTCAAGAAAAGGAATTTGTGAAATGTCTACAAGATGTTTTTTTTGGAGCAACTTGGGGTAGAGCCCACGAGGGAACAGGCAATTGTGGTTTTGATGATGAGTAATGAGGCAGACTTGATAAAGGGAACTTAAGTTGAAAAAATCCCTAGGTGGCAGTGACCACAATATGGTAGAATTCACCCTGTATTTGAGAGGGCAAGCTTGAATCAGGTATAATAGTATTATAATTGAGTAAAGATAACTGCAAAGACATGAGGGAGGAGCTACCCAGAGTAGATTGGGAGGGGAGCAGAGCAGGGAAGACGGTGGATGGATAATTTGGGAGGCACAGCAAAAATTCATCCCAAGGAAGAAGAAACATACTGAGAGGAGGATGAGGCAACCATGGCTGACATGGGAAGTCAAGGACAACAGAAAAGCAAAAGTAAAAACACACAATGTGGTGAAGATTATTGGGAAGTCAAAGGATTGGGAAGTCTTCCAAAACCACCAAATGGTAACTAGAAAAGCAATAAAGGGGGAGAAGATGAAATGAGAGTAAACTAGCTAGTAATATAGAGTCATAGAGATGCACATCATGGAAACAGACCCTCCTGTCTAACCTATCCATGCCGACCAGATATCCAAACCCAATCTAGTCCCACCTGCCAGCACCCGGCCCATATCCCTCTAAACCCTTCTATTCATACACCCGTCCAAATGTCTCTTAAATATTGTAATTGTACCAGCCTCCACCACTTCCTGCAAGAGTTTTGTTTTAGATATCTGAAAGGTAGGAAAGAGGCAAGAGTGGGCATTGTACTGCTGGAAAATGAGGCTGCAGAGGTTGTAATGGGGAGTAAAGAAATGACAGAGAGATTGAATAGATACTTTGCATCAGTTTGCATCGTGGAAGACACCAGCAACCCACCAGGCCTTCAAGGGAGTTGGGAGCAAAGGTGAATATAGTGACCATCACAAAAAGAAGGTGCTAGGGAAGCTGAAAGGCTGGAAGGTGGATAGATCACCTGCATGGGATGGTCTACACCCCAGAATTCTGAAAGAGGAGATTGTAGAAGCATTGCTGATGATCTTTCAGGAATCACTGCTATCAAGGAGGGTCCCAGAGAACTGGAAAATGGCTAATGTAATACCCATGTTTAAGAAGGGACAGACCAGTTAGCCTGACCCTCAGTCATTGGTAAGATTTTAGAGTCCATATTATGGATAAAATTGCAGATACCCAGACGTGCGTGGTAAAATAGAATTGAGTCTGTATGATTTGTCGAGGGGAGGTCATGCCTGACAAAACTTTTCAAATTTTTTGAGGAGGTCACAAGCAAGTGGAACACATTGCCACAGAAGTGTGTGGAGGCCAAGTCATTGAATGTATTTAAGACAGAGATAGATAGGTTCTTGATTGTTAAGGCGGTCAAGGGTTACAGGGAGAAGGCAAGAGAATGGGATTGAGAAATACATAAGCCACATACAAATGGTGGAGCAGATTCAATGGGCTGAATTGCCTAATTCTGCTCTGATGTCTTATGATCTTAATGGTTTTGGATACTGCCTTTGTATTCTTTCCATGATTCTAACTCAAATAAGTATTCCAGCATTCCACCTTCAAAGAAGTCTTCCCCTAAGATATGATTGAGATATGTTTTCCCACACATCTGCTTTCATGTCCTTTTTGCTATTTTCACCTGAAGTTGCTTGTTTTGCCACTGTTGGTTCACTAATATCCACTTCCTCCAGATTGATAGAGAAATTTGCTTGCTTCATGTAGCTGATCAATATTAGTGTTAAACAAGAATTCTTCACTGGAACATCTATTGATTTGAATGATCATGTCAGACTCAAAAGCAATTGCCAGAGGCCAACTCCTGACTATTGTTCTGAGCTATATACATCCAATGTTTCTGAAGCAACAGCACTTAAACTTCCTAACTCCTTTTGTTTTATCTGAATCTATCAAATCTTTTTGCTCATCAAGCTGAATGGCAGTGCAACAATCAGTTGTGAGGAATTTAAATCTCATTGCTTCAGGATCCAGATTCAAATTTGATGATTCTGATTGAATTTACGGTGCAGAAAATTAAAGTTCACTGTATTTCCTATTTTCTCAATCTGAGTATAAACCCTTGTCGTCTTCATCAGTCACTAGGGAATCTCTTCACTTTAAACATTCTGGGAAGGATTAATACTTCCTGACTATCGTTTGTAGCAGGAAGCTCAGCACCTGTTTTATGTTCTTTTCGTTGTACAAAGGCTGTCTGCATATCCTTAGTTTTCCCTTCACTTGGACAACCCTGTCATTCCCACAGCACTGTGTGAAGAATTAGAACATCGTGGTACCGTAGTGACTGTTAAGGAATATTCAATGATATTCTGTTCAGTTAATTGCACAGAATTTACCTGTGTTTCCTTGTTCTGCTGCACATTCGGCAAAACTACTATTTCTTGAGCAGTAAAATTTAAACTTGATGGTATAGGTAAATCTACTGTATGACACTGAACAATTATTTCATATTCTTCAAATTGACAAGCTTTTCTTGTTCATCATTTGTTATGACAGGATTGTAGATTCCATATTTCTGGGTTAGACCTTCTGATTTTCCTTTCATCAATTGTTTCTAGTAAAGTAGTGATTTCTTTGCCACAATTAGCATTTTCTTCTGAATCGACTAAAACAGTTTGATTACATGTTGAAGTTTTGCTACTACGTGATATATATGACAAGTTTTACAGAATTACATGACATCCTTAGGAAGTCTTAACCATATAAAATGCCTGCTTATTGATGTTCTTATTCTTTCATGTCCTGCCATAACAATTTTCTGTGCTACACACAATATCTCCTTACAATATCTGAGCAGTACCACTGTTTGATAGAAAACCATTGAACAGTGCTTCATCCAGAGATCTGTGAGGGTATTTCCACTTCCTCAATGGAATGCCATTTTAACATAATAGTACTCTGGAACTCCTTCAGTCACTGCCTCAGCATGTGCTGCCTGTGCTAACTTGTTTATCTCCGGACCTGCTTTCTATGCCTCAGTCACTGAAGACTTGTCTAATATTTTTTTGAATTATTCTTAGCATTGGGGAAAGTTTCAACTACTCTGGCAATAGCCAGTAGTACTTTATCGATTGCTGATGGTTGAACTTTGTTTAGCCATTGCTCTAGTCACCACATACAATGGAAAAATATCTGCAACTTGTTCCATCTCTTTAACCTCCCTTGGGCTCTCTGTGATTATCGGCAAAGTTATATCTTGACTCGAACCAAACAGTTACCCAAGAGCAAGTCTACTTCATCTACAGAGTCACACTCCATTTGCACTTTGCACATTGGAACTGGGATATCCAAAAGACTTCTTCCATTTATGAACACTTTGGCTTTCATTGAATTACTTGGAAGGAAAACTAGATCATTTTCAGGTGGAAGATTCTGAATAGTTCCTGTGTCCTTTAATATAGTACTAGGTTTAGCAGCATCATTGTCAGAAAGAGAAGTTGGATTGAATTCTCTTTAGTTAAGTCCACGTTGCAGTGGTGTTTTTGGAGAGTTTTTTTTCCTTTATTCATAGCAGCATTTATTGCCCATCCCTCATTGCCTAAGGGTCAGTTCAGAGTCAACCACATTGCTGTGGGTCTGGAGTCAATGTAGGCCAGACCAGGTAAGGATGGCAGTTTTCTTCCCTCAGGATATTTGTGGATATAGGTTTTCCTAACAAAGGGTTCCTGATCATCATTACACTCTTAGTTGCAGATTTCATTTTTTAAAATTAAAATTCAATTATCTGCTGTGGTGGGATTTGAACCTGGGTCCTCAGAACATTATCTGGATTAAGAGTCCAGGGATAAAAGCAAGATTTTCTCTTCATTTCTTACCAATCTTGCTGCATTAAGTACCCACCTCATGGCAGCCATCAGGTCTAATTTCAACCTCATCCTACAATGCACCATTCACAGAACAACTCACCAGTCTGAGGATCTTGCAGAATTTGCCAGTATACCTTGCACAATCTGTAAAAGGCTGTTGTGCTAACAGATAAGCAATGTCAAGGTGGAGCTGCCCTGCATGGTGCCTGACATCTACTTCAGATGGGGGGAAATCCACTGTGAGGGCAGGGACTGATAGGTTCTGTCAAACGATGTTGCATGCAGATGGGATTTCCTCTTGTCCCAGGACCAGCAGTGAGGCCATGACACCAGAATATACCAGTCTAATCGGAGGTTGCCACCCAGGCTAAAGTAATCTTGGCCATCTGTAAGTATGCACAGTGTTGCAGGAAGTAGGCCAATGACTTCCTCCATTCCAACAGTGTAATTCAACCATGTTCCCTCCTATACTCGCTCTATGTCTGTAACTATACCTACCTCCCACCAACACCAAGGCTCTACCACTCTCACTGTTGCCTGCAACAACTTCACTCACTTATTGTCACCCATACCAATGCCACTAACCTTGTATGCCTTCATGTGCTGCCTACTCACTCATTTGGGATACTGGCCCACCATCCCTCAAACTATTAGCTGTGCCAAACACTTTCACCTCTCTTAATAACGGTCTGTCTCTCATTCCAAGATGAAAACAGACCCCATTAGGGCAGGAAGAATCAAGACAGGTTTTAGATCCTCAGCTTCTTACACCTTATGAGGAGAGCATACTGACTCTGCCATTAGGGACTGACTGACCATAGACATGCTCTGCACTAGTTTTGAGCTCTGTGACTTTCTGTGACCCCCTGAATGAAGGTTATTCCTTTGACTTTACTGAGATCCTCTGACAACCATAATGAACTTCCTTCCTTTGTGTTTACACTAAATGGCAAGGCAAGGCAAGGCATAAGTAATATGAACCTGGTATTGTGGATGAGGGGGAAAAATGATAAGGCAAGAGGATGTAGAGCATTAGTTGCTGTGTACATTCAGATAAGATCAGAGTAACTGTGTGCCATGTAAGTAGATCAGTGATGTTATGTGAGTTATTAGAGGCTGGCACATATCAAATGCCAATGTCCATGGATATGTGTAGCATGTGGCTGGTGTTCATGGAGTATACCCTGAGATGTTAGTAGTCAGTATCCAACATGGAGGTCCTTCGGAGCAAATGGTGACCAGAGTTCACCAGCTACCCACTCCGACTTACATAGCAAATTTCCTCAAAGTCTAGTCTGTTGGATGAGTTTGGTAAGGTCAGAACCTGAATATTAATGAGGTAATTTGGGTTGCCAACAGCCTATTTGACATGTATTAATCAGCATCAATTGGCAACTCACCACTGGCTAGAGGGAATCTCGCCACACACTGCAAAAAGCAGAAAAGATGGCATGAAATAATGTTGACTTTGTAATGGGCCTGGCAAGACATCTCATTCAATTCTGCCACACTTCTCACCACAGCCCATGTCGCTCAGACCCTTAAAACATTCTGACAGTTATCTTCCGTTTTGACAAAAACCTTTCATATCTCTCATCTACTCTGTTCATCTCATCTGCATTCGATAGCAGTTTCAACCTCTAATTTCTTGATTGGAGTTTCTCTTTTGCAAATCATTCTTATGAAACCTTGTAATACTAATGGGCTTCTTTTGCCACTTCCAGCATTCTGAACTAAACTGTCTCACTCTATTTAGGGTGGCATGGTGGCTCAGGGGTTAGCACTGTTGTCTCACAGTGCTAGAGACTCAGGCTTGATTCCTGCCACATAACTGTATGTGTGGAGTTTGCACATTCTCTTCATGTCTGTGTGGTTTTCCTTCGGGTGCTCCAGTTTCTTCCCACAATCCAAAAGATGTGCTGGTCAGGTGAATTGGCCATGCTAGATTATTCATAGTGCATTAGTCAGTGGTAAATGTAGGGTAGGGGTCTGGGTGGGTTCCTCTTTGGAGGGTTGATGTGGACTCGTTAGGCTGAAGGGCCTGTTTCCATACGGTAGGGAATCTAATCTAATTACAATACAATTTATACT